>NC_137205.1:30708619-30798619 GCF_960531495.2 Zeus faber | reverse complement strand
GGAGGGATCTGAGAGGAAGCAGGGAGGAAGCAGGGAGGGAGCAGGGAGGAAGCAGGGAGGGAGCAGGGAGGGAGCAGGGAGGGAACAGGGAGGAAGCAGGGAGGGAGCAGGGAGGGAGCTGGCAGCAGGCGGCCCTCCCTCCCTCAGGGACCGTCTGCTTGGCCTGACGGAGCCTGGGACGGCTTCCAGAAGTGGATCGACTGATGCGGGGTGGTGCGCTCATTTGCACTCGAATTAGAGGAACGATTAGAGGTAAACTGATTGGCCGAGGTTGAGAAAACAGAGCAATACACCCACACACACTCAGACACACTGTGCCATTTGTAACGTATAAGACATTTCTAGCCTTTATCTCACCGTATAGATGGCCTGTGTAGACGAAAACAAACAAAACTCTACTAACATTAATACTCTACCTGTTCCTCAGCCTCCTGCTGTACTGCCAAATTTGGGACTATAGCAATCTGTTTAGCAAGGGACATTTTTTAAGGAAGTTCAATAAAGGCTTCACAGAGGCCTTCTTCCCTCCGCTCGGGGAGGTTTTTGGAAACGCCGTGGCCCTTCACCCCCTCCGCGCCGAAAACGTGACGTCACCTGCACAAATCGAAAAAAAACTTCCCCGGCTCCGAAGGTCTACACGTGTGCAGATGTAGAAGTGTAAAATAATAATAATGATGATGATAATTACCATGTGGCTCTGGAGCAGAGGGGGCAGGCGTCATTGTCTGCAGAGCGGTTCAATTATTCGGAGGAAACAGCTTTTGAATTTGCACCAAAAAGGGATGAGAGCTGTGGTCAGCGTGCTCGCCTCATCTGGAGCTGATGACCTGACACCAGAACCAGGCAAGTGGGTGCACACGTGCGCACACACCTACATGTACGCACGTACACACACACACACACATGCACAGCGTATAAATAAAATAACGTGCGTCTTGGCCTCCATAAAGTAAAATCTGAACAAATGAGTGGTGGAAGTTGAAAAGCTGCATTATTAATGAACATGTTTTCTGGTTCAGGTTTGTCATTGCGTGGCGAGCGTGAAGGTGTACACGAAGGCGTGGCGAGCGCGAAGGCGTGGCATGGCATGGCGAGCGCGAAGGTGTACTCGAAGGTGTGGCGAGCGTGAAGGCGTGGTGAGCGTGAAGGCGTGGTGTGCGTGGAGGCGTGGTGAGAGTGAAGGCGTGGCGAGTGAGGAGGCGTGGCGAGCGTGAAGGCGTGGCGAGCGTGGAGGCGTGGTGGGCGTGGCAAGCGTGGAGGCGTGATGAGCGTGAAGGCGTGGTGAGCGTGGAGGCGTGGCGAGCGTGGAGGCGTGGTGAGCGTGAAGGCGTGGCGAGCGCGGAAGCGTGGGGAACGTGAAGGCGTGGCGAGTGTGAAGGCGTGGTGTGCGTGGAGGCGTGGTGAGAGTGAAGGCGTGGCGAGTGAGGAGGCGTGGCGAGCGTGAAGGCGTGGCGAGCGTGGAGGCGTGGTGGGCGTGGCAAGCGTGGAGGCGTGATGAGGGTGAAGGCGTGGTGAGCGTGGAGGCGTGGCGAGCGTGGAGGCGTGGTGGGCGTGGCAAGCGTGGAGGCGTGATGAGCATGAAGGCGTGGTGAGCGTGGAGGCGTGGCGAGCGTGGAGGCGTGGTGAGCTTGAAGGCGTGGTGAGCATGGAGGCGTGGCGAACGTGAAGGCGTGGTGAGCGCGGAGGCGTGGTGAGCATGGAGGCGTGGCGAACGTGAAGGCGTGGCGAGCGTGAAGGCGTGGTGAGCGCGGAGGCGTGGTGAGCATGGAGGCGTGGCGAACGTGAAGGCGTGGTGAGCGCGGAGGCGTGGTGAGCATGGAGGCGTGGCGAACGTGAAGGCGTGGCGAGCGTGAAGGCGTGGTGAGCGCGGAGGCGTGGTGAGCATGGAGGCGTGGCGAATGTGAAGGCGTGGCGAGCGCACAGTGCAGTGAGGAAGTCACAACAATATCACATATTTTCACCGAACTGGAAACCACTTTCAACCAACACACACACCTCAGTGTTATTGGGTATGTTCTTTCTGACCTCTCTCTCCCTACCTCACACACACACACACACACACACACACACACACACACACACACACACACACACACACACACACACACACACACACACACACACACACACACGTGCACACACACACACACACACCATCTCCTACAAATGGTGGCACAGCATACAACACACCTTGTGAATCTCCAGAAATGTTTTCTCACATTCAGTATGATGCAGGTGAACAACAGACAAACTTCCCGAACCCCTAAAACCCCTGAAGACGCTGTGTCCACCACATTGTTTACACAACTGATCTCAAAATCCCAAAATAAAGGGGATGGGACTTTCATTAAATCCATCACTTCCACCTGAAGCTTCATGCACGATAATAAAGGATCTATCTATCTCACTATCTCGGTGACAGGGAAACGAGGCGGCTCCAGATAAAGCTCTGGAGAGCGCTCCAGGTCAGAGCTTCGCAAACTTTTCTCAGGCCACATGGGCAGACTGAGCTATGGCAGGGGACCCCCACCATACCCACACGCCCCCTTCAAAATGATAAAAAATAGATATACTCTTTTACACCCTTTAAGTGTTATTTATGTGTACAATAAACTGATGTGCTACTGATTGATAAAAACAACTCAAACAACAACAAAAAACACATTCTCATTAGCCAGGGTGTGGATATACATACTCAATATAAAAACAATATGTCTATATGTATTTATTGGATATGTCTGAATTTGTTTATATCGTCTACAATATAAATTTTTAAAATTATTAAAGGAAATAAAAATAAAAATTGCTGCGGACCCTCTGCAAGTCCTTCTCGGACCCCAGTTGGGGAGCAGGAGTCGGCGACGTAATTTGGCGCAAATTGGGAAGCACCTTCCGCAGGAACACCCAGGGGTGCGACGGGGGCGGACGCCTGCAGGCACAGCGGGGGGGATGGAGGGGACGGGAAGGGTCGCCTACCTCCTCCACGGTGAGCGGCATGCAGATGCGGTACTCCTTCAGCAGCATGGTCCTGCCCGGGGGCCCTCTGAGGGGGGCGGGGGTGGGGGGTTTCCTCTGTTCACTTTCTGCTCCCGCGGCCGCTCATCCGTCAGCGGGCCACAGCTTGGACCTCCTTCACGCAACGGAGACGGTACAAGCAGTGGAAGTGAGTTTGTTTCCATCCACAAGCTGCAGAAAGTCCTGTGGATGCGGCTGTTAAAGCACGGAGCAGTCCTTCCAAGTTACCACGCGGACCCCTCTGCATGACTGGTGGAGCCCCCCCCCCCTCCTCCCCCACCCCCCCAAAAAAATAAAAATAAAAACTGGCTCCTGGAAGATTCGGATCAAATCCCTTTTTTGTTTTGACTGCACTTGACAAAATCTTTTTTGAAAGGCAGACGGTGGCGTGGCTCCCTCCGCCTTGCCCTCCGCTCCTCCAGCCGCTCCCTCCTCTCAGGGCTGCGGGTCCGTGTGAACGAGCTCCTCCTCCAGCCTGAAGGTGCAGCTTCACGCTCAGGCTCTGACCGGAGCTCCCGTCTGGGCTCCCCAGGCTCATGGCTTTATATACCCGGCAGCCTTGCATCATGCATATTCATCACATCACCCTGTACAGTAACAGCGGTTATTGTACTACACCTACTATTTCTTTATTTTCATGCTGTGACCACACTGACACTCGGTCCCTGCCACAGCCTTTTAACGCACCTGCTGCATAGAACACATTATGCATCTGTATTTATTTATGTATGAATGTATTCATTTATTTTATTCATTATTTTAATATTTATTTATTATTGTTATATTTATTTATTTTTATGTGTATTTATTTGTTTGTTTATTTTGTTATTTTGTATTTCTTTTTATTTCTTATTTTATATTTATTTATTTATTTATTTTTTATCAGTTATTTTTTTTTATATATTCTCTATAATAGTGCACAACAATGCACCAGCCAATACCAACACAAATGCCCCCCCTACAGGAAAATGCTCTTGGGCAAGTAACACAGATTCTGATTCCGTAAACAAAACAAAACAAGCCATTCCATTTTGGGACACTGCAAGTCAGCATTGCATAACCGCCGATTTCATAATAATTATGCGGCTGCTCATGTTAGGTCTCCAGCTCGTCCTCTCCTCTCTTCTCACTTGGTCGTTAGGAATGCCCCGGCCTCCTGCTTGAGCAGGAGACACACATCTGACCACGCATCTGGACACCAACACCTCAGCAAAGCAGAAACTTCCAGCTTGCCTACAACGTACAGCCGCTCTTATCATTCCCGCTGTCGCATTACATTCCAGTTGAAGTCCCAGAGGAGGGTGAGGCGCCCTCACCATCGGCTCCCGAACCAAAGCCTTTGTCCCGCTGCGCTTGTGCAGATGCGTGTGTGACGTGTTGCTGTCCGCGGTGCTGAACTCAGCCCTGCCGGAGAAACGTGCTCGTCTCGTGGGAAAGAAGCAGGCCCTCGTGGCGGGGACGAGGCGGGGACGAGGCGGGGACGAGGCGGGGACGAGGCGGGGACGAGGCGGGGACGAGGCGGGGACGAGGCGGGGACGAGGCGGGGACGAGGCGGGGACGAGGCGGGGACGAGGCGGGGACGAGGCGGGGACGAGGCGGGGACGAGGCGGGGACGAGGCGGGGACGAGGCGGGGACGAGGCGGGGACGAGGCGGGGACGAGGCGGGGACTTTGCGTTCGGTCTTGAATTCCGTCTTACGCCTGTGACTTTGTGGAGGCTTTCGTCTAACGGCCTTTCAAAAACAAGTATTTTAAGCGACAGTTTTGCCCGAGAGACGGATGTCCTCATCACGCTCTATCAGCCTGAAAAATAAACCCTTTTTTTTGTTTTTTAACCCGGGGAAACAAAGAGGTGGAGGGGGAGGTGGAGGCGGGCCGTTGACGCCCGTCTCGAACCCAGCACGTCCCCCCCCCCGGACGGGTGTGTTTTCTGATGGCTGCGGCAACAGAGCAGATGTGTGTTCAACCGTGGGAGAAATGTCCAGATATTCATCCACGTGTTTTCATTCCCGTGTCGCTGTCGCTCCCAGACGAGGAGCAGAAAACGCAGGAGCTCCGCTCTCCCCAAAACACCCGGAAAACCCTGAGCGGAACAAGAATTGAGGCATCGTTTCGATGACACCGAAACGTGGGCGTTGTGAGTCCGATGGCGCCAGCGGCGGATCGGCTCCTGGCAGTCGTTCACCAGTAGACCCGCGCAGCGCGTTCAGCGGGTAAGAGTGTCGGAGTCGTAAACTGCTCTTTAAGCGTCAGGCTTTGGTGGAGTTGGACGTGTGTCTCACCGACGGGAAAACTCGCGCTGGGACGTCTGGTGTGAAAGGTCACGCGACCAGAGCCATTGACTTCCCGCTTGCAGATTTTCATGCTGCATTTTTCCTAATTCTGTGTTCATATTACTCTACCTTTCAAAACACGGCTGCACTGCTGTGACAAAGACACAAGTGGGTGGAAACAACAGTCAAGGGAAAAAGTAAAAAGTTATCTGAGGTGAAAATAAACTCTTCTGTCGCAGATTTTTTTTCCTTAATATTGTTGGTTGGTAAAACAAATGAAAAATGTCAGTATTCAAAAATTTCTACATGTCATTAAATAATTTCCGCTGTCATTTTTGACTGCAGTTTCCCACCAGAATAAAACACATTTATTTTCACCAACTTCTCCGAAACGTTTTCGGAGAAGCCCAATTCAAGGAGTAACAAACAACGTACTCACGTCCCTGGGAGGATTAAATACGTTGACAAGACACTTCACAGCTGATCTTTTAACACACACAGCCGATGACACACAATGAACCTTATTCACTATATACACCATTATTTCATGCCCCCCCCCCCCCTCCAAAACGAGTCATCATAATGTGTTACGTCATTTTATCATGATGTTGATGTTATTTGTAAAACAGAAACAACAAACTATATCAGGCAACAAGTCGTATTGTGCCTTCATTTGATTTTAGTTGTATTTGTATCGTCAGTGTGACTCGTTGACGGAGACGCACCTCTCAAATTCGACCACCAGGGGGCGCAGTATCCCAAACAATAGTTCCCGCTGCAATAACTTTATTGGAGCATCAGGCAGCAAAGGTTTGAGGGACTTGAGAGTTGACACTTACACTGAATGAAGTCCAAAGTAAACACAACCAGTGGGCTGTAACATATACATCCATAATAATAATAATATATTATATATATATATATATATATATATATATATATATACACACAGACACACATATTATATATGAATAAAGCGCTTTCATAGCACTCATGCTAGAATATCTTTGCTCACACAAGCAATATTGTATATGGTATATTTTGTATATTGCAAATATTGTGAGCAATGGTGTGAACAATAACAGAAGAAGAAAGACGACGTTGCCTCAGCAGATTCACTTCATTGTCGTTGTTATTTGGAATGTTTGTTGAAATGACAGTTGCCCTCGTTTGCACACGTCATACAGGAGCACGTGGCTCATTATGATGCAGAATGACTCATCGGACCTTCCCCACTGGGTACCCTAAGCCCCCCCAGCCCTGTGGTCCATAAAAAGATTTGCCCCCTGGTCATTTGTAACTGCCCCCTTAGTCACTTCATCCTGGCACCAGGATTCACAACTGTCACCACTCACACTGGCATAGAACACACAAACACACACACACACACACACACACACACACACACACACACACACACACACACACACACACACACACACATAAACACAGGGTGCGTCACTCTTTTTTTATTTTTTTTTTAAGGTTCTGCGCTTGCAGATGCGTCTGGTGCCTGCACAGGGGGCTGGGTTGTATGTGGGCTCCTCAGGGTTGCAGGGGCCCCTCAGGGTTGCAGGGGCCCCTCAGGGGTGCAGGGGGTCCCTGCACCACTGAGGAGCCCACATTACAACCCAGTCCCCTCGCGCTCTCTGGGACTGGTTGATGCTCCTCGGGGCCGGGCGGGGCTGTTGCTCCGCGGGCTCCCGGTCCCTCTGGGGGCCAGGGAGGGTTCTGTGGCAACGGGACGTGGTGCTCGGGGCTTTTTTTGTAGCGGCGGGGGGTCTGTAGGGCTGCAGCACTCAGGGGGGGCTTCCAGGGCCTTTTCTGCTGCTCGGAGGCTAGGACACAATACGGAGCTGATACAGCAGAACCAACTGGCACACGCACACACACACACGCACACACACACACACACACACACACACATGCACACACACACACACACACACACACACGCACACACACACACGCACACACACACACACACACACACACACACACACTCAGGTGGACTCATCACACACACACACACCCTCCTGACTTACTCCTTCTCCCTTTCTCTCCTTTACGGCCTTTAGTTCTCACAGGAAGTGGCCACGCCCCCGTGATCACTGTTCCAATTTCCGTCGACTGGACGAATCACATTTTGTCAAATACGTGTTGTCGCCTGATGTTTCCAAGTTCACGTTTTGTCAGGTGCAATATTGTTGTTTGTCCCTGTGTTCATCTGTCACGCCCGCGGTGATGCTCCCTCTTGGAGAAGTAATGATGATTCGTTGTTTCCGGACCAAAACATGGTCAGATGGTTCCCCAAAGAGGGGGGGTCGGCGCTGCTTGTGTGCTCTGCTTGTCCTGCAGCTCGTCCACAGGACAGAGTTGTTGCAGCAGTTGTTGATGGTTAAAGAATGAATAAAGAGTCGTCGCAGGTTGACAAGTTGAACTCCGCCCGCAGACTAACTCTGTCCTGGATGCAACGGAACAAATACTCTGTGTTGTATACGTCCTGCATGCTGACAGCACAGGTAGATGTTTTTTTTTTCTAAGTTGGGGTTTTGCCTCATTTCACTCTTAATCTTTCTCTGTTTTAACGCTGAATAAGTTACCACCCAACTTTGCCCCCTTCCACCAACACCCCCCCCCCCCCCCCGCCCCCAGCACACACACACACACACACACACACACACACACACACACACACACACACACACTGTGTGTCTCAGCGTGTCTCAGAGAGCAGCGGCTGTTGCTAGGCGACGCAGCATCCTTCCCTCAGCATCATTAGGTGGCTCCTGGGCTCCGGACGACCTCGTCAGCCTTCTCAACGCCCGAGACACACACACACGCACGCACGCACGCACGCACGCACGCACGCACGCACGCACGCACGCACGCACGCACGCACGCACGCACGCACGCACGCACGCACGCACGCACGCACACACACACACACACACACACACACACACTGATTTCACCCAAACACTTTCAAACGCTCCACTCAAACACCACGTTTCTGTGGAACCACCGGCGGTTATCACTGTTCATGCTGGAGTGAAAGGATCAGGCGGCAACTTGGCGCCAGCTGTTACTAAAGTTTTGGGCTTGGAGTCGGTACTGGCAGTGAAACTGTGGAGCTTGGTCATTTGGAACTGGAGCTCCCCTCCAGGATGTTGTCTCCAGGCTTCCTCCTTTGGGAACAGAATGGAGGGCGTGTTCAACACACTTTCAGGGTGTAACTGTATTAAAAATATACATATAAATTGTACTTGGACTGGCTACACTGGACCGGACTGGACTGGACTGGACTAGACTGGATGGGACTGGACTGGACTGGACTGAACTGGACTGGACTGGACTAGACTAGAGGACTGGACTGGATCACATTGGAGGACTGGACTGGAATAGACTAGAGGACTGGACTGGATCACATTGGAGGACTGGACTGGAATAGACTGGACTAGAGTAGACTAGACTGGACTGTACTTGACTGGAGGACCTGACTGGATTTGACTGGACTGGACTGGACTGGAGCACTGAAAAATAAATACATAAATTAAACACAATGTGTGTTAAACGTGAATAATTTACAAATAGTGAGAAAATAAAGAAATAAAACCATGGCAAGCATACACTCCTTTAACATGAACACACAGGAGGGCGGAGTGTTTGGATGGTGTTGGATTGTTTGTAGAAGTCTGTCTGTTTGTATTTAAAATGAAAAAAATAAAAATAAATTCTTCCAGATCTTCTTGTGCTCAGATACGGAGCGTGTGATACCTGATCCCGATCCCGATCCCGTTTCTGTTCCCGATCCCGATCCTGTCATTGTCCCTGAGCGGCGCCGGCTGGTGGTGGAGGAGGGAAATGAAAGAGGGATTTGGTGAAACCGGCAGGCAATGATGAACATTCACCACAGGGATTAAGGTGTGGGAATGACTGCTGCTCATCAGCCGTGTGACACACACACACACACACACACACACACACACACACACCCCTCTCCCCTCCTTCAAGGAGGCCGTTGGGGGCCTCACTTGCAGCGTGTGGAGAGATGCAAAGTCCTGAAGGGGTTGACGAGGCGTCGCCGCTTGGTGCAGATAAAGTGTCGCCCGTTGGTGTTTCCGCCGCATCTGGTGCTCGCCCGCGGCCCCCCCCGACACGCCAGGAACACGCTAAGAACAGGATGGGCCGCCGCAGACTCTCTGCGCGGCTCATTAGCGGGAAGATGTGGAGGACACCTGCAGCAACAGTAAAAGAACACTCGAAAAAATATGGCGATCGGCGTCTGGTGTTGCTCTGGGCGGCCCTGCGTTTTGTTTTATTTCCGTGCTTTTATCCTTCTTTGTTTTCATGAAATGCACCTCGCGTCTTTGGAAAAGTGTGCGCGCAACGCTCCGCCCTCGCCTCCACCCGGAGACAAAGCGTCGAGAGGGATGAAGGAAGACAGAACAAGGGAACCAGCCGTCAGCTCTGCAGCTTTTCCTCCCTCTCTCCGGCGCTCGGAGGCTCGCTGGTGCATAACCATCACCGATTACTCGCGAGTGCTTTGTTTCCGCCTCGGGCCTGTTCCTCGTGGCCGTCGCGCATCGTCACACCGAAAACACAACAACAACAACAACGAGGACAACAACAACGAGGACAACGACAACAACAACAATGACAACGACAACGACAACGACGACAATAACGACGATGAAAACAACAACAACAATAACAAAACAACAACAACAACGACCACGAATCAGAGCCGGTGAGTCACGCGGGCATTTCCAAAACGCGTCACGGCTCATGCAGATGTGACCTTTTTTCCAACACTGACGGACGTGCGCTGGTTTGCACGGTTCCCACGGCTTCTTCTCTCTCTCGCTCTCTCTCCCTCTCTCTCGCTCGCTCGCTCTCTCGCTCTCGACCGGCGGGGGAGGACGCCCAGCCTGCGTCTCATTTCGGTAACGCAGGCTGCGATCGGATCACAGCTCGTCACCAAAGGAGGGGATTTGGGCGAGAGGTCCGTTTGGGGGGGCGTGGCCGGCCTCCTTGAAGACGAAGCTCATCCCGCCGCTCGCCGCAGCGCCTCGCAGATGACGTTGAAATGCAAATGGAAAAGTGGGAGAGTGGGTTTCCCTGCCGCGTGACTGGTCATTAAAGGGTTTAACTGATTTGTTTCGTACCTCATTCTAAACCAGGGGTCTCAAACTACAGGCCTGGGGTCCACATCAGGCCCGTGAGACAATTTAACGGGGCCCATCACTAAATTAGTTGTTATAGCTGGCCTGCAAATGACGTAATTTCAAAACGACGGTGCTTAATTAATCCATGCAAATGTTTTTAGAACATGAAACAGAAAGAAATAGAATATGCAAAGATTGTTTTATTTTTATTTTTCATTGATTTTAGTTTTTCTTTTATTTTCTTTAATCAATTTTTTTCCATCTTTTATTTATTTGTTTATTAATGAATGAATGAATGAATGAATTAATTTTATTATTACAAAGATTTTTTTCTGATTATGTTTGAGGGATGTATTTATTGGCAAGGTGGTTATTTGCGGTGTTGAAACAGTTGGTATTTCCTTGATGTTCAGACAACCTGGCTGGTGGCCCCCAGGTCATTTGAGTTTGTTAAACTTATCACATACAAATGTACAGAATGAGCCTAATGTGTGAAGGGGGCGATGATCACTCCTGAAAACAAACTGGAAACATAAGGGTTAGGGTTAGCGCCTGCGGGGCCTGTGGGGGTCTGTGATTATGTCAATTTCTAAGTGGCCAGGGCCGGGAGGTCCTGCTCACAGAAATCAGTGGTGAGATTTTAGGTACTTTTGGTGCCGTTTCACGCTGTCATCTAACTGGAATATTAAACTCCACGCTATTTATAAATCAAACTCGGCTTTGAAAATATGTCGAGATTACAAAAAAATAAACCCACAAAGGAACAGGAATCTGGTAAAATCAAATTTCCCTTCTAGAAAGGATTTTTCTACTTATTTGGCTGCTCCTGGGGATTTTGGAATTGTCGGACAATGCGGGTTGTGCTGAGCTGGGTCACATGTTACCTTTCAGATCCTTACTTTTTTCCGTGGAACCCACGTGGATTTGGATTTGTCGGTTGGATTTGGTACGGTAACGCCCTCATTCATTGCCATGACATATAACGTATCTTTTTTTCTCTTTTTTTCTCAGCTGATATGAAGTCAGTGGGTGAACATGAAACCAAGGAGCATGTCGCTCCTTAAATACCACGTTTGCTTCTGTTGGCGGGCGCGGCGTGATCGCTTGTGTCGAACGTCGTCTGAGCTCAAGCCAAACGCTCCCGTGTGAAACACCAAAAGTTTAAATTGAGAAACTGCATCTCTGTGCTTCCTGCGTTGTGCTGTACTTTTTTACGGACCAACAAGGATAATAATAGGACAGTTACCTTTATTTGTGTCAGCAAGGATGAACGTTGCCCATCAGCCTCCACTTCCACTTTGCTGCTGATTCTCAAGTAAAGTGATTCAAGTCACATGGGGCGAGCGTCTCGCTGCTCTCGCTGCTCCATGCGGTGGCGGTTTCAGCCGCAGACGGAAGAGAAAATGGATCCCGTTTCGGCCGTTTGGACCTGGGTCGGTCGGCACAGAGGCCATTCACAGTCACAGTCAGATTTATCGTTTTTTATTTCGCCGGGGACATTTTCTTAGACAAGGAATTTCTTCTGGGGAGGTTTGGTGCCCTCCAGAACAGGCCATACGCATTAAAAAAAAGTATGTATGTCTTAACAGTCCGAAAAAAAAGAAGAAAAAAAATTGTATAAAAAAAACGAAAATGAAAATACAATTAAAATTTAATGTCAGATACATATAAATAGTCAAAAATACAAAACAGAAGATGAACAAAAAACACGAATATTATGCGATACTATACTATGCAAAGGATAAATTACTGCTATGGTATATAGGTAAAAAAATTATAAATTATAATATGAATTATAGCCAGAGCTTAATGGATTTGGACGGCGGGGTGGAGTCTTGAGGTAACTCAAACCACCAGACCTCCCCCATATCCTTCAACCACAGTCAGGTAATTTGCCGCTGGGTGTGGTCAACCATGAAGTGCACCTACAAATGTTTCCAGGGGCGTGTCCCCTCTCGTTCTTTGGCGTGACACACTCATACGCGCGAAAAGGCCTCACTCGGCCGCCACGTCTCTCCAGAACTCCTTATCCCTCAACATGAGTGCCACGACGGCGGAGCATGGAGCAACGGCGCGCATGCCTCCACATGGGCCTGGTCCCGCGTCGGGTTGCCTGGCTGGACGAGTGATTTAGGATGGAGCCCTCGTTTTCGACTCCGCCTCCCTTCCCGCCAGGACGCCTTTCTGGGGACGTCTCTTTACCGATACGCGCCACTGACGCGGAGCGCTGCCGTGGCCTCCCAAATTGCTTGTGAAATTAGAATTGCGTCGGTGTGTGTGTGTGTGTGTGTGTGGAAGCGGGTGGAGGAGGAGGGGGCGGAGGTGGCCCTTCTCCTCGCCGTTAGTTGTCAGCGATAGCCGGGCTCGCCCACCCGCATCGCTTCCCAAATGCAGCGGATTAATAATGTAGTCGCCTGGTTTTCCCCCCCGGCGGGCGGCACCGCTGATTGCATGGAAATAAGCTGGAGGTGCTACACCACCACCGCCGGACCGCTCCAATTACATCCCTAACATGCACGCACGCACACACACACACACATACACACACAGCCGCACCTGCTCCACATATGGAGCGTGGTAACAATGCAACAGTGAAAATTATATTCAATTATAACATTTACAGCAAAAAATTGATTTGTCGGCACCTCACTCTACTCTACTCCCGCTCAGCCACTGATCTACTCTACAGCTTATCTACCTCCCTCGACCTGTAGTCTACCACTACCGCTGCCACTACCGCTACCACTCCACTACTTCTGCTCTACTTCCACTCGACCACAGAACCACTCTACCTTTACCTCTACCTCTACCTCTACCTCTAATCTACCTCAACCTGTAGTCCACCACAACCTCCAGTCTACTCTACGTCTATTATGCCTCTGCTCTACCGCTGCTATCACTACCACTCTATTTGCTACCGAGGGAAGCCGTGATCTGTGTCAGTGTCCTGATGAAAACATATCATGACATTCATTTGTCAAAATAAAGACAATAAAGAAACAACGTGTATAATGTTGTGCCTTTATTTGACGCTCGTCCGTTTGCTTTCATGGGGCGTCGATGTGTGAGACGCGTCTCCTCCCAGCTCTGGCACACATCTGGGTGGTGTTTTGTTATTGTGCTTTACCTTTGTTTGCGCACGCTAGGTTTCACACCTCCCCGCACCCCGCTGCCGAACTCCGTCCGCTGACCTGAAGCACTCCACCCGCCCCTGCCTCCGTGGAGTAACCTTCGGTGCTGCTGGACGGTGGCTCGTATGATGACGTTTTTCATGTGGGAGGGGAAAGAGTTTGAGCGGAGTTAGAAGACGTTTCACCTGGAAATATCAATAAAAATCTGCAGATGTGTAATGGTGTCACCCTTCTGTATTTGAAAAAGCAAATCAGTCCTTCCAGCCTCGTACGTGACGTTATCCTTCCTCTTTATTGAGGTGCGATTGCTGGGAACAGTCACACCTGCCGCACGCCGTGTTCCTTCCTCATTCCTGTGTGACTTCTGAGTGCAGCCACGCCCATGTCACCTTCCTGAGAGCTGAGAGCAATCACTCCATTATAATTATAATTATAATTATAATTATAATAATAATAATAATTAGTATTATTATTATTATGCCTTCATTTGTGACCGTGTCGACTTCAAACTTCAACATGTTCAGCTTCTTTTATGATGAGAAAGCATGAGGGATTTAGTGAATTTAAGAATTTTTCCCCCTGGTGATCAACATTTTATCTGATCTTATCTTATCTTATTTTACCTTATCTTATCTTATCTTATCTCGGGGCCTATCCTCTCTGACAGACATACAGTGAATAGTCACCCTGACAGAATTCACCATGAACTGCGGTGTCGTGTCAGCAGAGGAGCCCCGGCTCTAAAAGCCACATTCTAAATAAACCACTTCACCCTGAAAGCAAAAGTGAAGGAAGCTGCCGTTCAGATGTTTACGTCCTGGTGTCTTGTGGACGGCTTGAAAATGGAATCAAAACCAGGCCTTACCAGAGAAACAACAGAACCAACAGATCAAATAAAAATAATAACAATAATCAGTGCGTAACATGCAGATGCAGGAAGCGCACAGCAACACGCCTGCGTTCCGTCTCCGGAGTCAGCGCTCAACGTGGAGAAGCGGTGCCGGGTTTTTTAAGCTGCACATTTCTGGAGCATGGTCCCTGAGCACCGCTGCGACCCTCACCCCTCCCGCTCGACCGCCTTGGATGATCCGAAACGGCCACGTCAGAAAACGGAAAATATCTCCAGGCCGGTTCTCAAGGGAGTGTCTCACCTTGACCGGGTGAGACACTCTTCAAGTATAGGCAAAATAATTATAAACAGAGAGCAAAGCAAGGTTTCTTTGGTTTATTTCTTGCACTGCACTGTAACTATTTTACATTCTATCTATTCTGTTGTTTTGTTATGTTGCATGCTGTGTTCTTTTATCACGCGTTTCTTTTACACTTTGTCTTCATGCATTTGGTGTTTGATGTAAAGCACTTTGAATTTCCTTCATGTTGTTGTTGTTGTTGTTGTCTTTAGTTGTATTGGATGTTATCTGTCCCAGAACTCCGTTGAAAAGTTCCGTTCCCAGATCATTTTCATTCTTTTTTGTTTGTGTCCTTGGAGGGTTCCCTGACCATGCCCCGCCACCTGCTTCAGCTCAGTCACGGCTGCTGCCCTTTGGGTCCTGCGTGTGGCGGACCCCGCCGCTGGCGCCGGCGATGGAGACGACGCATAGAGGAGCACATGCAGAACGTAAATACACGGAGTGGCTGTTTCTCTTCAATGCGGGAGCTTTTAAAACAAATTAATCTCACGTGTTGCCACTTTAATTGAACATTTGTGTATGATGTGTTCATCCAGTGGGCACCGTGTTATTTCATTAAATATTCAAAATACGACTATTTTCAGCCGTTTGTTTGGACTCTTCATCACAGTTTGCAGCCTTTTCACTTTAGTTTTCACAGTATTTTTATTTGTGCCGTGAAGCACTTTTTTAAACTCATGTTTTTGGAAAGCGTTACATACTGCAAAGCTCTGTGTGATGTTTAGTTTCATTACTGAGATGAGCGGCGACGCCTCCAGCAGCACAGGGCTGTGTGTGGCACTGTGCTGTATATTCCTCTCCTCGTCCCTCTCTAATATCTGTACGGAGGCCGTGGAGGACGTGGAGGCTTGGAGGCCGTGGAGGCCGTGGTGGCTTGGAGGACGTGGAGGCCGTGGAGGCTTGGAGAGCGTGGAGGCCGTGGAGGCCGTGGAGGCTGTGAAAGGTTGGAGGCCGTGGAGGCTTGGAGAGCGTGGAGGTTGTGGCCTCAGCATATTGTCTCCGCTACGATTCTAACAGTGAGTCAAGCACCTGGGTGGACCGGTGCTCATTTTCAGAACATTGTGAGAACAGCTTTTAAAGTCCCTCCCTCCCTCTCTCCCTCCCTCTCTCTATCTCGCTCCTTCCCTCCCTCCCTCCTCTCTCGTCACCATGGTGACTGCCAGCTCTCTCTGAAAGGTGAGGCAGATAGCCTGTAATGAGGGACAATCAAAATTAAGATGGTGAAAACTTGGGCCGCACCTGAGCGCCTGCCTCCCGCGGGGCGGTGCGTCACGCTGGACGGGAAGGGAAGTGGACGCGACGCCCGGAGCCCCGTCCGTGTCGTTCAGAGCAAAGATGCACGAAGGAGAGCGTTAAAAAAAGTCAGGCTGGCGGAGGAGAAGCCCTTCCCTTCGCCTTGGGGCTTAGAATTTGAACAATTTCCGGTCGTCGGTGACAAAAAAAACCCAAAAACACATTTGTGAAGAAGTAAAAAAAAGTGAAGATCAATCGAAGGAGAACGTTGTCATGGAGAGGTGCGTGAGGAGGAGCAGGAGCCGCACTTCACCGTGCTCCTGTTACCAGTCAAGCTCTGGTTTTCTCCTCCCTCAGACGTTCCTGTAAATATCGATTTTCTAGACGTTGCTTTGCTCTGACGCCGATTTTTGTTTTGAATCAATCTGTAAAAACTTGAAATGTAATATAATGTATATATAAAGAACTGTTAACGAGAGGAGAGCGATGGAGGCCGATGTGGAGAAGGAGGAAAGCAGCGTCTGCTCTGTCGGTCGCTGAGATCTGCGCTTTGTCTTCTCTCTCCCTCTCTCCCCCTCTCTCTCCCTCTCTCTCCCTCCCTCCCAAACTCCCCCTCTCTCCCTCTCTCTTCCTCTTTTAAACAGCTTTTAAAGTCCCTCCCATTCTCTCCCTCTTTCTCCCTATCTCTCCCTCTCTGCCTCTCCCTCCCTTTCTCTCCCTCTCTCTCCCTCTCTCCCTTTCTCTTCCTCTCTCTCCCCCTCTCTCGCTCTCTCTTCATCTCTCTTCCTTTTTAAACAGCTTTTAAAGTCCCTCCCTCCCTCGCCCTACCTCCCTCCTTCTCTCTCCCTCTCTCCCTATCTCTCCCCCTCTTCCTCTCTCCCTTTCTTTTTCTCTCTCTCTCTCTCTCTCCCTCTCTCTCCCTCTTTCTCCCTCTCTCCCTCTCTCCCTATCTCTCCCTCTCTTTCTCTCTTTCTTCCTCTCTCTCCCTCACTCCCTCTCTCTCTCTCTTCCTCTCTTTCTCCCTCTCTCCCCCTCTCTCTCCCTCTCTCTCTCTCTCTCTCCTCCCCTCTTGCATTATAAAAAAATCATAATGGCTGCGCTCAAATCAATTTTTCCACAAGGGTCGGCCTGAATAACGCCCCCGTGCCCATCACTGCAAACAACTGCTTCCTGCGCCTTGTGCCTGTCTGTGTGCAAGTGTGTGCGTGTGTGATTGTGCATGTGTGTGTGCCTGTCTGTGTGCCAATGTGGGCGTGTGTGTGTGTGTGTGTGCGTGTGTGTGTGTGTGTGTGTGTGTGTGTGTGTTAATATGTGTGTGTGTGTTTATGTGTGTGTGTGTGTGTTAATGTGTGTGTGTGTGTGTGTTAATGTGTGTGTGTGTGTGTGTTTATGTGTGTGTGTGTGTGTTAATGTGTGTGTGTGTGTGTGTGTGTATGTGTGTGTGTGTGTGTGTGTGTGTGTGTGTGTTTTCCAACCTTCCCCTTCAACCCTCCGCCCGATCGATCATGAGCACCACCAGCTGAAACACTGTGAGTTTTTGGGCTTCTCCGACTATTCTTGTTGCCCACGGCAACTTGTGCACAGCTTGTGGTGTGTGCATGTGGGCATGGATTTGCATATGGCCGCTCACACTGGGTTTTAAAAGCCCGGCAGATAGAAAGAAAAGTGATTATCGACCATTTCTCACATGGAGGTTTGTCGCTTTGATCCCCGTTGCGGAGTTTGCCGACGTCACGGCAACGTGGCAGCGCACGGCGCCAACGCCGGACTGAGCTCCCCTGCCGTGGGTTTTGATTTGAAAGGACGGCTCTAACTCGGATCTAACTTCCCTCAGGCTGCCACGCAGAAACACGGATCCGCCGCGGGCGGTGCACATGTTTATCGATGTCCGTCCGGGAGGCCGGGGCGACCCACTCGGACACGTCAACGCTGTTTGATTTGGCACCCAGCGCGTCCTCCCCTCTGCACCGAGACTCCGCCCTTCAGCTTCGTTAGAGTCAGTCGTCCATCCCTCACGTCGGTGTTTCGGTGTTGACCCCTCACCCCTCCAGTTCTCCCCCCTCACAGGGGGGGGGTGGTGCTGCGCTCTGGCTCCACCTAAAAACGCTCCGGTCCTTCTCCGGGCTTGGGCTCAGCATCTCCGGCTGGGGGAGTCTCTGGCAGATCCACGGGTTTGAGCTTTATCTGCTCCCTGCCCGTCACTACCCATCCAAGTCATTACAACGCCCAGAGGAGGGGGAGAGAGAGAGAGAGAGAGAGAGAGAGAGAGAGAGAGAGAGAGAGAGAGAGAGGGAGAGAGAAAGCAGTGGAGCGGGAATAGTTAGCGATGGACAGGAATAGAGTGAAGAGAAAAAACAAGGAGGGAGACTGGTAAAAGGTGGAGAGAAACTCATCTCTCAGTCACTGTGTGGAGAAAGAGAAAAGAATGGCAGAGAGAGAGAAGGGAGAGAGAGGGGAGAGAGAGAGAGAGAGAAAGGGAGGGAGTCAAAGGAGCAAAACAAATGATTTTAACTGTAAATTTGTTTATTTCAGTAAGAATGAATGATATATGTGGGTGTAGGGATGACAAATTATGTGGTGACGCCCATATTGTCAAAATATCATGATAAATAATAATTTAATAATCCTGATTACTCAGCCTGATGGTTTGATTTCAATTTCTCATAGTTATCAAATAATAATAATTATTTTTTATCATCCATCATTTGTTTTGGGCTTCAGCACAACTCTTAACGTTCCTGCAATTCTAAAATTGAAGATAGATGGACAGACAGACAGACGGACAGACAGACAGACAGACAGACAGACGGACGGACGGACGGACGGACGGACGGACAGACGGACGGACAGACGGACAGGCGGACAGACGGACAGGCGGACAGGCGGACAGATGGACAGGCGGACAGACGGACAGAAGGACAGACGGACAGGCGGACAGGCGGACAGACGGACAGGCGGACAGACGGACAGGCGGACAGGCGGACAGACGGACAGACGGACAGGCGGACAGACGGACAGATGGACAGGCGGACAGACGGACAGAAGGACAGACGGACAGACGGACAGGCGGACAGACGGACAGACGGACAGGCGGACAGACGGACAGGCGGACAGGCGGACAGGCGGACAGACGGACAGGCGGACAGGCGGACAGATGGACAGGCGGACAGACGGACAGGCGGACAGACGGACAGACGGACAGGCGGACAGACGGACAGGCGGACAGGCGGACAGACGGACAGGCGGACAGGCGGACAGACAGACAGAAGGACAGACGGACAGACGGACAGACGGACAGACGGATAGACTGACAGACGGACAGACGGACGGACAGACGGACAGACAGACGGATAGACAGACGGACAGATGGACAGACAGATAGACAGATAGACGGACAGACGGACAGACGGATAGACGCAATAGTGTGACGGTGAGGGAAGATAAACAATAGAGAATAAATAATGAGAGCAGAGAGAGAGAAGAAGAAGAAGAAGAAGAAGAAGAAGAAGAAGGAGAAGAAGAAGAAGAAGGAGCGATTCACATGCAAGGAGGGTGACAGCGAGAGTGATAAGAAGAAGATGAAGTGGGGGAGAAAGAGAGAGGGAGGGGGAGAGAGAGAAGGGGATGAAGAGAGTGATGCATACACACAAGCAGAGTGACAGATAGAGACGGATGGCATAAAGAGAGAGAGAGAGGGAGAGAGAGAGAGAGAGAGAGAGAGGGGGAGAGAGGGGGAGAGAGAGAGGGAGAGAGAGGGGGATAGAGGGGGAGAGAGAGAGAGAGAGGGAGAGAGAGGGGGATAGATGGAGGGAGCGGCAGAGGTGTTGGTGCCGCTGTCTCCCCGGGGGTTTGGAGCTGGGTCCAGCAGGCTGCATGGCTGCCTCCCTGACGGCTACAACTCTCTTTCTCTTTTTTCCCTCTTCTCCTCTTCTCATTGTTCGTGTTATCGCCCCCCCACCCTCTCCCCCACCAACCCCCCTCCCCCATCTCTCTCTCTCTCTCTCTCTCTCTCTCTCTCTTGTCCCTCGTCCGTACGAATCGATCAATAAGCCTTCCCACCGAAAGTCGACCAACAGGTTGAAGCCTCAGTATGAAGCCGCTCCATCGCTCGCTCCCCTTGCCCAGATGAGTCCAGTCGGGGGTACATGGATACCCGCAGGTTCACTCACTCGGGCCATTGAGGAAAAACCCGAGGCCGCATTTCCACTGAGGCGCTAACCACGGGAACTAAAAGAGGAGCCTCCTGAACTTGTGGAGGACGAGGCGGACAGGACTCAAACGCAGCAGGCACCGCGGGGCGGAGCATTAAAGGTCATGTAGTGATGTGGGAGCGGGATAAAGGGCAGGCGGGTCGTGCGGGGGTCAGGCTGAAGGCATGGGGCTCGGAGTGCGGACAGACAGGTGGTGAGGGCGGAGGCGGGCGGGCGAGCGAACGGGCGACAGGGAGGTTTTCTGGAGGCGAGGGGACGGACACGGCAGCGGAGAAACAGAGCTCGGAGAAGGTGCAGAGGGGTGGGGGGTCTGGAGAACACCATGCTGGGTGATGCAGTTGGGGTGGAGGAGCGGGGGTTCTCATGGAGGGCGGTGATGAGTGCGACGAGGAGCCAGCCTGACCTGGAAGCGGGGGGGGGGGGCACGCCCACGCTGCACTAACCAGGCGTAGGGATAGACATACGGTACCAGATACAAGAGGGAAGGGGAGGGAAGACGCAGGGGAGTGAAGGGCTTGGCTGGGGCCGCGACGCAACTGGGGCCAGGGCCAGAAGGTTGGTTAGAACCTCAGTCGACCCTGAAAGACATGCTGGAACCTCAAAGATCAGGAGGAGGCTACGCCAAACGACCGGCGACTGGCTCGGCCCCTGTACTTTGGAGTCTGGCTGAGCATTTTACTTTCTGGAACCAAGCAGCGAGTGGGGGCCGGCGTTTCGCTTTTCCAAATCCCTGGCCACATGCTTAACAGCGGAAACCTCAGGAGAGATGTGGGTTGTGCATCGAGATAGGGTTGTTGGACGTGGGTTCTGGTGATACCTAAAAGGGGACGTTACGGCACGACTGTGATCCGTCGGGCATGGCCTGTCGCCTGCTTCGGGCTACAGAGGCAGCACCGGGACAGGCCTCCGACAAGTCCGCGTTTGGCGGCGCCGAACACGGACGACCGAGTTAAATCTGTGCAAACTGGGGGGAGCAGCTGCAGAGCAGAGAAGGGGAGAGCCGTCCTCAGCAGTTTCCTTGGGTAGCTCAGAATAGAGTCTGCAAACGTTTAAGCGATATTTCCCGGTACACAAATTACACATTGACACAGTTTTCGTTCAGATATAAATCTTTTGCAGGGGTTGATTCCCTGCCGGTTATCGCTTGGTAACCGCCCTGAAGCCTGCAGACTTGTGTGAAGGCTTTGCAAAGACATACTCATGTGTCTTTAAATGAAAACACTCTTTAAATGAAGGGACATTCAAGTTTAGGATTATTTGTTCAGCATGACTGCGTATTATAGCGCAAATTGATACTGTGGCCAAATTGATATTGCTGGTTTTTTTTGGACCCTTGTTTATCTGAGTTTAACCACCATCACCAAACCAACCCAGGCCTGTGATATAGCTGTTAAGCTGGCCATGTGATAGAAATAATAATAACAATTGGGAGCACAACTGTGAATACTTCATAAAATAATAATGATCGTTGCAAGGTCAACAAAAAATGTGGTTTTTTTTGGTTGCAAAAAAAATTGAAATCTCAGCAATTTAAAGGGAAAATCTTGAATGTGAAGTTACATTCGTATGAGCAGCGTCCTCATGTCCCGTGGCGTTGTCTGTTTTCAAGAGGCGTGGTGAAGCCTTTCATTTGTTTATTGTCAGAGATGATTGCTGTTGTTGGAAAAGAGGAAAAGGTTGAAGGTTCCAGGCTAAAGATCGAGGGCGCCGTCCTTTAAGCAAAGACATGATATGAGAGGATGGAGCCGGCTCCATTATTAGTGCCTCTGTGTGTTTAAACGCCCTCTCTCCCCACGCGCCGGAGCTTGGACTACCATCTACCATTTAAAGGAAAACGCCGCTATCTTTTAACCAAAATCTTATTGTGGCAGTTCCGCCTGCCACACGCCACCCGAGTGACGTTTTCGGGGACCTCCGGCACAGAGACGCAGACAACTTGGTTTCAGATGCATGAGTTTATTGTAGAGAGGGGGGCTGGATGGAACAAGCCCGGGAGCAGATGGACACATGTCATGACAAGGGCTCCTCTCCTGAGTGAGTGTGGGGATGGGCCTTTTACCTGTTGCCCCTTGGACCCACCAACGAGCAACAGGTTTGAAGCCACACTGATCCCGGGGCCCAATTTCCCAGGACAGGTGTGGCTGCTAATACCACACCATCCCCACACCACATTTATTTTCCCATTATTGGAGTCAACCTGAATGACAAGAATCAGCTTCATCCAACTGCAGGCGAACGGATATTTTGTTTTCTTTAGTTTTCCTAGCGACGCACATTTTCTTTAAGGACCTACTGTACATCATCCATTGTCACAGTTGGTGTGAATATATTGGGGTGTGCCGAGTTCGCCTCCAAATTATTTTCAATTTGGTATCATTTCTTTTGTGTCGTATTTGGCCACTTTTAAGGGACGGGCCCCCCCGCTCCCAAACCCAGAGATCGTGTTCTTTTTTGGGAACAGCGTCCGAGCCGTGAGAGAAAGAGCCTCGCTGCTGCCTTCGTCCCCGTGGACCCAGACACTGTGTCATCGGGAGTCCGAGACAAAGGTCCTGTCCTTCCGGAACGTCCTCATAGAGACCTAGAGGACGAGGCAGGTTTCTAGAGACCTCTTAGCTCCTGGTGCTTCCGGGGACTTGGAGGGAACGTGCTCCTGGAGGTGGTGAATGCTGAATGAGCAACAGAATTAAGTTCATGTTAAACTTTGAATAAACATTTCTATTTTCAGCTGAGTGTGCACTTCAATTTATAATTAGTTTAACCTCTGAGGAGGGTCGTCCCGAACGACCGAACCCTTTTCTCCAATAAATCCCCGAAAACCCGATCACAGCTGAGACCCCTTTGATTTAAAGATGATCGCATTCGTCAGACGTCAATTTCTGTCTAAATTGGTTGTATTTTCATGGAAGAGAGGTCAAGGTTTTTAGGGCATACAGGACATTATAGCACATAGTCACAGAATGTGTTGCATTTTATGTTTTAACTTTTGTGGATTGTTTGTCTATCAACACTTGGCTCTCACGAAACATTCGCCTCAAATCGCCCAAGGCCTTGTGGCCCACCCTGCGACTTCTGGCAGCACCCTATAGGGGTCTGGCACCCCAGGTTGAGAATCGCTGATCCAGGCGATAGCGAGAGAGGAAGCTTTATTCCTGTCATTGTTGTAATTTTGTGTGGATTAAACGTCTGATTCCATAAAAATGAGAAACTGACACCACCGTTAAAAATCAAAATGAGGATGAATCTACAAAGAAGTGGATTGGGACCTTCAATCAGAGCCTAATTATCCAATGATCAGAGCACTGACACCAACGTTGGTCAATGCAGTTTATTTCTTTTCCTTTAAAAAGCACGTCCAACATTATGAATTCAAAGAAGGAGAGCAGAAAGGTCCATTGTTTCCCATTTTCATAGGGATTTCTCAGCCACGGTCAACAAAACCAAAACAAAAACATTTGACTGGACTTCTGGGACCCGTGGTCATTGGTTGACTGGAGACCCGATGAAAGGGTCCCCACAGTGGATCAGGCCAAAGGGAACGACTTGGCTGTCACATTTATAGAAAAGAACAGCTGTAGTATACCAAGTATATACTGTATATACTGTACATTATACATAGAGAGACCAAATGACTGTTCAGGAAATAGGAAGGAGGAAACGTCATGGAATCAAGGAACGAGGAACTCGGAACTAGAAGGAGGAAACGTTGCTCTCAAATGGACCTTGGAGGGAAATGAACTCACTCATCAAGAAAGAAAGAAAGAAAGAAAGAAATAAAGAAAAGGGCGAGAACATGCATTCATGGAATCAATAACAGCGAATAGTTTTATGTTTGACATTTTATAATTGTGTTTTTAATTATTATTCTTTTTACAAAATGTCCTAGTATTGTGTAAAACCATTAAAAAAAAAAATCGAATTTATTAGTACTATATTTGAATAGAATACAGTTTATTGTTGGACAACCTAAAAACAGCACAGTCCTAGTTTATTTATTTTAGAGATTATAGTTTGGGATTAAAACACATTTTTTACATCATTTCAACATGTTTTTTACTTACTTACAAGGATCAGGTTTAATTTCACATTCAAATACATGATTTAAAGATTATAAAACAGTTTCTTATACTAAATACTTTACAGTTGTGTTTGTGTTTGGCTATGAAATACAGGACACAGATTTTAACAGCTCTGGGAATAAAAAACACGACTGTTTTCTATTTTCTGTTCTCTAATACTACTGTACAGACCTTCTTCTATAGTCTATAGATTTTACCTGTTCTCAGCAACAAATGTGTATAAAACTCGAACTATAAGATACTATCATAGCATTGGAAGTTTTCATTTATTCAGTAGTGACACAACAAGCTGTTTGAGATGGACACTAAAAGCAAACTCTGACAGACAACTCTTAGATTACATTTAAAATTATCTTTATTTATTTAGCATCGTTGAGTTTGGTAAAGAAAGGTGTAAAGAAAACACAGGAATACTTAGTGAGCTGGAAATATTGGAGGGATGAGCTCCAACCCCCTCCGTTGGATAGACGAGCGGAGCCCAACAGGTGGAGGCGGGGGAGGTGGAGGGAGCGCAGCAAAGCAGGCGGCGCAAGAGGGACTGGCTGCTTCAAGGGGCGGGGCCCATAAGGGCGTGGAAGCGCCTGATCTCGAGTTGCCTGACAGAACTAGCTCCGCGAGCTCCGCCTCATTTTCCGTTTATCTACCTGTAAATTGCCACGTTCAGAAAACGATGCACAATGTTTTACATACTGTAGTGAGTCACCTGTTTGTGTGCATCCATGTGTGCATGGGTGCAGTTCAATCTTCATGTTTTCCTCACCTGATCTGTACCCTAAATGTATTTCTTATCGACTCTATTTAATATAATATTTTACAATATATCACACTCGGGCAAGTTAGTTCCAAAGCTAAGTTCCTGAAATGGTTCCTGTGGTGGAAGAAGGACTCGTGAGTTATCGTTGGATTGTTGAAACGCATTCGAATGAATCTGTCCAATTTGCCCAAAATCTTGTGGCCCTGGCTGCGGCGTGACCTTGGCGACCTCCACCGCTCCCTCTGGGGGAAAGACAACTCGTAAATCAGGCTGCTCCTCTCTGTGGCGCCCCTGCCCGGTCGCCTGTCATGTGGCTAGTCCAAGGTGTCGGGCTCGGCGTCCATGCAGGTCTCCCAGGGGTTGCGCGGCATGTGGGGCATGGAGATGAGGAGCAGCGCCACGCCGCTGAGGAGGAGCAGCGTGAAGGAGGCGCAGGCGCAGGCAAAGGACCAGGAGTAGTAGTACTCTATCCAAATGGTCTCATCGCTGTCTATCATGCGCTTGACGGACTGCCGCATGACCTCCACGGAGATGATGATGCAGAGGCCTGCGAGGAGAAACAAGGTGTTGAGATGGAGAAGCTGGGAGGAACCAGCCGGTCCTGTTGGACGATTTGGGACCGCGTGGCTCACATGGGAAGTTTAAGACCATAGGTTTTGCCGTTATTCAACCCAGGCCTAACGCAAATATTGATTTCCAACAGCGGTAAGTCGCTCAATGAAAACGTGTTTTGTGCAATGTGCATCAAAGTTTGTGCGATGAACTGTTATAAATGATGGGATTAAGGCCTGGGTTGAAATTCGGCAAACCTGCCTTCATCACTTAAAATTACCACCCAAAAAATGTACAGGTTGACAAATATCTCATGTGAAACTATGTGCACTCTGAAGAGCTTTGGTGCAGGGATGGCGCATCCTTTACAATAGAAGAATACCCAACAATCCATGAAGTGATGGACGGGGGGGCGCTTTCCTCGTTTGCTAGAAGCTAAGATGGTTGGATGAGTTCAGCAGGTGGTGGTGGTGGTGGTGGTGGTGGTGGTGACGGGGCTATGAAGTGCGTGGGAAAGGATGAGGAAATGAAGCTGTTCAGGACGTGAACATCTCAATGTCTTCCTTGTAAGTTGTCCTGGTGGCGGGGCGGTGCCGCGGTGGGGAGGGCTGCTGCTGCAGCTCCAGCCTGCGTGCAGCTTGCATCTTCTCCTTTGTCGCCTTGGCTTTTGCTCCTGGTGCTACGTGCTAACTGGACTCTAAATTACAACAAAGGTGTGAATGTGTGTGAGCCTCCAGTGGACCAGCGTGCCATTTACTTTGCCATTTACATTTACTTGGCACAAAGAGCAAGCATTTCATTGCTAATGGGACACTCGCTGTGATGTAATTTTGCGGTGGGGACGGTGTGGTTTGAGGAGCCACACCTGTCCTGGGTCTAGATAATTTGGGCCCAGGATCAGTGTGGCTGTACACCTGTTGCTCGTTGGTTTGTCTAACGAGCAACAGGTAAAACCCCCGTCCCCACACTCACACAGTGTGAGGAGCCCTCGTCATGACATGTGTCCATCTGCTCTGGGCTTGTTCCACGTAGCCCAACCTCTACATTAAACTGCTATGCTCTAAATCCCATCATCTGTGTCTCTGAGGGCCCTGAAAACACCACTCGTGTGGCATGTGGCAGAAGAAACTCCTACAGTTATTTTCAATTTATTTAATTTTATTTGACTTGAGATTGAATCTCTTTTCAAGGATCCTGGCCAAGCAAAGCAGCATGCAACACAAAAACCTAGCGAGAGTGCAACACCCACAACGTTAAAGCGATGAGGAACATGAGCATTGGCACTGAAGCAGCTCGCCACTGCTCTGCGCCACACAACAAACTTGAAAGCTCTCGTCTTTTTGGTGCTTGCTAAAAGGGGTGATGACACCATTAGGAGACACGTGAATCCCCGTCTTCCTCGACCGACCTGCGAAGGCGAAGAACATCCCGGCGGGCCGCAGCAGGTAGTCCCGGCCCTTCCCGAAGGAGAAGATGACGCAGAGGGTTCCCAGGATCATGAAGAAGAGGCTGAAGATGGCGATGGCCGCTGCCGAGATGTTGTACTCTGCAGAGACAGGAGCGACAACGAGGCAGAGGTGAGGAGAGGAGGAAGAAGGACACGAGAGAGTGGTTTCATTTATCCGCGCAGTTTGGGAGCCTTGTATTATTCTTGCATTTTTTTTAATATATATCATCTGTAAATCTCATATTGAGATATATGTTTCTATACATTTTCTATTTCACTACTTTCATCTCTTATTGTGTTATTATTATTATTATTATTATTATTATTATTATTATTATTATTATTATTGTTATAATTATAATAATTATTATTATTATTATTATCATCATCATTATTATTATTATTATTATTATTATTATTATTATTATCATTATTGTTATAATTATTATTATTATTATTATTATTATTATTATTATTATTATTATTGTTGTTGTTGTTATTATTGTTATTATTATTGTTATTATTGTTATTATTATTATTATTATTATTATTATTATTATCATTATTATTATTATTATTTTTATTATTGTCTGCTATGTCGCTATTCTGTACCTTTGTCCGAAAAATGTCAGCGTCCAGTTGACCTTGTGTTTATTGTTGCCCTGACAATAAAACTCTCAGACTTTGGCGATAAATGTAATTAAAATTACATGAAAGAAAATCTGAAAAAGAATAGAGACAGAGAGGAATTGAGGAAGAAAGCAAACTGAAAATGTGAGAGAAGGAAAAAGAGCAAAATCAGAACAAGGTTTGTGGTTTACAAAACGAAGGTCTCAGGTGACAGTGGTTCGTTCAAAATGTTGATTTCTAATCACTGCGATGAAGCAGATCCTGGAGGCTGATAACAAGATGCTCAATGCTCCTCCTCCTCCTCCTCCACTCCCACTTCCTCCTCTTCCTCCTCATCTTCCTCCTCCTCCTCATATTTCTCCTCCTCCTCCACCTACTCCTCCTCCTTTTCCTCCTACTCCTCCTCATCTCCTTCTTCTTCTTCCTCCTCTTCCTCTTCTTCCTCCTCCTCCCCCTCTCCTCCTCCTCCTCCTCTTCCTCCTCCTGCTGCTTTGAGTCGTATTTCCATATAATCAAGACGAGCTTCCTCTCCAACTTTCCAGCAGAGATACAAACCATCCCTGGAGCTTCCCACTGCATTTAAACTCCTCAGCCAACTAACTGTGCAATGTTACCGTATATATGTCCATTATATTATTATTACATTTTTTCTATGTTGCCACCTGCACAAAGGGATTCCGTGCGCATTTCTTATGGCGATTAAACTTTCTGATTCTGATTCTGATTGTGAAGCTGCTCAGACCTGAGCTGATATGAATCCGAATGAAAACAAAACAACTGGACCTTTTTCCCGGTTGACAAGCTTGCTACTACTGTATGAAGGGAATGAACCTCCCAAATGTTCCCTTTAGAGATATTAAACAAAAACACACGTCACATTTTGTGAATACTTCAACATGAACAATTCAATTTTCACACAAACGGCTATTTTTATTTGACAGATTGATTAAAACTACAATGAAAAACATGCAGTGATCAGCCACAGCATTCAAACCACTGAGAGGTGAAGTGAATAACAGTGATCATCCAGTTCCAGTGGCACCTGTCAAGAGGTGGGATGTATCATAATTATAATATATAAAACTTCTATATATTATTATTATTATATATATATACTGTTATACATAATTATTTTATATATACTGTTATAATATTATTATTATTATTATTATATATATACTGTTATTTATAATTATATATATACTGTTATATAGTATTATTATTATATTTACAAGTGTTGTTTATTTTTATTATATATATACTGTTATAAATTATTATAATATATATAAAATGTGTAAAATGTGATTCTATGATTCTATGTTTAATCTTGTCAACAATAAGGTAAAACAATCAGACCGATTGTTTTCGCTCAACCTGTGCAGCTTGATGCATTCGGGATGAAAAACTGTCAGGATTTTGAACAAGTACCGAGTCAATGCACCTTCTATATAAGTCAAATATGGAATAAATGCCTTTGGTAAGGTTTAGGATAAGATGTTTTAAGCTGTAAACAATGGGATTGATGTTTGGTAAAGCTGAGCTTCAATATGTACAGTATACAGTTATATATTTTTATTCATATTTATTCGGATAACCTGCAGACTTTCATTCACTGAGTGAAGCTTCTTTTGTACCAATCAGAGGTAAAACTCGCAGAAGTTCAAGTTCATGTACCTTTCTGGGTCTTGACTTCAAAAACCTCTGCTTCTTCCCCCGACGTGAAGTGTTTGAAGTACGAGCAGTTTTTCGCTGCAGCGTGAGACAAGAGGAAGAAACAGTAAGAGATTATGACAGAACAGAGAGAACGGGACAGAGAGAGCGAGAGAGAGAGGGAGAGAGAGAGGGAGATAAAAACACTGATTGAAGTGCAGAGTGCAGGTGTCTTTCCTTCATGGGATTTCCATCCATCCGTGCCGCTGCAATAGCAACAAGTCTAAAAGGCAAATCTCTCAAAAAGAGCCATTCCAAGCCTGCCCAGCCGCCATGGAGAGCATCCCATAATAAGATGCACGCCACACAAGTTGAAGAAAGGGGGTTATCATTCCACTGCACCGTACTGGAATGATTGCATCTTGAATCATTAATCTTGAATTCTGAGGTTGCTGGAAGAAAAACGGGTTATCCGTGGAAATATAAATATACATAAATGAATTCAAAATACATAAATATTCACAGCCAGCAAACCGCTTCCTCTATACATCGTATCCATGTATGAAGGACTACCACCATCTAAATCGGGACAAAAAGGATCCGACTTAAATTAATCCACAATTTAAAAATGTCTTTCTGAGACGTTCCAGACGAGGAAGTCCTGGACTGAGCTGATGAAGGACTCGTCGCGTCTTGGTGCTGGCCTCAGTGCAGATCATCCATTTCCTCTGTCGTCAAGGTCGACCATGAGGCCACGCCCGTTCATCCAAAGGTTCAATTGAAGCTTCATTTAGACCTAGACTAGCTCTTATCGTCCTCCTGGAAATGAGATTCTTTAAACCTTAAGACGAGGGCAATTCCGAGACTCTTTCAAAGCACGAGTGAGAAGGGGCATTTCAGTTAGTCCAGATTAAAAGTGTGATTTTGTTTTCAGGACAGGCCTCGCCTGCGTCCGCCAAGCTGCCCCAGGCCATCATCACAAGGAGGATGTGGAACGACCTTTGGCTTCTCCAGCTCCAGCGCCGGAGCAGGAGCTGTCCGTGGTGCTGAATCACGGCAGCTACCTGGAGCACTCGTCAACACAGCACACATAGCACAGCATGTGCACACAGATCATATCACTGGCATAAAGTGTATATTATAAGTATATAAGACCTTTTCTTTTTGGGGAACGTTCAACGTGCGTCTAGGAGCAAAAAGAATAAAAATGCCGGACTGTGTTTTGGTTCCTGCTGTCTCCAAAGAAACAGCTTTTCTGCGCTCTCACTTTGACCACCCCCTTCCCCCAGTAATTATTTGCAAACACACCCTGTCACACAAAAGCTCTGTTTCATTCTCCCAATCCCCCCCCCACACACTCTTTCTCCCTCTCTCAACTGCAATTGTGGTATTGAGTACAGCCCTTTGTCAAAGGTATTTTACAGCCCTTTGTCAAATGAAATGTACTTTTGCGTGCTCGTCTTCGCACACCTCCCCCTGTTCGCCGTCTCCGAGGGGTGAGGGGCGGATGGAGGGGAGGAAAAGGTCAAGATAACTTTCCCCTTCTTCCCCTCCGCCCTCGCTCCCTTCTTTCGCCGAGATTAAAACCATAAAGAAAACAGAGCGTCACTGCAGCCACACAGAGGGACATTGGAAATATTTGTTCCATGAGACAAAATTGCCTAAAATCTCTGGCTGAAAAAGAGGGAAGAGGATATAAAGAAGAGAAAATTGTTATTTATTTTCTGCACTGAGCCAGTGTAATACCAGAGCATCTTATAAGCAGGAATGGTAAACATTGTGTGTGTGTGTGTGTGTGTGTGTGTGTGTGTGTGTGTGTGTGTGTGTGAGAATCACTAAAGAGGTAACCTAGCAACAGGCTGCCGCTGGTCTTATCTATTTTTCCATGTAAAGGCATATCCAGACGCTGCTTTCACACACACGTGTGTGTTTGTGTGTGTGTGTGTGTGTTTGCGGGCGCGCCCGTGGCTGTCTGTTAGTGTTAGTGGGGAGTCTCTGTGAGAGCAGATGAGCGCCGGGTCACAGTCCCGCTGAATACATGGAGACTGAGGCTGATGTGTGGCGCAACAGGTAGCCATTTTGCACCTCTAACCTAAACTAACAAAAAATAAAACACAAAAAAACATATATACATCAGTAAGTTTTTATACTCGACTTTATTCCAGCCCATCACTTCGGTGAGACAGGCATGTTCCTTCTTGTGCTTCCTCTGGCATGCAAAATGATCTGAATCAGATCTGCTGCTGGTTCTGAAACGACATCCTAGCATACTATTTAATGCACCATTCTCTAATGGTGCTGACGTGTCGGAAATTACATAATGTTGTAAATTTTAATTATTAATCATTTTGCTGGGGACTCCTTGGAACCTCTGGAACGACACCCTGGGGATGACCTGACTGCACATTAAGAACCTCTGTACTCGTATGCAATTTAAGATGCTGTGCTGTGGGGGTGGTTTTTGCGTCATCTTTAAGTGGGGGGAGTCAGCACCGGCAACCGGAAGGGGATGCAGCTGCAGGAGATTGAGATAATTAGCAGAGTCATTAAGGGGACCTATGATGCTTTTCCGGGGGAGAAGACGACAGCCTTCACGAGGCCTCTCCTGTGAGTTGTGAGAAATGGTGCAAGACCAACTCACGAAACTAATGTCGCCAAAGAATCATCGAGCTGGCAGACCAAGGTACAAGCCAATGCCAAAACCAAGGCAGAGAACATCCTCTTTAGGACGGGCGGACACCCCCACCGTCGAAAACCAAGGTCTGCCGGTGCTCCAACTCAATGTCGAGGGCCTTACCATCGCCAAACTCGAAGTCATCAGGCATCTCGCCGATTCCAACAAAGTGGCAGCGGTCCTCCTGCAAGAGACACACTGGGTGTCAGATGAAAACCTCAAGCTTCCTGGGTTCTCCCTCGCTGGATCCATCCACAGCAAGAAGCATGGAATGGCAACCTTCGTCCGAGATGGTTTGAGCTGGGCAGCCACCAGCCAATCTCCACCTGGCTGCAACATCGAGTGGCTGGCCACTAAAATCCAAGAAACATCTGTCGTGAACGTATATAAGCCCCCACCAACAGCGCTGACTGCATCATCACTTCCATCCGTGACTGCTCCTGCCATCTATGCAGGTGACTTCAACTGCCAACATACGGATTGGGGTTACCAACACACATCACAGGATGGAGAAGCACTGAGTGAGTGGGCCTCTAACGTTGAGGCACTACTGCTGTACGACCCAAAGGAGCCCCCAAGCTTCTGCTCTGCACGTTGGAACTCTTATACCAACCCAGATCTGGCCTTCGTCATATGCCGCAGTAACGACCTGAAACCGGAGAGACGTGTCTTGGACAGGTTCCCTCGCTCACACCACCGGCCATCCATCATCAAAGTACCATCCCTAGTACAGCCGGTAGCTGGCAAACCGGTCAGGAGATCGAACTTCAGGAAGGCGAACTGGCAGTCGTTTACAGTGGAAACAGAAAGAAGAACTGCTGGTCTCATGGACCCAGAAGCAGAAGACGTGGATGCTGCATACAGTGCCTACTGTGAAGTCCTCCTAAGGGCAGCAAAGCACAACATCCCACGTGGCTACAATAAAAACTATATCCCGGGCTGGGATGAGGAGTGCAGCTGCCTGTTGCGCCAACACCAGCAGGCGATCACCAGGGAAGAAATGGACGCAACAGCAACAACCCTACTGCAGAAGCTGGATGACACCCGAAGGGCTAGGTGGACGGAAGTAGCGGAATCCATCGACTTCACCCACTCCAGCCGGAAGGCGTGGCAGACCATCAACTTGCTCTCAGGGAGAAAAACAACACCTCGTAGGTGTCCAGTGACTGCAGATGCAATTGCTTCCCAGCTCCTGAAAAATGGTTGCTTCCCTGATGCGGACAAAAACTTCGCACGACTGACATCGTGTGAGGTATCATCCCTCTCCAGAGCAGCCAGCGCTGATGCTAATCTCTCAGGAGACTTCACAGCAGCCGAGCTAAAGGCAGCAATTAAAAAACTGAAGCTGGGCAAATCACCAGGTCGAGACAATATCCACCCAGAGTTTGTTATGCACCAAAGTGAAAGAACATCTCAATGGCTACGCACATTCTTCTCATCATGCTTCCGGAGGTCCAAGCTCCCGAAGACCTGGCGCCGTGCTTCCATCATAGCCTTGCCAAAGCCGAACAAACCCGCCGAAGACCCGAAGTCCTACAGGCCCATATCCCTGCTCTGTGTCCCGTACAAGATTCTGGAGAGGCTCATCCACAGCCGCATTGAGCCAGTGGTGGACCCTCAACTCCCACCGGAACAAGCCGGCTTCCGCAGAGGCAGGTCAACGGTGGACCAGGTAACGCTACTCACCCAGGACATCGAGGACAGCTTCTAAAATAATGAGAAAGCTGGAGTAGTATTCCTGGACCTGACAGCCGCTTATGACACCGTGTGGCACCGTGGACTACACCTGAAACTGTTGAGAACAATCCCGGACCGGCACATGGTGAGATTTATTATGGAGATGCTATCTAACCATAGCTTCATCCTACAAACCAGCGATGGCCAGACCAGCAGGCTCAGAAGGCTGAAGAACGGTGTCCCGCAAGGCTCTGTCCTCTCACCAATGTTATTTAACATCTATATTCACGACCTGCCAGACACAACATCCAAGAAGTACGGCTATGCGGACGACCTGGCCATCATGCTTCGATGCCCAACATGGAACACTATGGAAGAAGGCCTCAACCGAGACATGGGCATCCTGGCAGACTACCTCCAGAAGTGGCACCTTCAGCTCAGCATGGGCAAAACAGTGTCTGCAGCTTACCACCTCTACAACCGGGAGGCAAGAAGGGAACTGGACGTGCATGTTGGCAACATCCGCCTGGAGTTCCAGCAAGCCCCCAAGTACCTCGGCGTATGCTTGGACCGGACGCTGTCCTACAAGCAGCACCTGGATGAAGTGAAGGCCAAGACAACCGCAAGGGTCTCGCTCATCCGCCGCCTTGCAGGCTCGACTTGGGGAGCTTCCCCCCAGACCCTACGCATATCCACGCAAGCCCTGGTCCTACCCGTAGCGGAATACTGTGCCCCTGCCTGGAGCAGAAGTCCACATGCGAACAAGGTGGATACTGTCATCAACAGCGCCCTCCGGATAGTAACTGGTTGTCTGAAACCCACCCCTGTGTCCTACCTGCCAGTCCTAGCTGGTATCGCCCCACCCAGTCTCCGACGGGAAGCAGCTACCCTCGCCCTGGCAAGGAAAGCCCAGAAGAACGACTGGCACATCCTACACAAAGCCACAACAACACCGGCACCACCATGCGGGCTCAAGTCTCGCCATCCCTACAACAAGGCAGCACAAGAGATGCTACAGTCGATCCCTGACGACTTGTCCAAGGACGCCTGGCTGGCAGCATCCTGGAGACAATCGTGGGAGTCAGCTGCGCCCTCCCGCATCCAACGATACATCCGGGACCCAGGAGGAGGTGTAAAAGGAGAAGACATGCCACGCCACCTATGGACCTCGCTGAACCGCCTGCGTACTGGCGTCGGGCGCTTCAAGTCCTCTCTAAAGAAGTGGGGCCTCTCCGACAGTGCGTCATGCGAGTGTGGCGAACCTGAACAGACTGCCGAGCACATAATCACCAGCTGCCCCCTATACAGCCCACCCTCAGAAGCAGGCCTTTTTGACCTAGGACTGGAGACGAGGGCGTGGCTATATGACACTGAGTTGGCCATCTGATGATATACGAAAGAAGAAGAAGAAGATGCTTTTCCTTATGTTTTGTCATATACGTAACTAATGTTAGAATGTGGGATGTTCGCATCGGGCCTGGCCAAGGTGTCAAATAATGAGGTAAACTAACGACAGAGTCATGGCTGTGAACAAAACGCTCAGGATTCCCACCGCTCTGAACGTACCGTCTCCAAAGGATTTTTGACTTTCTGTACGAGCTGACGTCAGCGGGTCGCGGATTTCCTTATATGGTCGTCTGCACCCTCCCATCCGCCGCGCGTTCCTCCAAACAAAACCAATAAAAACAGTGTTTTTATTGTAGAGGTGTTTATTAGTTTTATTTTATTTGAAGACGTTTAACATGAGTTCAACATCACAGAGTCCCGGTGCGGTGTCCATGTCTCTCAAAAGCTTGGAGCGTGGCAACGAAAGTTGTGACAAACTTTGAAATGAGGTCTTGTAGATCTAATATGGGTGTTCGGCAACTGGATTGCTAATTTCTCGCCTCAAATATGTTTCAGAAACAGATTTTATGGACTGATAAGGTGAAACCAGTGAAAGTTACAGAGTCAATAGAACAGAGGCCGAAACAAAGCTCAAACCCCATTGGCTCACGGAACTAGGGCTGCTCATTTACAATTAAATCCGCTGTGTGCTGCACACACATGAAACAGCCCGATTTGGAACTGTCCGGGTTTAGAGGCATGTCACAATGACTCGAATGCATAATCTGAGCGGTGTTTTCAGCAAAAAAAACCCAAAACAAAACATGTTTTGGGGACCCCAGAGCCAGAGATAGAGACAGACGGAGATAATAACGTGTGTAAAAAAGGAGCATAATAGGTCCCCTTTAAAAGCTCCCACTGCCGATTGTTGTGACGTCTGAAAAGACAAATCTTGATTTATGTTAAATAAACAGCCGGCACAGTCTGGTTTGCACCATTTGTACCTGCCTGCCGGTCCATCTCTCCACCCCGCCCAACAACAGGCTGGTCACAGACGGTGCCAAAACCACTCCCCGTTGCCTGGGATGTCAAATGAGTAATCTCCGAAACCAAAGCATGCACAAAGTACTATCTGAAAAGCGTCAGGATGACATACAACATGCGGCGAGATGCCGTAGCACAGCAACACTGCGCGGCATGCAGGCCAGCGTATCCCACAATGCATTGCCAGGGCAGGATGTGGTGGACCCTCAACTCCCACCGGAACAAGCCGGCTTCCGCAGAGGCAGGTCAACGGTGGACCAGGTAACGCTACTCACCCAGGACATCGAGGACAGCTTCTAAAATAATGAGAAAGCTGGAGTAGTATTCCTGGACCTGACAGCCGCTTATGACACCGTGTGGCACCGTGGACTACACCTGAAACTGTTGAGAACAATCCCGGACCGGCACATGGTGAGATTTATTATGGAGATGCTATCTAACCATAGCTTCATCCTACAAACCAGCGATGGCCAGACCAGCAGGCTCAGAAGGCTGAAGAACGGTGTCCCGCAAGGCTCTGTCCTCTCACCAATGTTATTTAACATCTATATTCACGACCTGCCAGACACAACATCCAAGAAGTACGGCTATGCGGACGACCTGGCCATCATGCTTCGATGCCCAACATGGAACACTATGGAAGAAGGCCTCAACCGAGACATGGGCATCCTGGCAGACTACCTCCAGAAGTGGCACCTTCAGCTCAGCATGGGCAAAACAGTGTCTGCAGCTTACCACCTCTACAACCGGGAGGCAAGAAGGGAACTGGACGTGCATGTTGGCAACATCCGCCTGGAGTTCCAGCAAGCCCCCAAGTACCTCGGCGTATGCTTGGACCGGACGCTGTCCTACAAGCAGCACCTGGATGAAGTGAAGGCCAAGACAACCGCAAGGGTCTCGCTCATCCGCCGCCTTGCAGGCTCGACTTGGGGAGCTTCCCCCCAGACCCTACGCATATCCACGCAAGCCCTGGTCCTACCCGTAGCGGAATACTGTGCCCCTGCCTGGAGCAGAAGTCCACATGCGAACAAGGTGGATACTGTCATCAACAGCGCCCTCCGGATAGTAACTGGTTGTCTGAAACCCACCCCTGTGTCCTACCTGCCAGTCCTAGCTGGTATCGCCCCACCCAGTCTCCGACGGGAAGCAGCTACCCTCGCCCTGGCAAGGAAAGCCCAGAAGAACGACTGGCACATCCTACACAAAGCCACAACAACACCGGCACCACCATGCGGGCTCAAGTCTCGCCATCCCTACAACAAGGCAGCACAAGAGATGCTACAGTCGATCCCTGACGACTTGTCCAAGGACGCCTGGCTGGCAGCATCCTGGAGACAATCGTGGGAGTCAGCTGCGCCCTCCCGCATCCAACGATACATCCGGGACCCAGGAGGAGGTGTAAAAGGAGAAGACATGCCACGCCACCTATGGACCTCGCTGAACCGCCTGCGTACTGGCGTCGGGCGCTTCAAGTCCTCTCTAAAGAAGTGGGGCCTCTCCGACAGTGCGTCATGCGAGTGTGGCGAACCTGAACAGACTGCCGAGCACATAATCACCAGCTGCCCCCTATACAGCCCACCCTCAGAAGCTGGCCTTTTTGACCTAGGACTGGAGACGAGGGCGTGGCTATATGACACTGAGTTGGCCATCTGATGATATACGAAAGAAGAAGAAGAAGATGCTTTTCCTTATGTTTTGTCATATACGTAACTAATGTTAGAATGTGGGATGTTCGCATCGGGCCTGGCCAAGGTGTCAAATAATGAGGTAAACTAACGACAGAGTCATGGCTGTGAACAAAACGCTCAGGATTCCCACCGCTCTGAACGTACCGTCTCCAAAGGATTTTTGACTTTCTGTACGAGCTGACGTCAGCGGGTCGCGGATTTCCTTATATGGTCGTCTGCACCCTCCCATCCGCCGCGCGTTCCTCCAAACAAAACCAATAAAAACAGTGTTTTTATTGTAGAGGTGTTTATTAGTTTTATTTTATTTGAAGACGTTTAACATGAGTTCAACATCACAGAGTCCCGGTGCGGTGTCCATGTCTCTCAAAAGCTTGGAGCGTGGCAACGAAAGTTGTGACAAACTTTGAAATGAGGTCTTGTAGATCTAATATGGGTGTTCGGCAACTGGATTGCTAATTTCTCGCCTCAAATATGTTTCAGAAACAGATTTTATGGACTGATAAGGTGAAACCAGTGAAAGTTACAGAGTCAATAGAACAGAGGCCGAAACAAAGCTCAAACCCCATTGGCTCACGGAACTAGGGCTGCTCATTTACAATTAAATCCGCTGTGTGCTGCACACACATGAAACAGCCCGATTTGGAACTGTCCGGGTTTAGAGGCATGTCACAATGACTCGAATGCATAATCTGAGCGGTGTTTTCAGCAAAAAAACCCCAAAACAAAACATGTTTTGGGGACCCCAGAGCCAGAGATAGAGACAGACGGAGATAATAACGTGTGTAAAAAAGGAGCATAATAGGTCCCCTTTAAAAGCTCCCACTGCCGATTGTTGTGACGTCTGAAAAGACAAATCTTGATTTATGTTAAATAAACAGCCGGCACAGTCTGGTTTGCACCATTTGTACCTGCCTGCCGGTCCATCTCTCCACCCCGCCCAACAACAGGCTGGTCACAGACGGTGCCAAAACCACTCCCCGTTGCCTGGGATGTCAAATGAGTAATCTCCGAAACCAAAGCATGCACAAAGTACTATCTGAAAAGCGTCAGGATGACATACAACATGCGGCGAGATGCCGTAGCACAGCAACACTGCGCGGCATGCAGGCCAGCGTATCCCACAATGCATTGCCAGGGCAGGATGCCGGCAAAAGGCCCCTGTGCACAGACGTCGTTCTTTTCCCTCTCATCCCGAAGTACGCTGGACACAGCGCTCCGGAGCAGACGCAGCTCGGAGCCCACATCTCGACGCCGCCGTGCCGTCAACGCCGCCGCCGGGCGCGGCCGCGTGGGCGGGGTGTTGGGGGGGGGCATGTCATTGACCTTATCCACAGTGATCAGCTGCGTGAAGGGGGGCGATTAAGAAGCGGCGGCGCCTGTCGCCTCGGTTTCGCCACATTGCATTCGACGGCCTCCGCTCTCCGCCTCCTCTTCCTCCTCTCCTCCACGCTACGATGTCCACCCGGTCCCGCCTCCCTCGCCCCCACCTTCCTCGCCCCCCCCTCAACTTTTCTTGTGTCTCTCGTTCCCGTTTCCATTTTTCACTCCCTCCTTCCTTGCGATTCTCCCTCCTTTTCCTGATTTCTCCTTTCGTTTTGTACCTCTCCCCCTGGCCACGCCTTCCTTCAATTATGGCTTCAGGCGTAGGTGGCCAGAACCACCGGCAAAATGAAAGAGTTTTTTTCGCTGGCTGTTAAAAGCATCCCCCCCACCCCCCCCCCCCATAAATGGCGACTGATTGCAGCTGGACGAGCCCAAATTAAATCTTTAGAAATTGCGCTGTGGTTTGAGGGGAGAACGTATCACAGTGGAACAGGGGAAAGAAGCTGTTCTATTTTGCCCACACAGAGCGAGATTCTGGGTCAGTGTGAATGTGGTGGAGGGCTTTGAACAGCTACTCCACCAGAAAATAATCATAACCAGGGTGAAGCAGCACGGGAGAATGCTCCTGGTTGTCTGCAGGATGCTGCTTTTGGTGATTGTGTGTCTATATGTGCGTGTGTGTGTGTGTGTGTGTGTGTGTGTGTGTGTGTGTGTGTGTGTGTATGTGTGTGTGTGTGTGTGCGTGTGTGTGTGTGTGTGTGTGTGTGTGTGTGGGCGTGTCCTTCCATTTGAGTGTGACTGCATTTGAATGAAGAGAATGAAACAAACCTTTCAACACCATGGTCACCGCCAAACTAGACAACAACAGGAAACAGCACCCTGTGGGAGGGGCCAAGAGACAACCGTCACGTCCGAGCAGTGAGGCCAATGTTGATGCTTTTTTTAAACTGCAGTTCAGCTAATGGCCAGTACATGCTGTTTCCGATAAACCTCAGACTGATTCGAAGTCAATGGAAAAAGAAGAAACTTCTTGCCAGGAATACCACAACAATTATGTTTTCCACGACACTCTCTGGTCTCAGTTTCTAAGTTGACTTCTTCTAGTGGGTGTTTCGTGAAGATGGTTTAATGCTTAAAGAGAGGTATATTTGGGGGCGGGGCCCCTTGATTGACGGGCCGGTTGTTGGAGTTCCTTCCTACGACTGCCCGGGGGATTCGCTTTCCGCCACAGCAGGCCAAGACTGCCAAGATGGCAGCGAGCATAAACCCCAACTCGAGGCCTCAAACCGTCTCCCCAGAGGACCAACAGAATCCCCCGGGTGAAGATCTGCCGTCCAGAGCACCATGTGAATTTGCAGCCGGGGCTGAAAGATGTATTAGCGCTTGGATATGAATGGCTCATAAATATGAATTAGCTCATTCTGAAGTTCACCACGGACCCTGCGTCGTGAATAATGAACTCACTGCCGCACCACCCAAGTCTGAGTCCTCCGAGGCACGAAGACAGAAGAGAGAACGGGCATGAGAAGGTCTGACCAAGGTGATGGCGTTTCTGCTTCGGGCTGGACGGGGAGGGAGGTGGAATTGGGAGCACTCCTCTGGTCACGTGGACTTTTCATACTTTTTATTGCTGTCAAAAAATGCAGAACACACACTGCGACAGCCAGGGATCCATTTCCACCTGAAAACACCAGGTTTGTTGATGAGAAGGTCAGTGGCGGACCACTGCGGCCATGAAAACTCTAAACTCGTATCTCAAAATAGCACACACCGTTTATTGTCTTCCACGTCCCAGATAGGAGAATGATATGATTCAGGTTTGCTTAATCGAATTTTTTTTTTTTTATAGCACTCAATCTGTACACATGCGTCATTTGTGGGAAGGTAATTTGAAAAGCCATTCAAGCCCACTGCCTTGGTTCAGTTGTTATGCAACTTGTTTACAGAGGCTGTGTAATGGCAGTGGTATGAGAGTGTGTTCTGCAGGATGAACTCCCACGCTGCTTGTAAAAATGCAAAACTGTATTATTGACTCCGATCACCGCGTCGGTCGACATGTGCATGTCCAAAACAAGGTCATTGACAGAATCCATCCGATGGTCAAGGAGGAAACTTCTCCCTAAGAAAAACAGCTGCAGGGTATCCGCACCCCTCACTAAAAGCAGGATTTCTGTGCATTCCTCGTTGACTGAGAGCTACAGCTTGACAGAATGATCTTTTGGGATTTGTGTGTTTTCCTCTGAGGGACGGTCTGAAGGTCTCTCCCTCAAGCTGTCTCTGGCTGAGACGCCTTTGGAGATTTTTAGGAGCGCTGTGCTGCATAAACATTGGATTCTGTGTTTGTGCATTAAGGACACCAGAGTCCTTAATGCACTGTTACTTACCCACTACTTACACACGCACACTGTCTACTACACTGGACAAAAATTGGACCCTGGACCTACCTAAGAAGTGGTAAAACCGATATATTTTTTTTTATTTTCTCAACTTAAAATACAGAAATCGCAGTGTACATATTAAGTTGGGAAAACCTTAAAAGTATATATAGAATATAATAAAAATGTAAGCATTTTATTTCTAGCTTTTTTAAATTGAAGAATGACTCCAATCTGACTTTGACTTTGACTGTGTTTTTTTTATATTTTGTCTAGTGTTTATTTCGTTTATTTACTTCACATTTTATGTTTTTATTTACATCTACCTCATTATTTTGTATTTACAGTATATGCTTTATCAATAAATGTATTTATATATTTATTTATTTATTTATTTTGACGATGATGATGATGATGATGATGATGATGATGATGATGATGATGATGATGACGATGACGATGATGACGATGAGTATAATATTATTATCATTATTATTATTATTATTATTATTATTATTATTATTATTATCATCATTATCATTATTATTATGTAGGTGTAGACTGTCACTCTGTAGTGGTTCTGCATTACAAACTATGTGTTTGCATGTATATTTATGCACTTTCTTAACTGGTAGATGTCTGTGGATCCGATCGATTGATATTCTATCTCTTTGGTCCCCATTACTTTGCCAGATTCATGAAAAATATGAAAAACATTCATCCACAAAAACTCGTGACCACGTTGAATGCACTGAAATTTGCGAGTGAGTGTTGCCTTCAAGATCCACAAGGTGTCGGAAAAATAGAACCCATGAAATGGTTATTAATAACAAAAATACCAAAACATTTTTTGTATTTCACGGAAACGTAACTTATTTAAGACGTAATCCAAGGAAAAATGTCAACAATAAAATTATGTAATTTCAACTGCTATCAAAAACCTCCGTAAATACGTCATATTTGACGTACACGAGATAGGTCACCAACCGTCACTGAGACGGCAAATGTTCTTACACACAACAAGGTTGGTTATAACAATGACAAGGTTTGGTTTAAAGTAAAAAATGTAACTTTTTTTTGTATGAACAGTGTCCCACAGCCAAACATAGCAGCTTTAAACAAAAAGACAGAAAGTGTTAAGTATTGAAGTTCTTCCATACTGTAATAATTCTAATGACAAATTAATGTTAAAGTTCCATAAAAAAATGTTGTAAATGTTGAAATGGAAATACTTAACATGCACTGTCATGAAAGTTTGATTCGGGGAATTACAGTACATGGATGTTTGTAGTTCAGTTCATTTTGATGCATTTCACAAAAACAAAAAAATGTAACACGTACCTAAAACTAATAAACTGGACCCTGTGTTGTTGCCTGCAGCTATCTGTGTTGTTGCCTGCAGCTATCTTTATTATTATTATTATTATTATCATTATTATTATTATTATTAATAATAATAATTTTATTTTATTTATTTATTTATTTATTTATTTTATTTTTCACAGGTTGCCAGTAAAGATTCATTGATTTTTCTTGCCTCTCTATCTATGTCTATCTCTCCCCATCCCTCCTCTCCCTCCTCGCCCCCCACAGTTGTACCCTAACTGGCGAGGTGGAGTGGGAAGCCACACTTCATCGGGGGCCACTAATGACCGCCAGGGGCCGGAGGCTCATTTGATGACAGAGCCGCGGAGGAAATGTCTGCGTTGGTCTTCAGGGCACGCATGCACGGCCGAGCTTCCGAAAGCACCGCTCAGCGCTCAGCGGACTCCGCCAGACTCCACCGGAGTGGAGGCCGCTGGGAAAAAGAGCCGTGAATCAATGCCTGGACCGGGTACCTGCCAGGCCCCACATCTCTTTGTCACAGGCGGCCGAGAAATCCGTGCCCTGCCGAGAGCTCATCGTCTTGTCCGAGGAAAGTTCTCCTCGGACGGTTTTAGCGTTGTGAGTCAGAACAACAGAGAGGCGTGAGAAAAGAGATGTTTGGATGTTTCCAGCTTTTAGAAATGCCGCGGCAAGCTTCAAAAACAATGAATCGACTTCCTTGGTAGTGGATTTCTACACGGTGTGTGTCTCTTTTTGATCAGATTTCCTCTTGGTATATTTTAGGAATGGGGTCGCCATTTTCCAACCCAGGTCTTGTTAAAATGTTGGTTCCTATCATTTATAACTGTTCACGGCACAGCCTTGTTGAACGCTTTACTGTTGAGAAACTTACCACTTTGCTGCAGCTTCCCACTGTGCTTCAATGCAGTGCGATGGGGCAAACGTCGAAGCGTTTTGCGTGACAACATAGTCAGACAGTGAAAAAGTTGCCAGAACCATGCATTCATATCAGCTTTTTCAGGGTTTCACTGACTCTGTTGCAAAAGAAAGACGTAACGCAAGAGACAGGAAGTTGAGCCGCCTCCTCTGGCAACCTGCTGTCGTCAACATTACACTCTGGATGCACTGTGGCGACTACAAAAAGTAGTTTCGCCCTTTTGGACGACATGGAAGCCCAGTGAGAATGGGTCACATGTTTTGAAGCGGACTGGTAAGTTTCTCAACAGTAAAGTGTTGTTATAAAAGATGGAGGCTGACATTTTAATGAGGACTGGGTTGAGAAAGAGCCAACAAATCCCTCAAAAACATTTTCCCGCCCCGCCACCTCGACCGCCACGCCGGCCTCCCCGTAGAGCGGCGGCTTGTGGCCCCGCCCGCACACCTCAACGCGTTTGGCGAGCCGCTCCACGCGGTCCAAGCTGTGAGCGGGTGAGGGAGCTGGGATGGATTTACGAAACGCGAAAAGGCTGGTCGCTGCGATCCCGGCTCCAAAAGGCCCGTTTGGGGCCCGGCAGCCCGCCCCCTCGGGCAGAGCAGGGGGATGGGCGGGGCGATCCACTGCTCAGTGGGTTGGGTTGGGTTGGGTTGGTTGGGTTGGGTTGGGTTGAGTTAGGGTTGGGTTGGGTTGGGTTGGGGTGAGTTAGGGTTGGGTTGGGTTGGGTTGGGTTGGTTGGGTTGGGTTGGTTGGGTTGGGTTGGGTTGGGTTGGGTTGGGTTGGGTTGGGTTGGGTTGGGGTGAGTTAGGGTTGGGTTGGGTTGGGTTGGGTTGGTTGGGTTGGGTTGGGTTGGTTGGGTTGAGTTGAGTTAGGGTTTGGTTGGGCTGGGTTAGGGTTGGGTTGGGTTGGTTGGGTTGAGTTGAGTTAGGGTTTGGTTGGGCTGGGTTAGGGTTGGGTTGGGTTGGTTGGGTTGGGTTGGGGTGAGTTAGGGTTGGTTGGGTTGGGTTGAGTTGAGTTAGGGTTGGGTTGGGTTGGGTTGGGTTGGGTTGGGTTGGGGTGAGTTGAGTTAGGGTTTGGGTTGGGGTGAGTTAGGGTTGGGTTGGGTTGGGTTGGGTTGAGTTGAGTTAGGGTTTGGGTTGGGGTGAGTTAGGGTTGGGTTGGGTTGGGTTGGGTTGGGTTGGGTTGGGGTGAGTTAGGGTTGGGTTGGGTTGGGTTGGGTTGGGTTGGTTGGGTTGGGTTGGGTTGGGTTGGGTTGGGTTGGTTGGGTTGGGTTGGGGTGAGTTAGGGTTGGTTGGGTTGGGTTGAGTTAGGGTTGGGTTGGGTTGGGTTGGGTTGGGTTGGGTTGGGGTGAGTTAGGGTTGGGTTGGGTTGGGTTGGGTTGGTTGGGTTGGGTTGGGTTGGGTTGGTTGGGTTGAGTTGAGTTAGGGTTTGGTTGGGCTGGGTTAGGGTTGGGTTGGGTTGGTTGGGTTGGTTGGGTTGGGTTGGGGTGAGTTAGGGTTGGTTGGGTTGGGTTGAGTTGAGTTAGGGTTGGGTTGGGTTGGGTTGGGTTGGGGTGAGTTAGGGTTGGTTGGGTTGGGTTGAGTTGAGTTAGGGTTTGGGTTGGGGTGAGTTAGGGTTGGGTTGGGTTGGGTTGGGTTGGGTTGGGTTGGGTTGGGTTGGGGTGAGTTAGGGTTGGGTTGGGTTGGGTTGGGTTGGGGTGAGTTAGGGTTGGGTTGGGTTGGGTTGGGTTGGGTTGGTTGGGTTGGGTTGGGTTGGGTTGGTTGGGTTGGTTGGGTTGGGTCGGGGTGAGTTAGGGTTGGTTGGGTTGGGTTGAGTTAGGGTTGGGTTGGGTTGGGTTGGGTTGGGTTGGGTTGGGTTGGGGTGAGTTAGGGTTGGGTTGGGTTGGGTTGGGTTGGGTTGGGTTGGTTGGGTTGGGTTGGGTTGGGTTGGTTGGGTTGAGTTGAGTTAGGGTTTGGTTGGGCTGGGTTAGGGTTGGGTTGGGTTGGTTGGGTTGGTTGGGTTGGGTTGGGGTGAGTTAGGGTTGGTTGGGTTGGGTTGAGTTGAGTTAGGGTTGGTTGGGTTGGGTTTAGTTTGCGGGTTCATCAGTGTTGTTTTGGGAATCAGACAACACTGTTCCTCCCCCGACTTGCCATTGAAGCTTGGGGCGGTTTAATTCAATGACAAGAAGAGAGAGAGAGAGAGAGAGAGAGAGAGGTGTTCTCTGCCTTCCTCCCTCCACTCACACAATTTGCCTCTTTCCTCTTGTCGCTCGTCACTACGACCCTCAGGAGGAAAGCTGTTGTATTTCCATGAGAAAAAAGCCGCTCTGCTGCGGCGCTTTCGACTAAAGCCGCCGGGTGACGAGCAAATAAACCAGAAGGAAGTTTGTACGTCAGTCAAAGTCATTCGCTCGCTCCTCAAGTCACACACACACACACACACACACACACACACACACACACACACACACACACACACACACACACACACACACACACACACACACTATGTCTTACTGTTCTGTTTTTCAGCCCCTGTTCTGGTAATAATGTTTTGTTTTTTGAATCCCTTGTTTATTTACGTTTTATCTTTTACAATTTTTTCACGATTATCCTCCATTCAAAGAGGCAATAATTCAAAAGTATAAAAATACAAATAAACTGGAGCAGATTTTAAGGAAAAAACAACAACTTTTAATTTACTTTGGTTGAAGTGGATCCGATGACGCATTTTTTTCCAGCGTTCGGGTGATTCACAGCTTACAAAACCAGAGTCAGCACCGTTATTACATCTATATGGCACACATATTTTGAGGGCTTTCGACCGAAACAAAAAGTGGATCTACCAAACGGCATTTTACCACTGACGAGAGGCAGATGTTCACCACCACCACGGCAGACGAGGGGCTCCCTACCTCCAGGTAAGCTGATGGGGCCGCAGCCTTTGCCCTGGGGGTCCTCCTCCACCATGTAGATGCTCTTCTTGCAGAGCCTCCAGAGGCCGAAGTGCGCCGCCTGGCAGGTGGTGTTCAGCTTCTCCACCCGCGGGCTCAGCACGGCCCAGTGGTCCGTCACCACGGCCGCCAACATGGCCACCATGCCGACCACAATCACCAGGGAGGTGATCTTCACCTTGGTCGCCTGTTCCTCAAACATGGTGTCCCTCCGTCCCGCGCAATGCTCCCAAATCTGTGCTTTGATGGAGATGGAGGTGTGTGTGTGTGTGTGTGTGTGTGTGTGTGTGTGTGTGTGTGTGTGTGTGTGTGTGTGTGTGTGTGTGTGTGTGTGTGTGTGTGTGTGTGTGTGTGTGTGGGTGTGTGTGTGTGTGTGATAAAGATGATAGTGGGATGTGTTCTCGCTGTGTAGAGTTTCCAAAAGCAATCACAACAAGATAGAGTTTGTCCTCGTTGTGGCCCTGCCCGCCAATGTCTTGGGGTCCTTGACGTCGGATTCAGTTCTGTGGTTCCTCCTCCTCCTCCTCCTCCTCCTCCTCCTCCTCCTCCTCCTCCTCCGCTCGATCTTCTTTCCCCGGCGTCTTCAATCCTCTTCAGCCTCCTCTCCTCTTGTCCTCCTGTTCGCAGCTCTTTCTTTCTCTGTCATCCGTCCTGTGCCTGGTGGAAAAAAGGGGCCAGATAACAGTGCCCTACTTTCCACCTCTCTCCTCCTCCTCTCCTCTCCTCCTCCTCTCCTCTCCTCCTCCTCTGCTCTCGTCTCCTCTCCTCTCCTTTCCTCTCCTCTCTCCTCCTTTCCTCTCTTCTACTCTCCTCTCTTCTCCTCTCCTCCTCGCCCTCCCTTGTTGCCGTGGTACCGTAGGACAGGGTAGGCTCAGCTGAAGGAGGGGGTCTGGGTGCAGGCTGCTCTTGGGTCTCAGGGTTGACCCTACGTTATTCCAGGTTCAACAGGTGGAAGCTCTGAGCGTCTCCAGGGAGGTGACGGGGAAGGAACAGTGCAGGACGCAAAACTAAAAGCAGAAGGATCTCCTCCGTCCCCGTTGCCGAGGTTTGAGAAGACGTTCCATGCTGCTTAGCCGATAACGTCGCATCTGACTGGTTTTTAGTCTGGAACCTTTTTCTGGAACATTCTCTCTCGTTTAATTCTTATTCGGTCCGATCCGATTTGGGCTCGGTCGTCTCGGGTGCTGCAGCACCCCTGGGGGGGGGGGGGGGGGGGGGGGGTGTTCCTTTATTAGTTGACATCTCTTTCTGAGCTGATCTACTTTCTCAGCCAATCAGCAGCCAAGGCCCAAGACAAGCATCCCACCTGATGGCAACACTCGATCCAGATTTGGATGAGCGAACCTGTCCCGGTTCAAGGTCAAGGGGTCACTCAACAGTGTACTCAGTGTGCTGCTGTTGACTCCCATTTATTTCCATAGGTAATGCCCTGCATTACAATACGCTGCTGTGTCATGTGATGTACTCTGTGTATTATCACTGACCTGTTTTCCCCCTGTATACTAACCTCTCTGGGCAGATTGGAGAAAACCAACCGGGGCAACGCTCCGCGGCGTGGGGGTGGTGTGGTTTTAGCAGCCACACCTGTCTTGGGTCGAGGTCATTGGTCACGGGGGCCAGGGTGGCCGTACGCCTGTTGCTCGTTAGACCAATCAACGCGCCACAGTTGAAACCCCCATCCCTGCCCACACACGGGAGGATGGACACGCCGGCCGTCTGCTCCGGGCTTGTTCAGCCGCGCCCGCTCCCCGCAACAGAACCGATGTGTTCCGACGCCATCGCCTGTGATTCTTTGTCGGGGGGCCCTGGGGACGCTGCTGGGGCGGCGTGCGGTCGGCGGATCTGCCCCACTCTCACTCCGGGGCACGGTTTGAGAGGGAGTGGCGGTAAAAGGAAGATCCATCTCTGAGGCACAATCAACCTTCCCTCTGAATGTCTTGAATAGACGGGTGGGCTTTTTATAAACCGCTGTGCCCCACTTCAGGCGGGACTCTGGCCCAATTTTAGCCCTGACATCCCTCCCACAGATGTTGAACACACTAAATGGTGCAACTCTTTCAAGACCAAGGTGAACAGGAACACTTTGCAAGAAGATAGCGTGTGTGTGTGTGTGTGTGCGTGCTTGAATGTGTGTGTGTGTGTGTGTTTGTGTGTGTGTGGGTTGTTTACATACAATACAGTGTGGCTGTGGATCACCACATCATGGAGTGGTGCAGATTGGACGAATTAAAGCATGTGCACGGTTAGAAGTGAAGTGTTCCTCTACGTGGATGTTTTCCATGACCGCGCTCGCTCCCTCAGGTCAGGTGCGTGTGGACTCCCTCTCGCTGTGTTTGCACGGGACGTTCCCTCCGGACGCGCAAAACACACACAAGCCCATTCCCCCTAGGGGGGGAAAAGTGAATGATGTTTGGTACGTGGTTAATGTTGTTCTCTCCACGCCAATGCCCACGTTGTTGTGTTTTGTAGCATTAAAGAACGTAAGTTTGTTCATTAATGAGCGCCCTGGGAAAATAGATAACCCCCCCCCCACACACACACACACACACACACACACACACACACACACACACACACACACACACACATTTTCCAATACTCAAATATATTGATGGACTGGTTGGAAAATTGACAATCAATGTGAATTTGTTGATGTTAGTCAGTAGAGAGAGATACAGATAGAGCGAGGGAAAGGGACGGAGAGAGAAAGAAGCCAGGGGACAGATAGAGCGAGCGAGGGAGTCCAGGTGACGACAGAGCTGGAGCGGAAGGGAGAGAGTGCAAGAGAGAGCGACAGGAGGGGTATGGAGTGGAGAGAGAGAGCAAGACGGACTGAGGGAGAGAGAGAGAGAGAGAGCGAGATAGAGAGAGAGAGAGAGAGAGGTCCCAATGACGATAGAGGGAGGCAGGGTTAGAAGAGAAAGAGAGAAAGAAGGAGAGAGATAGAGGGAGAAGGCATGGGAAATATGGAGAGAGAGGGAGGGCGACACCGACAGAGAGGGAATGGAAGAGGGTGAAAGGAGGCTCAAGGAAAATGGACAAATGTGACCCACCGCAAACTTGAGGGTCATTTGGCGGCTTTGAAATGTTTTTCCCCATCATTTGAAAGTGGAGAATCAGAGCTTCCAAACAAGGTGTCACTTGTGCAAATATTTTTAAAGCTATGACTTGTTTTTGTCAAGGGTGTGGCAAACTGTGTTTCTGAGATAATCACCTTCAAAGTTTTACCCACACCAGCTTCATTCAGCTCCCACAATGCAAATGGGCTTGGCAGACAAACAAAGCCTCATGCTGCTAATGGGGCAATCGCGAACAACGTCAACAACACACAACTAATTTTGTTTTTAATAAAGCTTTTATTTATCAGTAAGAATAAACATGCTTTATAAAAGTGGAATTATTTTGGAGTTTAAAAGTACGGACAACAGAACAAAATGTAGAGTCTGTCAATATTACGAGTCTCAGAAATCTGGAATCTGAAAATCTGTCACCAACCTCAACAGACTTCATCACGTCATCAACTTCTCCCGTCGTAACAACAGTCTCCTCCGGTGGTTCTTGAAAATATTCTGTTTCATCGTCACATTAAGTTTGAAATCCGCTGTTTGAAATGTTCTCCAAGTCCGGAGTAATGTCACATCCAGCGTCGCCGTCGTTCTCAGCGTCGCTGCGGGAGAACTGAGTATCATCGTGGAAAATGAAGTCCAGTACGCGCTGCTAACACTGACTTGGATCCATCGCACTGGTCAGATTAATGTCCGAAATATGATTCAGAGCTTCCGCTGCCGCTTCACGTAACCCATAACGATACGGAGAAGAAGGTTTTCACAGACAAGTGAGAATGAAACACCCCCGTGCTGCGCTTTAACCGTCTGTTTACGGAAGTGATGTAGGTGCGTGACGCAAAGGGATTTTACATTACATTACATTACATTTAGTCATTGATCAGACGCTTTTATCCAAAGCGACTTACAATTATTCAAACACCGACGGACGCAGCCATCAGGAGCAATTAGGGGTTAAGTGTCTTGCTCAAGGACACTACAGCATGCTAGCAGGAGGAGCCTGGGATCCAACCAGCAACCTTTAGATCACTAGACCACCAGCTCTACCGCCTGAGCTACTGTCCCCCTACTGTCTTTTTCTCCGTTTCACAACAATGGCTCCGTGTGTGTAAAAGTAGAACGATTTAAAGGTTGAATTCTATCAAAACAGTTTCACATTGTGACGTCACATCACATGGAATATGGAGGAATGATCTTCACCTGGACGCTCACTTTAAAGGAAACCATCGATCTGCGTCGTTCAGCGTCCCGGTTAGTGAACTGTGTTTCCCCATGTTACATAATGGAAATATTTAACTACATTACATTTAGCAGACGCTTTTATTCAAAGCGACTTACAATTATTCAAACACCAAGGGACGCAGCCATCAGGAGCAATTAGGGGTTTAGTGTCTTGCTCAAGGACACTACAGCATGCTAGCAGGGGGAGCCTGGGATCGAACCAGCAACCTTTAGATTTCTAGACAACTTAGTAATCTAAAGGTTTTTTCAACTTATTTGGCTGCTCCTGGCCATTTTAGAAATGCGTGAGACGGCGGCTTTTGCTGTGGTGGGTCACATATTGAGTGTGTGAGAGAGGGAGAGAGAGGGCCAGCATGCAATCTCCGAGCTCCCTGGTGAGTGTCGTGTCTAACACCCCGGGATGTGAATCCAATCTGATCGCTGCAGAGTGACATTTAGGAAGCTGCTGACTTCCTCGACCAGGAAATGGATCATCAAAAATAAATCCTCCTCAAATCACTTCCTCGAAAAAACATACAGAGAGAGAGAAAAAACGACAACAAGAAAGGAAAAACATACACAATGGAGGGGTTAGGAAGAATAGCAGATATTGGGTTCATCATAACATTGGTCTTTTCCCCTTAAGGACAGGAACTTTGGGTCCCTGCTCCAGGTAATATAGTTCCCATCTGGTCCAGACTGACCTTCTGACTCCGTTTGGGTCCTCTTTAGTCCCCGAAGGAACAGAAGATCCATGAGGTCCAGGGGGTCAAGGAGGTCCAGAGAGTCCACCAGGTCCAGGAGGTTCAAAAGATTCGGAGGGCCCAGAAGGCTCAGGAGCTCCAGAAGGCCCAGGAGGCTCAAAAGGTGAAGAGGGTCTTGAAGGTCCAGGAGGTCCAGAAGGTCCAGGGGGTCCAGAGGGTCCAGAAGGTCCAGTAGGTTCAAAAGGTTGAGGGTCCAGATTGGCCAGGAGGTCAAGGAGGTCCAGAGGGTCCAGAAGGTCCAGAAGGTCCAGGAGGTCCAGAAGGTCTAGAGGGTAGGGGAGGTACAGAAGATCCTGGAGGTCCAGAAGGTCCAAAGGGACCAGGAGATTCAGACAGCCTAGGAGGTCCACAGGTGCTTAAGGGTCCGGGAGGTCCAGGCGGCCCAGGAGGTCATTAGGCTCCAGAGGGTCCAGGAGGTCCAGACTCTCCAGGAGGTCATTCGGTTCCAGAGGCCCTAGGAGGTTCAGAAGGTCCAGGAAGGCCAGAGTGTCCAGGAGGTTCAGAAGGTCCAGGAGGTCCATAGGGCCCAGAAGAATCCGGAGGACACAGCACTGATCCTGAACGGCGCTTGTCGCATCCAGTGTCCTGATGTAACAGATTCTATAATACAGGACAACGTAATCCCAATGGTTTCGCTTACTTTTGGAAAATATTAATATGAATCCAGATGTTTTTTGGGAACTGAAGTAATATGTAATGGGAGAAATGTTGTGGAGTGAAGATACAGATATTTGTTCGGAAATGAAGTGGAGTTAAAGTGAAAAAGTCAAAAGTCTCGAAACTGAATATGCTTGTGGCAGCTCCGCCTGCCACACCCACCCGAGTGGTGTTTTCAGGTCCCTCCGACGCAGAGACACAGGCAGACATGTTGCAAACACCAGTTTATCGTGGAGAGTGGACGGAGGGAACACGCCCGGAGCGGATGGACGCATGTCATGACGGAGGCTCTCCTGTGTGTGTGTGGGGATGGGTGACTTACCTGTTGCTCGTTGATTGCTCTGACGAGCAACAGGTGTACAGCCACCTCTGACCCCGGGCCCAATTACCTAGACCCTGGACAGAACCACACCACAATGATGAAGTTAGTACAGATACTTTCAAAATGCACCTGACTACAGTAAGAAAGTGCTTGTACTCTTGTACGATGTTACTTCCCACCATCGATGGTAACAACTAGTTTTGTCAAAGTTGCTTAATTTTGCCGTATTTGGTATTTGTTAATTCCATTTGAAAAGGTAAATTACAGCAAAATGAAGCACCTTTCATAAAAATATTGTGTAACCGAGATATGTTGTCGAAGGTTTCTCACTTTTTCGTTGGATTTTTCCAAAACCCATAAATAGAGACAATATTTAAAAAGCTTCCATCAGGAAAAGTGTAAAGTGTAAAATGTAAAATGCGTGAGCCGACTGGCAAATACAGGTTTTGTTCTTTAAGAGGGTAAGGAATCGGTCTCTGACTCATCTGCAATTTCCACAAACTGGAAACCATCCTGACTGGCAACCCGTCAGCTGAGCAGCAGGTCGCGGCTCCATCCATCTCACTAATGATACGAATAAACTCTGTCGTGATTAACTTCAATTACCTGCCATTTTCTATGTTTGAATTTTTCTATTTTTTTCTTTCCTGCATGAAAAACAACCTTAATTGGCGGCTAATTTTAGCCGTAGCAGAATAGACGGCGGAGCCTTCAGAGGGAGCGACCGTACTGCGCCGCTAATGACAGGAAACTTTACTCAAACTAAATTAGATTACCCTCGTCCTCAGGCCATTCCTATGAGGGTCATGTTAATATTCAGCTTCAGCACAATGAGTCAATGCTCAGCTAGGAAGCCCTGTCGTTGCTGGTGTAATTGGATTTTGCCAAAAAAATGGCCCATCAATAAATGTGAAAATGAAGCAATAATAATAATAACGATAATTATTATTATTATTATTATTTTTATTATTATTATTATCTCAGTGTCACAAAGCAAACCGGGACGCTGGATGGGAAACCACTGCGCCGTAGAGTGTGTCAGGCTAAAACGGAGAATAATTCGGATTTTGATGCAATATTCCTTTGTCACTTGGGTGAAGGACGGATTCTGCTCAGTGTCTCACTGCACACACGCTTTCGCTTTAAGAAACAGACGTAAAAGATCAATCAGACACAGAACAACCCTGATTCAGTTTTATTCGTATTTACATTATAAACATACGACGGCGATGGTTTTTTGGCGGGAAACTGAAAAACAAATGACGTGCACATGTGACGTGATATCAAAACACTTTTGCAAAATCATAAAGACAGTAAGCGTTAAAACCAAGGCACTCTACCACTATTCTGCACCGCAACGTAAACGGGTTCAACACGTCATCATCAGGACAAGGACGGTTAAAAAAAAACAAAAAAAACAAAGATGATGTGAAACCGCTGTGATTCCAACACAACCAGAGAAACACATTTTTCTCTCCGTCTTTTTGGGGCGAGACAAGTGCGTCACTGTCTCTTTTTGTCATTTCAATTATGCAACTCATTCAAGCAGCAGCGCCTTCCTCCAGTTCCTCAAATGTTCAGCCAATTATCTTCAACACAAGAAAAAAAAAAAAAAAAAGAGCCTGCCGGTGTTCATTTCACCAGGCGCCGGTTGTCAATATTTAACTATGTGGAAAACAAAAAAAACGAAACAATATTAAGCTTGACACGAAATCTGCTGCATTTACAGATCATTTAAAATATATGTGGGTCTCCTACAGGGCTGACTGTACATCACTTTACAAAACAGACGATATATTAGGGCATAACTCACCTGGATATGAAAAGGTAATGTGAACAGCATGGAGGCGTACTCGATCAGCCACACTGTCACTCGGATATACAGATAATGTTCAGAATGGTTATAAAAGTTTGTCTTTCTTTGAGTAGGAGATATTCTTCTAAATATACAAATTCACCTGCTCATACTAAATACTGAATATGATTCTTCCCAGTAACACAATCAGGTAGAATCTAAAATGGGCTCCATTCCAACACTGCAAGTGTCCTGGACGTGGTGTGATACATATATTTGGCAGTAGAGTACATCGTACAATCAGGTACTTTTCTTTGACGGGATGAGCTTTCTCATCGAGAGACAGAACCGGGGGAATAGCCCTAAAACCCCACCCAGGGTTTCCTCAAAAAAAACAAAAACGGAAACACCCCCTCAAACACCATGACCTTCTCTCGGCCCAAAGGCCCGAAAGGATCTGGCGACGCTTAAACCTGCCACAGAACAGATTTCCTGAGAGAGCTAAGTGAAAAAGCGAGAGACGGACGGAAGGAGGGACGGACGGAGGGACGGACGGACGGAGGGACGGACGGAGGGACGGACGGAGGGACGGACGGACGGAGGGACGGACGGAGGGACGGACGGAGGGTTTCTTTTGTCACAGGGACAGAGAGACAGAGAGGGTAGCCTGGACGGACGTTCGCACATGCTGCCAGACGGACGGATGGACAGACAGACAGGCAGACAGGCAGACAGACAGACAGACAGACAGACAGACAGACGCTTATTTTTGTCCCTGACTCTGATCCTAATCCGCCCAGGCTCGGGCCGGGACGCTGGGGGAGCCGATGAAAGCCGTAGGAAGTCCTGCCGGAGTCGCCTTCTTTGACAGTTTTTTGGGCAACTCCCTTTAGTGCGAGAGACTCTTTCTTCCTCGACGGACTCACGCCCGGACGACGTTTCGTCCCCCCGTTGGACGCGTGGGCGACGGGAGGACGGCGGACTGTGAATGAAGAACCGGGTGAGTGAAGGGAGCTACTGAACAGAGGCGTTCCACTGACAGGTCAATGGTTTTGGTTGAATGGCCAAATGTCAGCGGAGAGACAAAGGGGAGCGACCGAGAGGAGGCAGAGAGGAGGCCTGAGAGGAGGCCGGGAAGAGGCAGAGAAGAGGCCTGAGAGGAGGCCTGAGAGGGGGCCGAGAGGAGGCCGGGAGGAGGCCGAGAGGAGGCCGGGAGGAGGCCGAGAGGAGGCCGGGAGGAGGCCGAGAGGAGGCCGGGAGGAGGCCGAGAGGAGGCCGGGAGGAGGCCGAGAGGAGGCCGGGAGGAGGCCGAGAGGAGGCCAAGCCTTTCGGACTCTCACGGGGGCGGGGCCCTATCCGGATCTCCAGATGTACAATCTGTCAAGATGGACGTTCATGATAGAGCTTAACAAGTCATCTGGTCAAAACACACTGTTGCACAAGACCCTACTTTAAAGGTGAAATAAGTTAAACGGACCAATCGTTTGGTGGCATGTTAAAAGGCCATAAATCATTCTTAAAGACGGTGTAAAGAACCCGTGGTGTCTCTACCAATGAGTTATGACGGGCCCTAAAGACCCAGAGGTAGGCCGACGTCACGCTGGCATGAGGACACGCTGACAAACAGACTCAGAGAGGGCCACACTCCATAGCAACTACACACACGATTCAAACACTACTTCAATACCAAGATTATACTTCATTTAGCACCGTGTCTCATAATGTACAGGTAGGATACTGTTGATTGGCACATTTTTTTTTTTTTTTCAAGATTTCCCTCTCGGGTTTTCGCGAGGATATGTTGGAAAGGTCACACAAACAAGGCCGTTGAACCACAAACGGCCATTTTCTTCAGTATTTCAACATTTTTGAACAGTAGTACTCATCATTAACACTGCATTGGCTACGACACAGACAATGGGAACTCTACGCTGCGGCGACGTTCTCCAGAAGTAGGTCATCACAGGTTCCGTCCGACTCGTGGTTCCCTCGTCTGTCAGTCGTGTGTTCCTTCTTCCACGGTCGATGCTTTACTTGGCAACCTCTCCCAAATATACAAGGCGGAGCGACCCGCACAAGTCCCCCAGGCCTCGGCAGTCGGCCCACCGTCTCCGTCTCCGCTTTTCTCCCCCACGGATCCCGGGAAGAGTCCGTCTTCTCCGGCCGGCCGCTCACACGGGCGTGGTCCGGCGGTTGACGGCATCCTTCAGGTCGTTGGGGAAACAGTTATGGACTTGGAGGAACTCCGCCGCCGCCTCGTGCTCGGGGCTGTAGGCGTTGTCGGTGACGCTGTCCCTGGCCAGGGCGTACATGGACAGGTCCCCCAGGGCCCGGCTGGGCGACGGGAGGCCCTTCAGGACGGTGACCGGCGAGTTCTCCCGCGACGCCTCTGTAGAGCGGGAGCTGGAGCGCGACGTCCGCCGGCGGTAGCGGAAGCTGGGCATGCGGGAGTACGGAGAGGAGGAGGAGAGCGAGCGGATGAAGTCGCGCTGCGCCCGCCAGCGCACCTCCTTGTTCTTCTCGATGTAGATGTTGACGGCGAGGACGGCCACGGCCTCGGCCACGATGAAGGACAGGGCGCCGAAGTAGAAGGACCAGCCGTAGGAGTAGGTGTACTTCCTGTCGTCGTCGCGCTTGTCGCTGGGGTCGCCGGCGTTGCTGGAGATGTAGACGATGATGCCGATTATGTTGCTCAGACCTGGAACACAGCGAGGCGACAAATTAGGGTAAGACAGAGCGGACAGTCGGACAGGTGAAAGAGGGATTTTATTTTCTCACGGCTGCAGTGAAAAAGAAAGAACTTAAGGTGCGTAGGATCAACTGCTCTGCACTCTGCATTTATTCATTACAATTCGAATGCAATTTGACTAAACGTCCATGCGCGTTGGCCTTGGTAAACCCATTTTTTCAACTCCTTCCAACAGTCAACGGAGGCACCAAAAAGCAGACCGTTTCACAGTGACCTTTAATGGCAGCGGGGGCAGAATGTCGGCTACACTTTTCCCGCTGAGGTTCATCTGCAGAGATTGTAGTGACCTTGCGTAAAGCGCAAAAGATACGTTTTACTAAAAAGAAAAGATGCTTTTCTTTAAGAGAGGAAAGTTAAAAAAAACCCGATCCATCGCCGGTGACTTTAGCCAAAGGCTGCCGTGTGATAACAGGACAGCGGCTTCCACTGACTTCCTTAACGGTGTGTCTCCATGAGGCCAGAACGCTCCTCCGTGGCGTTATTACCCCCGTGTGACAAATTGAGATCCCGACCCTCTCTGGCGGTGAATGGCCCTTCATCGTTTTGATGCGTTTTCTGTGGAACACAGGCAGTTGTTTCTCCATTACAGCCCGGGCACATCCGTGTTTTATTGACCGGCCGTTCTCTATTTCAACCAAACCCAGCGTTGCCAAGGGTCTGTACAGAAAGTTCCTTTAGAAATAATGATACATCTTCAGACTGTCCATAAGCTGGCCATCTAAAATGCTCCATAATTCATTCATTCATTCATAGAAATATCACATTGAAGACATTGGATCAACTACATATATATATATATATATATATATTTATTTATTTATTTTCTTTATTTTTTTAATATATGTATTATATATGATATATTATTAATTATTATTATTATTATGTTCTCATCTTAAAAGGGGCACTTTAATCTCTCAATTTTAAGTTAATAAAAACAAAATAAAGGTTTTTGTTTTTTTTGGATCTAATGACTCATTTTGTTCACAGCATGCTTACTATTGGTACAATCAGATCAAAACCTTCAGCTTGGTGGGGACGGGCGGGGATGAGAAATGAAGTCGAACAAAGATCCTTCAATAACGACAAGAAGGTTCTTTCCGGTCGGCTTGGACAGAGACATTAAACTGTCAAAGGTCTTTGAAAACGCACGTTTCATCGGCGTCAGTCAAAGAAAAGGGGACACTTGATTGAAACCGCGCGCTCACCTGCAGCTACCAAGAGGATGCCGGCGCTGAGCAAGATGTTGTTCTTCTTGCTGTAGACGCGGCCCACGCCCACACACAGTCCTCCCAGCATCAGCAGCACGGTGCTGAGGATGGGGAACACGCTGGACGCCCGGACTATTCCTGCAGAGAAGATGAAAATCTAAACTATTATATTCATATTTATAATTAAAGTTTTAATGGAGGAGACAGGTGACATTGGTAATTGACAGTCAGACAGACAGACAGACAGACAGACAGACAGACAGACAGAACTCACGCAGCAGGTATTCAGAGCTGTCTGTGTCGTAGTCATTGTCGTCGGGGAAATGGTTGATCCTGTAGCAGCTGCCCTGGTTGATGCCTGCAGGACACAGACACATCTTTATGTATTTTCTATGATTCAATATTCACTCAACAATTTAGAAAACACCACGGCCACCATGGCATGTGTTATTGAGCCCTGTGAGTGAGATATATTTGGATAATGTCCACGGCCGACTTCCCAGCCTCCCAGCTTTGGTTCTCATCTTAATGGGGTTTAGAATTGACTGAGGTTCAGGAGTGGAGACCACGCCCGACCTGTCAGATCCGCCCGTCGTTCGGTTGTCTTAGCTTTCACAACCCACCACCTCCCCGGTCTCCACCCCTCTCTCTCTCTCTCTCTCTCTCTCTCTCTCTCTCTCTTTCTCCATCCCTTAGGAACCACCAGGTGGGAACCGACGTCGCGGCTGAGATGCCCTTGAGACTCCTTCCTCCTTCCTCCCCATCCCAAGTCGAGGCTCCCAGTGTTCCATCTATCCCCATCACCAGCATCATTATCACCATTATCATCATCATCATCATCACCATCATCACCATCATCCCATCATCATCATCCTCATCATCATCACTGTCATCATCATCACCATCGTCATCACCATCACCATCACCATCATCATCATCATCATCACCATCATCCCCATCATCATCATCACCATCATCATCACCATCATCATCACTGTCATCACCATCATCACCATTACCATCATCATCACCATCATCATAGAAAATTGGTGCCAGCCTGCCCACCATTCACTTGTACGTGTCCAGAGTCAGGAAATGTGCAGGAAACATCGGTGCAGACCACACCCTGGATACCACCTGTTCCAACTCCTCCCCTCTGGTGGGCGCTGCAGAGCGCTGCACGCCGAAACAAGCAGACACAAGAATAGCCCCTTCCCAGTCGCTGTCACTCTGTTCAACACTTAGACCAGGCGGAAGACTGAACACTCACTGTACATGCAAATTATAAGTTACATATTTGGGAGGCTAAACAGTTTTTAACATATTTTCATCGTCAAAATAAACCTAAACACGGTGTACATACTGTACATTGCATACTGTATATACACATAGTGTCATATCTAGCCACCTCATTGTGGTGTGGGGATGGGGTGGTTTGAGCAGCCACACCTGACCTGGATTGAGGTGACTGGGATCAGTGTGGCTGCATTCCTGTTGCCCGTTGGTTGGTGTCACGAGCAGCAGGTTAAATCCCCCATCGCCACACTCACTCAGGAGAGGAGTCTGTGTCACAACACATGTTCTATCTGCTCCTGGGCTTATTTCAACTGGCCAACTCTCAACAATAAACTGATGTTTACAGCCCCCTGTCTTCTGAGGTCCCTGAACACGCCACTTGGGTGTCGCGTGGTAGGAGAAACTCCCACACTCATGTATATAAAATAACCTGTTAATTATTCCATACTTATTCCAGCATCTTTGCACTCTGCACAACTGCCTTCCTTCTACAATTTCATCGCTGTTGTTTTTATATGAATATATATATATATATATATATATATATATATATATATATATATATATATATTGTGTATATGTACTTATATATACATCTACATCTGTATATACTAGTTAAATGTTTAAGTTTACCTCGCTGTCTTTGTTTCATCTGAATGTCTAGTCCATGTTTGTACATCGAGAGTAATGAAAAAAACAGTCAAATTCCTTGTACATACTGGGCAAATAAAGCTGATTCTGATTCTGATCACCATCCTGTGTCTTGTGTTACTTTATGTTTTGCACCATGTCTTCAGTAGATAAACGAGTCAGTCTGTCTGTTTGTGGTGCGGTCTCTAACCCGTGAAACGGGCCGGACGCTCTGACACGATGAGCGGAGCCGAGGACCGAGCGACTGCTTGTTCCGATCGGCTCGACGGCCGTCAAATCGCCCGGCGCTCCAACCGCTCGGAGAAAAACCACGCTTTCAGAGCGCGGAAAAGCTAAGTGGCTTCCTTCGCCTGGAAACACTAGTTACATGAGAGCTGCAGTTCGGTGGAGGGAACCACTGTGTCGAGAGGGTGAAGTTAAAAGAAATCCATAGTGTAAATGAGAGGGAGGGAAGGAGGGAGAGAGAGGGAGGGTGGAGAGAGGGGGTGGAGAGAGAGGGAGGGTGGAGAGGGGGAGTGGGAGATAATGGACACGCTGCGTGTGGTGACGGCGACGGAGGAAGCTCTCAGGCTAATCACTCGCTCACCATTAGAGCCGAACATCACCTCCACTTCCTCCCACTGTATGTGTGTGTGTGTGTGTGTGTGTGTAGGTGTTGGTGTGTGTATCTAAACTTGCACATGTGTGTTTGTGTGTGTATTTACCTTTGTGTGTGTGTATCGATACGTGAACATGACGTGTGTGTGTGTTTGTGTGTGTGTCTACATGCATTTATGTGTTTTTTATCAAACTGTGTCGATGTTCGTAAGTGTATGTTTGTATTTATTTTCTTGTTACTGTGTGTGTGTGTGTGTGTGTGTGTGTGTGTGTGTGTGTGTGTGTGTGTGTGTGTGTGTGTGTGTGTGTGTGTGTGTGTGTGTGTGTGTGTGTGTGTGTGTGTGCATCAGAGCTGCTTTTCCTGTGCATGATTCACATTCACATACAGTATTCCCCAGCGAGCCTTTCCGATCCTCTCACTTCCTTTAAGCGGCCCCTTAAAAGTGAGTCGGCTCTGAGGCTCAGGCCCCTCGGGGCCGGCGGCGTCTCAGACGTCCAGGCACTGGATTGACCTCTCCTTGAGTTTCAAAAAAAAAAAAAAAAGCTACACCCCTGTCATCAAGCGGCAATACCGCCAGGAGCCGCCTGCCAGCTGCATTTCCCTGGTTCGCCTCCAGGGGGGTCGGAGCCGCGACTCAGCTGGGGAAGGGCGTGTCATAGCCATGAACTGGGTCTGCCGTCTAATAAGGGAGGTCGGATTAATTAGTGTGAAATCAAGAGCTGGAAGTGGAGCGCACGTTTCTGTGTCTGTGCGGGGATGTACAACGGGACCGCGTGCTCTGAATGAGGACCAAGTATGCTCCTTTTCAACAAGCTAATATAGGTATCTGAGGTCCCGAAAACATGTTTTTTTCTTGCTGAAAATACCACTCAGACTATGCATTCTAGCCATTCTAACATCCCTCTAAACCATTCTGTTCCAGAAAGGGCTGTTTAAGTGGGAGGAGCCTCCCTCCTGAGGCCCCTTGTTCTCTGAGCCAATGGGGTTTGAGCTTTAATTCCCGGTGACATAAATCACTCCATCGGGAAAATAAAATGTGATAAATAAAATAAAAACATCTGCAGTAAAAACACTGTGTTTATTGGTTTCGTTTGGGGAGACACTGCGGATCGCACACCGCAGCCTACAGTCTGTCAACCACACCCTTTATTTTCACATTTATAGAAAGAAACACACAGAATTATTTTTTAAACGCTTCCATTTCCACCGTCTGCAGTTCCTTCACAGCCAGTTGGTTTTATTTTAATTCCTCTTCCTTTGAAAAGATTTGTGCTGGTCTGCAAGCCAACAGAGCAGCTCCCAGCGGCGCTCGTTATTCTCCGCGTTATGTCTCAGCGGCGGGTGGGGTTACTCAGACGGAGGGCGGTTCTACTTCTCCTGTGTCTCAACGTGATGTAGGACTGAGACACCAATCTGAACGTTGTGTCTCACCACGTGTTTTCTGGAATTGACGCCTCACAAAAAACTGACTGAGTTGTTCTATTTCACAGTGTGTGTGTGTGTGTGTGTGTGTGTGTGTGTGTGTTAGTAGTTCCACCTGTGACCCACATGCATAGTGCACAAGCAGTGAAAAAGATGAGTTTTGCAGAACAGGTGACCTTTAAGTTCGCGTGTGCTACCACGTGGTGGCTCACAAGGCAAAAAAAGAAGAGCAGTGTAGATAAGACAGCAAAACACGGCACGCATGGTGTGTTCATGAAACAACACCAGGAGTATGGTACGGTGTGTGTGTGTGTGTGTGTGTGTGAGTGTGTGTGTGCGTGGCTCCACCCCTCATTTTCCCTCCATCTCTCTCCTCCGCTCAGGTCCCGGGTCCCAGCACCTCGACGACGCTCAGCGATCAAGGCTCGCTCCGCACGGAGGCCACCAGCAGTCAGTGACCCCGCACCAAACCTCTGCCGTTCCCTTCCTCCGGCGCCAGATCGTCCTGGACCCCCGGCCACGCCTCCAGACTCCCTGCTCTGACCCCGTCTCACCTGTCCCGCCTGCTCTTCCTGGGTGCACCTGAGCCTGCACCACTGCCAGGTTTGTAGTAAAAACCCTCAGAGGGCCTGTCGGCCTCCCGTGTCTGCATTGTGGTTCCGTTGCTAGGATACCTCATGGCACGTTTGTTGTCATCATAATCCAAAATCCAAAAAAGGCTTCAATGCTGGTTTCATGAATTACATGCTTCTCCTGATTTCATTCGTTTCAACTCTGCATTTTCCAAGCCAATCTTGCTTTGAAGGGTTTCTCTAGATGACTGGAGTCTGATGCCTTCAACTCAGACATGTTTTCATCCTTATTGCATATTATAAGTAGATCATAGTATTGATTTTACAGTGTCAGGTGTTTAAAGCGGCGCCATGTTACTTTTGGTATTTGGGATTTGGCGATTTGCACTTTTACACCATTCTCGCAGAACTCGCCGTTCCGAAAATAATGTGTTTTACTGGACGATTTTGAACCTTATGGGCCACGTTTCAACAGCAGTCTATGGTACAAACGCAGATATGACGTACACCTTGGCTACAGCGCTGCTGGCACCGGCCTCGCCCTCGGTCCAGGCCTCCCTCCCTGCGGCTCCGGAGCCAAATATCAAGGGGGTGACGTAGTGCCCTGAAGCGGAACACACTTCTCGTGGGGTTTCGTACCCAAACACAGAAGCTACGTAGTGTAAGAACAGGTGTTGGATAAGGTGCCGCTCTCCACATCACCAGCCACTGTGACATCAGAATGTTTCTGAAGCTGTTATTTCAGGGTAAAAGAAATGACGTAGTGTTGCTCTAAATGACCCATGTCTCTGCTCCTCGGTCCTGTGTGCCTGACGTAGGCCGGCAGCAGCGTGACACATCCTTATTTGTTGAAAAGGTTTTTGTTTTTTTTCATCTCAGTTCGTTGTCTTGCTTCACCGCACTGAAAGACATCCTTCTTTCCTCGTCTCTGCTATTCTTCTCCACCTTTTCTTCTCCCATGTTCCCCAGACTCATCATCCCAGCCTGTCTGACGCCTCTCCCGAGTGTGTGTGTGTGTGTGTGTGTGTGTGTGTGTGTGTGTGTGTGTGTGTGTGTGTGTGTGTGTGTGTGTGTGTAAGTGAGTGTGTGTGTGTGTGTGTGTGTGTGAATGTGTGTGTGTATGGGTATGTGTGAGTGTGAGTGTGAGTGTGTGTGTGTGTGTGTGTGTGTGTGTGTGTGTGTGTGTGTGTGTGTGTGCGTGTGTGTGTTATACTGTAGGAGTGAGGGAGTAGCGGGTGATATTGCAATCTGATTGGGAATCAGATTAGAAGCCGCTGCCTCTGGCCTCCTGATGTACGAGTGGCGGTTATCTAAGTAAAGTCTGAGGTTAGTGTGTGTGTGCGTGTGTGTGTGTGTGTGTGTGTGTGTGTGTGTGTGTGTGTGTGTGTGTGTGTGTGTGTGTGTGAGCGCACAGCAACGTGCACACGCACAAAAAGAAACACAATAACGTTAAATATGTGGGAATATAACGGACTGGTGGAGGCGGAGGGGGGGGTGGGGACGGAGGCGCTGCATGAAGAAAGAAAGAGGAAGCAGCACAGGGGGATTGTGGGAAATGTCAGAGAAGGATGAGTTAATAACAGATGAGTTGATAAAAAGCGACAAAAAAAACTGCTAATTTCTGGGATTCCAAATTCTGGAGTTTTACACAACGTGTGAAAGTCAGACCCAAAAAATATATCAGTCGTAATTATATTTTAGTCCTGTATAGTCACAAACCTCAAATGTCGTTATAAGTCATACAGAATCATTTTGTGTATTTGAACTTTTTTTTTTTTAAATAGTTTCATCCACAATGACTTTCGGTCCAACACTCAGGGGGGCGTGGCCTTTCCCAAGACGGTATTCATGAGCTGAGCTTTGACCTTTGAGTGACAGGTGCAAACCACAGGTGGGAATCGAAAAGGTTCCCGTGAAGCAGGGTCATGCGCGTCCTGTGTGGGCGTGGCTTGTGAACGTGGGCGTGGCTTTTCACTGTGACGTTGTGATCTGATTGGCTGGATGTAAATGGGGGGCGTCTGACAACATTAGGATCAGTAGATCTGATCAAAAATTTGATTTGACTGAATGAACAAGGGGGTGCTCGCGCATGCACACGCACGAGCGCGCACACACACACACACACACACACACACACACACACACACACACACACACACACACACACACACACACACACTCGCGCTTGGAGTGAAACAGCTGTCAGACAGTTGTGCTTGGGGCAACAGGATGATTTACTTCATCATTACAGCGAATTAACACAGCTCATCCAATAAGGGCCCAGCCTCAGAGGAATTGACCAATAAGCTTTCTGTCGTCCAAAGTTCACCGTGGTAGCAGACAATAACAACCAAGCTACATGACAAACACCTGCCCCCCCCCCCCCCCCCCCAGCGTCCAGAAGAGCCGGGAAACCAGATCGATGCCCACGCCCTTCAACACCCGCGGGCCCTCCAGCTCCGGAAGGTGGAGCCGCTGAAGGTGGAGGACAGAGCGTCTCCGTGGTGTTGCATACGGAAGGTTGAGTGATGAGGTTTAACAGAGCAGGGTTCAAAACACACACGCACGCACGCACACACACATCCATACCTGTACACCATCAGAAACACAGACCGTTCGGATTTACGTTGCACCACAAAACAAAGAGCTCGAGAGTACAGACCTGAGCACCATAGCAACTCGGCCGATTTTAATTAAAAGTACGCTAAATTGGGAGATCACGTGAGGCTGATATGAAAGCAATCTGGTGACGGCATCTGAGATTTGCGGCCGATATGACCGACAGTTGGTTTATTAAATTGTCACCATGGCAGGAATTCTCCAAACAAAGCTCTGCCTGGCACGCTGCACGCATGTGAAATCAGGTCTTTGGACGTGAATGAAGAGCTCTGAAATGCACGTTGAGTGATTGTTCCATGTGCAGTGTCGTGTCAGCTGGAGAGAGCTCTCATGCCTCTGAAAACCAGTGTGTTTGCAAAACAACGATCACAATAACATTATAAAAAGACTATTGGCACAAATGCCGTGTTATGACACTGTCTGTGGTATTGACGTTGCACATCATTTGTAAGAGCAGAAATACACTTTAAAGATTAATATTATTAAGAATAAACAATCCATTTGAATTGTTTTTGATGAATTTTAATGTTGTTCTTAACTTTATTATTTTACCATTATTATTATAGGTTGCTATTATTAATAATTTGTATTATTATTATTATTATTATTATTATTATTATTATTATTATTATATGTTGTTATTATTAATAATATGTATTATTACAATTATTCTTATTGTGATTATAACTTATATTGTTTATATATTTGAATACAATATCATAATATTTTATTTATTCATAATTTGGGGTTCCGCCCGCAGGGCTGGATCCCTAGTGTTATTGCTCAGCGTCTTTTTATTTTCATTCTCTGCGTTTTTTGGCCTAAAAGTATCTGAAACATGACAACCAGTACAGTACGCACAGACATGGTTGACATCTCATTAGAACCGGGACGTTTCAGGCATCTTGTCGATCGAGTTTGATCAATATAATATGATATCGATAATATCGATCTCGATTGGTTTCAGCAGCAGGCCGCTTTGCCCTCCAGCTACTTGCGAGTACGACATCTAGACAGACAGTTTGAGCCGGGGCTGCGTTTAAAGGAAACTCGGAAAACTGTAACTCGTGTTGCGTTTTTACAAAGCCCCGGAAGACGTTTTGGCACCACAGGCAGTTCTATGAGCCCTTGGAGGAAGCAACCTTTTCTTTTGTGTCCGCACTGCGCCATCCAGGAACGATCGTAATTCTTAAAACACCGTTCTTCAGGGATATTTAAAATCAATGCCAAAAGAGCAACATGCAGTGACGTAAGTGCACGTTGATTGGTCCAGACGTAAATCCACACAAACTGTAGGAGTGGAAAACGGTCCAAAACATATTCTGTGTTTGTGACCCGACACATGGAGTTCACTTGCAGCTCCAGAGCAACGGGTCCGAATCGTGCCTGTTTTATTTTAGTCCCAAAAGTTTTAAAAAGTTGATGAAATGCAGTGTTAAATCCACTCAAATGGAAGCGTGTTGTTGGGAACTTCCACACGGAGTGATTTCCTTCCACAGAGACCCCGCGCGGCAGGACTCTGTGGACTACAGGAAGTAGACAGACTCTTGTTTTAAGGATAAAGTCATAACACGCAACAAGTGTGTTCTTGTATTAGTAAAAAGTAATGTCGATACGAAGTGATGGTGTGTTTTACGGGAACTCAGAAAACTGTAATTCCTATCTAACACAACTAAGCTGGACCCTGTTCATTGCTGCCTGCAGCTTTATTTATTTCTGTTATTTATTTGCTGTTTTATGTGTATTTTCGTTTCTGTCTCCCCCCAATAAACAAGGAAAATATCATGTCCCAAGTGATACATATATATATATATATATATATATATATATATATATATATATATATATATATATATATATATATATATATATATATATATATATATATTTATATATATATATACACTTTCTTCATAAACTCACCATATAGACAGTCAGTAAAGACAATAGACATCACTATTACCTCTATAACAATGGCTGCATTTTGGATAAAACCTCTTCAGAACTCTGTTGGAGCAGCAGAGTCGAATATAATGAACCGTTCCAATGAGGTCAGCAAGGAAACTGCCAATAACCACAGCGGTGTTGTCATGGCAATAACCTCAAAGATAAACTCCATTAAGCTACGTTGACAGGGAATGAGGACGCCTGGGGAAAGTTGAACTACTGCAAATCAACTGCTTACAGGGAGGATAAGAAGAAAATAAGAGGAGGATGAGGGAGAGGATAGTGGAGGGGAGAGGAGTAGGGGGCAGAGAGGAGAGGAGAGGATGGAGGGAAAGGGAGAGGACAGGAGAGGAGGAGAGGAGGAGAGAGAGAGAGAGAGACAAACGAGGAGCTTCTAGGCAAAGGGTAAAACAAAGGGACGGCACGGAAAAGGAGAAGAGAGAGCTGTGGATGCAAGTGATTAAGAGGAGGAAAAAAGAAATCCATTAAATAGAGAATAGCCGGAAAAAAAAGACCCATTGAAGGCCGTGATGGAGAGGAGGAATAAAGAGAAAACATAACAAGCAACGGCGAGGGGAAGAGGGGGAGAGGGGAAGAGGGGAAGAGGGGAAGAGGGGAAGAGGGGGAGAGGGGAAGAGGGGAAGAGGGGAAGAGGAGAAGAAAGAAAAGGAGGCAGGCAGAAGTCGAGGCCCACTGGCTAATTAGTGCCCGGGCGGCCTTTCAGTCCTCGCATTTTAATTACAGACCTGTGGACACACACACACACACACACACACGCACGCACGCACGCACGCACGCACACATCCACGCCGCTACGTCCAACCCGCATTAAATAACACCGTCAACCCCACAAAGGAAAACGACAACTCCCTCCCCGCTGGAGCCGGTCCGGAGTGAGACGGCGTGTTTTACTGGAAACATGGAGCATTAATCGGATGAAAAGGTGACGCCGTGCCAGTGATGTCGTTCATTTCTGGCTCTTCGCGCTTGTCTTTGAGCGGCGGCAGACTCCAATGATCCCGTAAAGCCCGGCGCGGGGCTCATGCATAAACGTATGACGGGGAAGGCTGTTGAAATACAAATCCCATAATTGCGCACGGGGAGATGAAGGCGCGTCCGTGGAGAAGACACCGCGGCGGCTCTCGGCTCTCGCCAAGCGGGGAACACAACAGCCCATGAGACGCCGCTGCCCCCCCCCCCCGTGGGCAGAGGACGAGAAACGATCCGTCCAGCACGGAAATCTGAGATATGTGACCCACCTCAGAGGCTTGTTTCAAAGTAACGTCGTCTCAGATGGAGAGAGAGGGAGAAAGGTGACAATCTGACATCGTTTCATTTTCTCATTGTCTTGGACGGTCAGGAAGCGTCATTCCGACCGGGGGTCAAGTCTTCCTCCCATGTGTCTATACTTATGGATCTCCATTTTTTTATTTTGCCACAGAAGGGGAAATTATACACTGGGAGGGCCCTACAGGCTGGATTTTTGTTGGGTTGGACTAAAACAATAAAGTCCTACGCCGTGTACCTATTTGAGATCCACAGCCTCTGGATTCTGGGCGCCGCTGCCCTTCAGAGGCACTGGTTTGTGTCAGACATGTTTGGAGCCTGTTTGGCCCAAGACCCATCTAAGCGCTGTGTGTTTAATAAAGTCTAAAAGCACAGGTCACTTAGATTCAATCATAGACAGGTCCAAGATGATATATTCCATGAATGAAAAAGTGGTATTAATGCCTTGTTCTGAAACAGATAACAAGACGGATAAAATATTATTATTGCTATTTGGCAACTATGTGAGTGTGGGTGTTCGTGGTGTGATGGTTCAATTCAGAAAGTCAAGTTGTCAACTTCATCTAAATGTTGGTGAAGCCCCTGCAGGTCGGTCCAGTTTCAGCACCGCGGCCGTGGGCGCTCCTCTCGCCGTCCCGTCCTCACCCCCGGCTGTGCGCCCGGCCGCTGCTTGACGCTGTTACACGCACTCGGTCACACGAGTTCGATGGGAAATAACCCATTCCTAATGTGTCGTCGAATCTTGTTGAGTTCCTGGCCGGCGGCGCATGCGCAGCCTGAATGGATCGATCAGCCCTGAATGGAAGGTGACGTCAGTGGCGTCAAAAAAAAACAAAACCAAAAAAACTAAAACTAAAGTAAGCAGAAGGAGAGAAGGTTGGTCCTGCAGATGTTCTTCTACTAATAACGTTTTGTTCTTCGCTCGGACATGACGTGAACCCAGTCATCTATTTTTGAAGCGCCGGGCACGTTTCCATGGCGATGTCAGCGATGTTGCCAAGCAACAGCATCACACACACACACACACACACACCGGAGACATGAATGAAGGTGGACCGGGCTCCTGGTGAATGAGTGCGTCCCTGCCACGGGGGTGACATCCCATGATACATCCCATAATGCGCCACACCTTCTTATGCTGTGGGCGGTTGTGGAAACAGCAGCAGAATGGAACAAAGCTGCAGGTTCCTTTTGGGTTTTACGCACCGTGATCTGTCGTCACTCTTGACTATATTCCCTTCATTTGTTGCCGTGTGTTTGCGAGCGCGCCTCTGTGGACATTTGTCTGGTGTTTTGTGATTTTGCAGCAGTTTGCGCGAAGCCTTGATGTCATCTGCTGTAGCGTAGTTGTTGTTTTTTAATTTAAAGCGCATGTTGAGACCGTCACAAGCCGTGCGTAACGGGACGGAGCTCTTTGTCAACTCACACCTACACTGAGCAGAGAAGCTCTAAGAAGTTGCCATGAAAAAGAGTCCAGAAAGATCGTTCGGAACGCGCCACTCATCCCACAATTCCCCCCAAAACCGAACGAATCAGGGCTGACGCTGAGTCCGAGCAACTTGAGGGCGCGCTTACCTTCGATGCAGCAGATCCTCCACAGCCCGGAGTGCGTCAGATCCCCCTTCTTGGTGCGGGGCTGGGGCTGGCTGTCCTCCGTGGACGTGTTGGTGGCGTTGCAGATGTAGGCACGGGAGTACAGCCAGTAGTCCGTGCCGATGGCGATGGTCATGAGGCTGAAGGCGGCGAAAGCCCCGGCCGTGGCCAGGAGCGTCTGGACCCCGCGCTCACACCAAGCCATCGCGCCTCATACTAAGTGGACACGCGTGTCCGAACACGCACACACACGCACACAGACACGCACACACTGTCTGGTGACTTTTTCCCCCTTTTAGGTCGGACTGGTGTGTCCACTGCTTGTGTCCGCTGCGGGTCTAGACAGCCCGGGAGGGGATGCTCACTTGATGCTTCACACCAACAACTGGTTGCTGCTGCGAAAATCCACCGACTCCAACTGTGCGCACTCCACTGACTCCACGCAGCTCTGACGCGCGCAGCACCACGGACCATTCACATATTTCCTTAAAAGAAAAAAAAAATCAAACAACCTTACAAAGTCATTATTAGTCATGAAACACATTCCTTTGTTCTCAGAAATTAATTGTCCTTGTTTGTAAATCTACCTTCAAACACCCTAACGTTAAAATAAAGACCCCACCCTCACTATAAATAGACTGTATGTATATAGCCTCCGGTATAATGTATTGCATTGAAATCCCAAATCTTTAAATGGAATATTTTTTATTATCCAACCCATCATTTAAGAAGTGTTTTTGTGACGAGGATTTTTATAATAACCAATGGTAGTCTCTGAACACGCCTTATGATCTCTCTCTCTCTCTCTATTCTAATAATAATCATTTCCCTAATTACCAAGGATTATAACATGTTTTTAATATGACCAAACCCATGCACACCCAGCTGTCCCAGGGGAGGGGGTGGGGGGGGGGTGTTAGGGAGTGAGAATAATGACAGGTTTTGACACATCCCCTCTGTGGTGCACACCTCCCCAAACAGAGAATCAAGGAAAAGCAATTTGGTGTTTACAGTGTGTGTGTGCGTGTGCGTGTGCGTGTGTGTGTGCGTGTGCATGCGTGTGTGTGTGTGTGTGTGTTGTGCACTGTACGTGCTTGGATGCCCAGATATATCTAGTGTATCGATGGCTGCAGATAGATGTCAAACATCAATTGTTGCTGAGTGCTGCATCTACATGACTTACACACACACATCTAGACATCTAGACATCTAGATAGATAGATAGATAGATAGATAGATAGATAGATAGATAGATAGATAGATAGATAGACAGATGGATAGACGGACAGACAGACAGACAGACAGACAGACAGATAGATGATAGATAGATAGATAGATAGATAGATAGATAGATAGATAGATAGATAGATAGATAGATAGACAGATGGATAGACGGACAGACAGACAGACAGACAGATAGATAGATAGATAGATAGATAGATAGATAGATAGATAGATAGATAGATAGATAGATAGATAGATAGATAGATAGATAGATAGATAGATAGATAGATAGAGAGATAGATTTTTTTGTAATTATCTTTTTTTCTTCCCCTTCTGCTGTCAGCATACAACACAGAGTATTTGTTCCATTGCATCTAGGACAGAGTTTGCAGGTGGAGTTCAACTTGTCAACCTGCAATGACACTCTTTATTCATTCTTTAATCATCAACAAGTGCTGCAACAACTCTGTCCTGTGGACGAGCTGTAGCAGGACGAGAGCACAGCTTGATGTTGTACAGAACCACCGCCAACCCTCCTTCTTTGGAAAACCATCTGACCATGTTTGGGTCTATAAACAACTAATTTCCACTCAGAGAAGAGAGAATCATCACGGGTGAAACAAATAAACATAGAAACAAACAACAACATGTACACGGAAAAACATAAACATAGAACCAAACAACAAAATGCACATGGAAAAACATAAACATAGAAACAAACAACAACATGGAAAAACATAAACATCGGACGACGACATGTATCAGGATATTTAAGTCCAGGAAAACTGGAACAGCAATTGGTCACGTGGCCTCTTTCTGCCATAGTTATGGCGGTAAATGAGGAAGAAGAGGAGAAGGATGTAACCAGGAGGGTGTTGGTATGTGTTCAAAGAAGGTGTTGGTGGTGTGTGTGTGTGTGTGTGTGTGTGTGTGTGTACAGGACTCATCCCACTTGGTTCTGGTGCAACGGTCAGTATTATGTCCTAGCTCCTCCAAGCAGCGGAAAAGGTCCCGAAGCCCCCCCCTGAGTCCTGCTGCGGCACGGACCCCCCACGGCTGCAGGAAAGCCCCGAGCACCCTGCCCTGCAGCCACACAAGACCCCCCCGGGGCCCCAGAGAAGCAGGAAACCCGCGGAGCAACGCCCACGCCGGGCCCTGAGGAGCATGACCCAGTCCCAGGGAGCACGAGGAGACCCCGCACCCCTGAGGTGCACACATACAACCCACCACCAAGTGCAGGCACATGATGCAGCTGCAAGCGCAGAACCCAGGCCGCGGGTGCAAGGCACGGACCGCAGGCCCGGAGCCAGGTCCCACGCCGACAGACAGACACCCCGTCCGAACCGCCCGTCCTGCAGGCAAGCCGAGTGACCCCAATGCCCACCCGCGCCCCGTGCAAGAGTGAGGCCCGCCCCACTGCAGCCGACCAGACGCCCCATCCACGTAGCCGAGTGTGCTCAGCGCGGGGCACTTGCACGTTAGCCCCGCCACCTGGACGTTAGTCCCTGCCACCTGGACGTTAGCCCGCGCCACCTGGACGTTAGCCCCCGCCACCTGGTTGTAGTCCCTGCCACCTGGACGTTAGTCCCTGCCACCTGGACGTTAGCCCGCGCCACCTGGACCTTAGCCCCCGCCACCTGGTTGTAGTCCCTGCCACCTGGACGTTAGCCCGCGCCACCTGGACGTTAGTCCCTGCCACCTGGACGTTAGTCCCTGCCACCTGGACGTTAGCCCGCGCCACCTGGGAAAACCCCAGTGCTCAATGTGTGCTGTTGGCAACTGCAGTTAAAACTGCGGGGTGTAGGGGTGCGAGTCCTCCAAGCAAGTCGAGCGTGAATCACTGGCACCCTGGAGTGTTTTTCGGCGTAAGATTTGTGTGCCAGTGCATGTGTTCGAGGCTAATATGAGTGGAATAAAAATGTTTTGGGACGGACGAGAAGCACGTCGGGGCAGGAGCGTGACGGGCTAGACGGCAGCCGCCTGCCACATCCCACCCACATAGCTCGCACCCCACCCGTCCCGCAAAACCTAGGCCTATTGTGTGGTGTATGTACTGAGTATGAGTTTTGGCAAAAACTCAAATCAGAATCAAGTCTGAAGGGTTGAGGGCGACGGCCCCCAAAATATAAATGAAAAGCATTTCGTAATATATCCAATCTTTGCCATTTCAGCTTCAGTTTTCATTTCAACATGTGGTCTGTTCTCACCTTCCCAATTTCCCTCCATAAGCGGCAGCACTTTACGCAACACAACAGGTTCCCCTTCTTTGTTTTCCTCGCAGTTTGCTGCTCTTTGGGCTTTTCCGCCATCCACCTCTGTTCCAAATGAACAAATCCACGCGCCCACACACACACGCACACGCACACACACACACAATGCTTGATGAAACATGCAGAGGTGCTGTTCATGCCTGTGTAAACAGCGCTGGTTTCCCAGCGGAGACGTGCGCGGCGCGTCCCCGCGGCAGATGGAGGGTCGGGGCCGCCAGGGAAACGTTTCAGCGGGGCCCTGGCATGGGTCCCGCGGCCCAGACAAAACGCTGTGTTTGGGGCGCTGCCAGCCAGCCCGTCGTGAGAACTTGAGGATCCCCCCCCCCCCCAACTCCACGCCGCCCCCCCGCCGTGAGGAGAGGAGTGGTCTCCACCTGCCGGGCGCTCCGCACACACGCGCGTCATCTCCTCGGTGGTGCACAAAAAAATCAGCGGAGGGCCCTCGTCGAGCCGGGCCAAGGGCGGTCACCTCACAGTCAATTCTCATACTGTAGGTACCGGATAAATAGAATGAATGGAACCGAATGTGCGATGTTAACCATGCAACGCGGTCGCGGGGGGAATATGCAGGTACGTCAACTTTTCTCAGACTCCTAAAAGTTGAAGATTTAAATGGTTTTTCATGAAGTGGAAAAAAAAAAAAAAAGCGTTTGTTTAAAGAAGTGGAGCGTTAATCCATCCTCGTTTTCATGCCTCTGGTCTTTTGGATTCTGTAAATTACTAATTAATTATTATAACTCAATAATAATAACAAAGAGAGAGGGAGATTATTTGAATATATAGTGGGTTATACTACATATAATATAGTAATTAAGATAAAATAATATTATAATTATAATATTATGATAAAAATGTATGATATTTTCAAAAATAATCTTTAAATAAAACGGTGCAAGTAATAACTCAAAGTTACAAAATTCTTCTTCCGTCTTGGACCCTCGACCGCCAGGAGGTGGCGCCAAACGCAGACACGGGGCCGCCGGCTCTGGCGCATGCGCACTGCGGACAGACGCGTCCACGGCGCGGGCTCCTGCAGGCAAGATGGCGCGGGGGGCCGCAGTGCGCAGGCGCGCCGACGGCACGCTAACGCGCTGTCCTGGTGAGAGGTTCGACCGTTTCGACGGAGTCGCTTCCCGACGACTCATTCAGCGAAGACAAAAAAGGATCCGATCGAGAGGGAGGACTTCCGGTCCGCGGTGAACCAGAGGCCGGAGAGTCGGTCCAGCAGGGATGTGAATGGAGTTCCCACAAGACAAAAACATTTGAATCAGTCAAAAGAACTTGTTTTGGTGGAATGCAAAGTGTAAACCAGTCCCAAAGTCCGAAAGAAAATCATTTTCACCAAAGTATTCATTAAAATTATATAATTTTTTATGCGACTTGGCTGTCTGCACTGTGCACCAACTACATCACCAGACAACTGTGAAATATGAAAATTATAATGCACTCGATCCGTCCAATAGGACACATTATAAAGTCCCCATTTTACATTGCCAGTGTTTTATATGTTTTTATAATGTTTATATTTTAGATAGTGTTGCCCTCATTGGCTGACTCTTTTTAACCATTGAATATCTTCTTCCAACGCCCAAACCTGACTCTTTCATGTGTCTGGCCCCACACACGCCCGCACACACCCACACATGCCTGCACACGCCCTGACACACCCCGACACGCCCGCACACACGCCCCGACACGCCCACACACACGCCCCGACACGCCCACACATGCCTGCACACGCCCTGACACACCCCGACACGCCCGCACACACGCCCCGACACGCCCACACACACGCCCCGACACGCCCACACATGCCTGCACACGCCCTGACACACCCTGACACGCCCACACACACGCCCCGACACGCCCACACATGCCTGCACACGCCCCGACACGCCCACACACACGCCCCGACACGCCCACACACACACACACACGCCCCGACACGCCCACACACACGCCCCGACGCGCCCACACACACGCCCCGACACGCCCGCACACACGCCCCGACACGCCCACACACACGCCCCGACACGCCCGCACACACCCACACATGCCTGCACACGCCCTGACACACCCTGACACGCCCACACACACGCCCCGACACGCCCACACATGCCTGCACACGCCCTGACACACCCTGACACGCCCACACACACGCCCCGACATGCCCACACATGCCTGCACACGCCCTGACACACCCTGACACGCCCACACACACGCCCCGACACGCCCACACATGCCTGCACACGCCCTGACACACCCCGACACGCCCGCACACACGCCCCGACACGCCCACACACACGCCCCGACACGCCCACACATGCCTGCACACGCCCTGACACACCCTGACACGCCCACACACACGCCCCGACACGCCCACACATGCCTGCACACGCCCCGACACGCCCACACACACGCCCCGACACGCCCACACACACGCCCCGACACGCCCACACACACGCCCCGACGCGCCCACACACACGCCCCGACACGCCCGCACACACGCCCCGACACGCCCACACACACGCCCCGACACGCCCGCACACACCCACACATGCCTGCACACGCCCTGACACACCCTGACACGCCCACACACACGCCCCGACACGCCCACACATGCCTGCACACGCCCTGACACACCCTGACACGCCCACACACACGCCCCGACACGCCCACACATGCCTGCACACGCCCTGACACGCCCACACACACGCCCCGACACGCCCACACACACACACATGCCCCGACACGCCCACACACACGCCCCGACACGCCTGCACACGCCCCGACACGCCCACACACACGCCCCGACACGCCCGCACACACGCCCCGACACGCCCCGACACGCCCACACACACACACACGCCCCGACACGCCCACACACACGCCCCGACACGCCCACACACACGCCCCGACACGCCCACACACACACACGCCCCGACACGCCCACACACACGCCCCAACACGCCCACACACACGCCCCGACACGCCCACACACACACACATGCCCCGACACGCCCACACACACGCTCCGACACGCCTGCACACGCCCCGACACGCCCACACACACGGCCCGACACGCCCGCACACACGCCCCGACACGCCCCGACACGCCCACACACACACACACGCCCCGACACGCCCACACACACGCCCCGACACGCCCACACACACGCCCCGACACGCCCACACACACGCCCCGACACGCCCACACACACGCCCCAACACGCCCACACACACGCCCCGACACGCCCGCACAACAACCACCACCTGAAGACCTGATCCCGTCTGACCTGTCACCCAATGTTCCTGTTTCTGTTGATGTTGACGACATTGAAGTTGTCGTTTTGACGTAATGCACTAAGATACAACAACAACAACAACAGTTCGTTCTGATCCTTCCAGCATGTTGCGTCTGGTTGATTTTAAAACAGTAGATCATGCTTTCATTCAGGCCCATGTCCGATTGTCTGGATTTTGAACGTAACAACTCTTTTCTCGACGGCGGAATATCTCCCCCCGACGAATATCGTCGCCCCGCGGAACCGGCCCCGCGTTGTAAAGCGCATAGAGCTCTTCGACTCCTCGTGTCCCGACTCTTTTGGAACGGGCGTCCGCCCCGATCCGTTCGCCGGGAGCGAGTCGCGGCGGCGCGTGGCACCGCCCGCCGGAACAAAGCTCTGCCCCCTTCCTGGAGGAGCGCCGCGGCCCGCGTTACATTACATGTAATTCCCATTACTACCCCGCTTTACCCCGCTCTCCCCCCTCCGTTTCCCCGCTCCGACGTGGAACGACGACGAGGCTCGGACGACGCGGCCGCGGAGGCGACGCGACGCGACGCCTGGGCGATGGACGCGGAGCACAATGACGGCGGCACCGACGTGAAGACGGCCATGCACTCCTGGCGGTTCCGCCACCATTTTACCTACAAGGCGGACCAGGGCAAGAACATCATCGTCCAGTGCAATCTGTGTCTGCCCAAGGTGAACCTGCTGTCCACCTCCAAGACCTCCACGTCCAACCTCAAGAAGCACCTGGACGTAAGACGTTTGTTTGGGTCCGTGTGGAGTGAAGGCGGATACTATCACTACTGTTATTACTATTATTACTGTTATTACTATTATTACTCCATTACAATGCTGCCCCGTGTCCAATGGGAGACGTGTGCTTTCCTTTTTGTGTTTCTGTGTCTGTTGTTCTTCCACAATGTCCCCGTCCGTGAGTGCGAGTGAAGTTTGGGAGCAGGCACGAACTTGAAAATGTTGAAGCTGTTGTATGGAGCTGCGACGATTAGTCGACTAGTCGATTTGTTGCCGACTATCAAGTAAGTCGCCGACTATCAAGTTGGTCGCCGATCAACTTGGTCGTGGTCGTGGACGTAAGACGCGCGTTTCAATGTTTGTTTGGGTCCGTGTGGAGTGAACGCGGATGCTCTTATTACTCTTATTACTCTGAAAACTGTTATTACTGTTGTTACTCGATGACAGTGCTGCTTCGTGTCCAATAGGAATTGGAACTTTCCTTTTAGCGTTTGTGTTGTTGTTCTTCTTCTTCTTCCAAAATGTCCCAGTCCGTTAGTGCGAGTGAAGTTTGGAAGCAGATAAGAACTTCAAAATACTGAAGCCGTTGCGTAGAGCTGCGGCGATTAGTCGACTAATTGATTGGTTGCCGACTATCAAGTTAATCGTCGATTAACTTGGTCGCGGACCTGGACGTAAGATGCGCGTTTCCATGTTTGTTTGGGTCCGTGTGGAGTGAACGTGGATACTACAGTTACTGTTATCCCCATTATTACTCGATTACAATGCTGCTCCGTGTTCTATAGGAATTGGAACTTTTCTTTTTGTGTTTGTGTTTCTGTTGTTCTGCCACAATGTCCCCGTCCGTTAGTGCCAGTGAAGTTTGGAAGCAGGTACAAACTCGAAAATGTTGAAACTGTCGTATAGCCTTTTGACGATTCGTCGACTAATCGATTGGCAAATTAATCACCGATTAAGTTGGCCGTGGACCCGGACGTAAGACGCGCATTTCCATGTTTGTTTGGGTCCGTGTGGGGTGAACGTGGATGCTATTGTTAATATTATTACTGTTATTACTATTTTTACTGTTATTACAGTTATTACTATTATTACTCAATTACAATGATGCTCCGTGTCCAATAGGAAACGTGTACTTTTCCTTTTTGTGTTTGTGTTGCTGTTGTTGTTTCAAAATGTCCCCGTCCGTTAGTGTGAGTGAAGTTTGGAAGCAGGTACGAACTTGAAAATGTTGATGCTATTTTCTAGAGCTGCGACGATTGGTCGATTGGTTGCCGACTATCAAGTTAATCGCCGACTATTTCGGCTAGCGATTTTCTTGTTTTGGATTTTTTTTTCTGAGGTGAATTTCCAAATTCCTAGATTCCAGCACCTTAAATGTGAATTATGTCTGGTTTCTTAAGTCCTGTGTGACTCCAAACTGGATGTCTTTGGGTTGTGGATAAGACATTTGAGGACGTCGGCCTGGGCCTGGTCAAACAACGTTTTATGGACAAAACAACTTAATGATTAATCGAGAAAATATTCCACAGATTAATCATCAATGAAAATGTGCTGTGGTAGGAGTATATTGACATTCCAACTGCAGTATAATTGTGGGTTTTAATTGTCTTTCAGAGGAAGCACTTGGGGTGCGAAGACAAGGTGGATGGGGGCGTGAAGCGGGGGCGCAAGAAAGACGAGCCCAACGCCGAAGCCAGCGGCCACATCAAACTGAAGAAACTCAAAGCGGAGATCATCTCCCGGAGCCTGACGCAGACCAAGGTGAACGATCTGATCTTCAACTTCATCGTGGAGGACTGCCAGTCGTTCTACCTGCTGGATCAGCCCGGCTTCAGGAAGCTCCTGGAGGGCCTGACCGAGGGCCGTCTCACCATGGACAGGGTGACCTTGTTCACCAAGGTGGACCTGGTGTTCTCCAACATGCGAGACGAGGTGATGGCCAAGCTGAACGGCATCCACTACGTGTGCACCACGGCGGACGTCTGGACCGCCAACAACAGGAGCTTCTTCGGGATGACCTGCCACTGGATCGACGTCTGCTCCCTGGAAAGGAAGTCGGCGGGGCTCGGCTTTTCTCGGCTGCACGGCAGAAACACGTACGACGCCATCGCCGGGAAGATACACGACATCCACGTGGCGTACAATATCGAAAGCAAAGTTCAAACCACGGTCACGGACAACGGCAGCCCCTTCATCGGCGTGTTCAAGGAGTTTTTAATAGAAGACAATCAAGACAGCGACGATGACATTGGGTTCTTTGAGAACGTCAGCGCCATCCTGGACTGTGAGCCCGAGCAGGACATGCTGCTTTTCCTACCAACCCTGCAGCGCTGTGCGTCGCACACCCTGGACCTGATTGTCGCCGAGGACTTCTGGCAGGCCATGTCCCAGGGCCCCATGTGCCAGCTGCACTACAGTACCATGGCCAAGGTGTCCGCCTTTTGGAGCAAATGCCACCATCTCCAGGTGGCCTCGGAGACGGCGGACGACATCGCCAAGATGCCGCTGGCCGTCCCGGCCGTCATCCGCTGGAACGTGGAGTACTGCGCCGTGCAGAAGGTCGTCTCCCTGAGCGAGAGGGAGCTGACGGAGCTGTGCGCGCGCCTGGGCATCTCCAGGCTGCAGCCGGAAGAGATGGCCTTCCTCAGAGAGTACGCCACCGTCTTCAAGCCCCTCGCCTTCGCGCTAGAACTCTTCCAGGCCGAGCAGAAGTGCTATTTGGGCCTGGTGATCCCCACCATACTCAGCCTGAAGAACAAGCTGAACGAGCAGAAAGCCACCGCCAATTACTTTGCCGACGTCATCAACGCCATCGTGATCGCCATCGACCTGCGCTTCCAGGACCTGTTCGCCAGCACGGAGGCCAAGATCGCCACGGCCACCACCCCTCAGTTCCGCTTATGGTGGATGTCGCCTTCGGAGAGGGACGAAATGTGCGCCCTGCTGGCGAGGGAGGGGTCTCAGGTGGAGCCCATCTGCAAAACGGAGGTGGAAACCAATCAGAACGTGGCGGCCATCGAGTCCGAGGACGACTTCTTCAGTTATGGGCCCGTGAAGCCGGCGGTCCAGGTCCAGCAGCGGGGAGCGATGGAGGAGATCCGCAAGTACCTGGAAGGGACGGGGAAGAGCCTGGAGTGCCTGCAGGACTTCCCCAGGGTGAAGCAGCTCTTCCTCAAGTACAACACCACGTTGCCCTCCACGGCCCCGGTGCAGCGCCTCTTCAGCCACAAGGGAAACCTGATCGCGTCGCAGAGGAGCCACCTGACCGACGACTACTTCGAGAGAATCCAGCTCCTGAGATACAACAGCAACATGTGCTCCGTGAACATGGATTAACCAACGACTCCATTTTCTTTTTTAATCTTTCCACTCACAGGGAATCAAAACAAAAAAAAACAAACAAACAGTGTTGAAACACCCCGATTTCTGCCCTTAATTCAAACAGTGTATCTTTGTTTTCTATGTACCGAGCTGTGTTGGAGTGAATTTCACGTGGCCTGAACGACGCCCTTCAGAATCATTTGACAATCATTTAAGGACATAATTTAAAGACTGAAAAGATCACCAAATTCACCTTATCTCATCATGGCGATTTCTTTTTTTTTTTTTTTTAATTTCCAGTTGGGCTCGGCTTTTATTTTCTACCGGTGTTTTCCAGATAACTGTGTCTCCGATCCGTACATTTTTATAAAATAATCGAATGACAGTTTCTCTGTGTTGCATTTTGTTTATGATATAAATCCTGCTGTCGGCGGGGTTAGGGGTCCAAAAGTAATCAGATTACTCCCAGTACTCTACAGTACTACAGGTTCCTCAGAACAGATTGACAGAATACACGACGACAGTAAAGTCTGATTGAACGTCCTTGGGCCCAGTATTTGAGCAGGTTGTCCGCGGTCCTTAAAAAGTAGTTTTACTGAGAAATGGCCTTCGATGAGTATTCAATTAAGTATTAAATGGACTGAGATTTTTTAAGAAGGACTAAATTGTCTCTCTTAAAAAAAAACAACCATTAATATTTCTACACAAAACAATTTTCCATCTATTGTTTTTTTTTTTTTTTTTGCCAAATTGGGAAAAGAAAAGAAAGGAAGTGTTTCCATGAGTTTGGAATGGATTTACATTTGTGTTGCTATAGATTTGATTTGTATATATTTTAATTAAATTGACCAAAAACTGCTCTCAAATGTCTACTGATGTATGACAAAGCGTCCATCTCGCCCCCTGGATGCCTGCACACGCACACACACACACACACACACACACACACACACACACCGAGGTAGAACGCTTGCGGCCGCATACACTCAGTCCGGCCTGGAGTTGTGATAAATCCAAATGAAGAGGGCGTGTTGCAGATTGGAGCGTCAACGCTTTGCTTTCGACCCCTCGCTAAACAGGGTTTACGCTCCAGCAGCTGAGCTTTGTGGGACCGTGGTAAAGGACGTACAGGAGTGTAGCCGCCTCCAAGACATGTGATCAGCTGAGCGCCCCCTGCACTGGCGTTGGAAGAAAATTAACAAATAGTATACTGTCTGTGTGTCCTATGTGCTTTGAAAAACATACAACCAATATGTAGCTTTTTTTTTTTATTTGGGAGTACTTCCTGCAGTACCCCTAAGGGTACAAACACCCCCATTTGAAAAGCACCGATATGAAGTGTACGCCGCGTTCCAAATTATTATGCAAATTATATTTTTCTCTGATTTTCCTAAATAGTCGATGCAAATGACAATGTAATTTAAGTCGTCAACCGTTTGGCTATAATTCAAATGTTATTGAACAAACCTCCCAATGATAAAAGTATTTATTTAAAAAATAAACTCAAAATGCACTGTTCCAAATTATTATGCACAGCAGAGTTTCAAAACATTTTAAAGGTTGTAAAGAACTGAAAATGGTCATTTGTTGAATGTGCAGCATTAGGAGTCATATTTTCTGACATCAAAAGCTATGTCAATCAAAAACATCTTAACAGGCCAAGTTCCATGTCAACATAGGAGCCTTCTTTCATATCACCTTCACTGTTCTTGCCTCCATTGAACTTGTGAGTTTTTGGAGAGTTTCTGCTGGAATTTCTTTGCAGGACGTCAGAACAGCCTCCCAGAGCTGCTGTTTTGATGCCAACTGCCTCCACCCTCATAGATCTTTTGCTGGAGGATGCTCCGAAAGGTTCTCAATAGGGTGGAGGTCAGGGGCCACACCATGAGTTTCTCTCCTTTTATGCCCATAGCAGCCAATGACACAGAGGTATTCTTTGCAGCATGAGATGGTGCATTGTCCTGCATGAAGATGGTTTTGCTATGGAAGGCACGGTTCTTCTTTTTGTACCCTGGAAGAAAGTGCTCAGTCACAAACTCTATCTACTTTGTCAAGGTCATATTCACACCTTCAGGGACCCTAAAGGGGCCCACCAGCTCTCGCCCCATGATTCCGGCCCAAAACATGACTCCGCCACCTCCTTGGTGACGTGGCAGCCTTGTTGGGACATGGTGGTCATGCACCAACTGTCCACTACTCCATCCATCTGCACCATCCAGGGTTGCACGGCACTCATCAGTTAACAAGACTGTTTGAAAACGAGTCTTCGTGTATTTCTGGGCCCCCTGCAACCCTTTCTGCTTGTCAGCATTGCCCAATAGTAGCTTTATGCACATCTGCAAGCCTCTGGAGGATCCTACACCTTGAGGTTGGCTGGACTCCAGAGGCACCAGCAGCTTTAAATACCTGTTTGCTGCTTTGTAACGGCATTTTAGCAGCTGCTCTCTCCATCCTATGAATTTGTGGCAGGAACCTTCCTCATTCTGCCTTTTATCTGCACCAACCCGTCTGTGCTCTGAATCAGCCACAAACCTCTTCACAGTACGACGATCACGCTTAAGTTATTGTGAAATATCTCATGTTTTCATACCTCGTCCAAGGCATTGCACTGTTTGAGGCTTTTCGGCAGCAGAGAGAACCTTTTTCTTTCCCATGTTGCTTGAAACCTGTGGCTGCTTAATAATGTGGAACATCCTTCTTAAGTAGTTTTCCTTTAGTTCGGCTCACCTGGCAAACTAATTATCACAGGTGTCTCAGGTTGATTTCAGTGATCCAAAGAGCCCTGAGACACAATACCATGTATGAGATCAATTGAAAAACAAAAAATGTAATGTTTAGGACACTTCAATCCAATTTGCATAATAATTTGGAACACGGTGTATTAAGCAGAATGTGTTTAAATACAGAAGGCAAAAAGTGAGACACTACCTCACAAATATATTATAGATACCGAATCTATATCAAGCGACAGATTGATAAGAAAAGTGGAATATACACATTTAACAACAGTGTGGGCTTTAAATATCTATACATGCACAGTGTTGAAACTTATTTTTAAATATCATATATTTCAAGTTATTGTGACCTGCCACCCGTCGGACACCGATACACTTCAAGAAAACTGGAAGCGTCCCAATGGGAAAAAAAGTTCACAACTCAAAAAGTTTGACCCAAAGTTTTCTTTTTTTAATGGTTTTAAGAAAAACACAAAACAACATTTGCTACAAAGTATGATGTTTTTCATACCGCACACGTCAGCGGGGTCTCTTTTTGCACCACACGCCCCCGGTTGATTTAGAAACACTCCCCACCACACATGAACCACACAGCATCTAGAGCAGGGTCTTATTAGGCACAAGGTGGGTGGGCGATGGTGTGTGTGTGTGTGTGTGTGTGTGTGTGTGTGTGAGATTTAACAGCGTTTGTCCCTCTTGACTTGATTAATAACCACAGGGTTCGTCCACACGGTCCCTGACGCTTCCCCCCTCAGTAGAAAATACAATAGAGCCTCTTAATTTACAGCAGAGCAGGGCGGTGGAATAATCACTACTTTTATCATCTGGTGGCTCCACCACCCTGCTCCAGACGAACTGTTAAATAAATCCACCTGAGGGAGGAGGCCCGGTGGGGTTCCGGCGTGGCTCTCACTGCAGCAGGGGCCCGGTGCAGCCGAAGTAGCCCAGGTTCTCGCAGGCCTGGAGCCAGCGCCGGACGTCGGGCGGGGCGGCGGCGGCCGAGCCGCTCTGCACCACGCAGCAGTAGCAGGCCACGTCGGCCAGGGAGAGCTCGGGGCCCGCCAGCCAGGGGCCGCCGCGTCCCAGCGCCGAGTTGAGGGCCCGCAGCACGACGGCCCGCTCCTTGGCGCTGCCCTCGGCCAGCTGGAAGAAGGCCGTGTCCACCCAGCCGTCCACCAGCGTGGCCAGGGCGGCGTCGGCGGGGAACGGGGACAGCAGGCGGAACAGGAAGCGCGCCACGTTGGCTTCACCCTCGATGGGACACATGTTCCGCACGTTGAACCGCATCTGCAGCTTGGGCACTGAGGAGAGCACCGGGTTGAACAGAGACGGCACAATTATTGACATGGTCGCAGCAGTTTGAGCAGATTGGGATAGTTTGGTTAAAAAAAATAACAAATTGTGAGATTTTCCACATTTCATCGTGTTTCCATCGAAATTCACGGGGGAACGTTAAAACCAAATGCGAGAGATTTTGAACCAAATAAAATGAAAGAAGTGAATCAAAACTTTCAACTCAAATGTTTATGTTCCCGCACTCACATGTCCAGTCCTCATGAGGTGGGTGCGTGTTATTAGAATCAGAATTAGGTTAGAATCATATACTATGATAGAGGCATAAACTGAACAAAAAGCACAATTGTTCACAATTATTATTACAACAATGCAATTGACAATTATGTGATTGTGACATGATAAACACCGTATTTCCTCAAATAAAAAGCGGAACTGTAATAAGTTCCGTGGGCCACACCAGGCCGCTTCAGATACAGGACGGGGGGAAAAATCATTAAGTTATAATTTTTTTTTTTTTTTTTTTAAGATCGCTGCTATTTTAGAGATTCTGAATGAACTAAACCCATTCTTCATTACTTTTCATATACTTTTCACATGTTACCAAATTACTGACAGTTTGTATAAACCGGACTTTACCGGTAGTCACAACTTTCACGACCCGCCCCTTTTATCTGATTGGCTCATAACTGACCATAATGTGACACTGACGACGTTTCAATCGTGCAGCTTGGGCACGGCACCCAAATCTGAGTCCGGTACATTATGATCCTATAGGAACCGGTGCCCACGTGGTACCGGGTTTCGGTAGCCAACACTAAAACATCCCACGCGTGATCATGTTGTGATTCAGAGTGTGCACTAGAGAAGGGGCTACTCACAGACGGGGGTGTGTGTGTGAGAGAGAGAGAGAGAGGGAGAGGGAGAGAGCAAGAGAGCTGCGCGCAGCTCTACAATGAAATAAGATTAGACCCATTTTAAATAGTAAAACAAAAAATAGAAAATCAATATGTGGCGGTCAATGTTGCTATTGTGGACACTGCCAGAGCCTCCACACACACACACACACACACACACACACACACACACACACACACACACACACACACACACACACACACACACACACACACACACACACACACACACACACACACACACACACACACACACACCAGTTCCCGCTCCCTCCTAGTGTTTCACATTACATACAAGGATGATTTAAACAAATGGTCAGCATGTTTGCAAGTCGCGCTGGTGCTCCTAGTTATCACACGTAGAAGCACTGTCTCCCAAAACGGCCACAAAATGCAGCCTGGAGCCCTGTGGAGCTCTTTACTTTACTCCGTTTCCTGCCGCAGCGCAGCAGATCACCTCCTGGGGCTAATGCCCCGCCCTGGGCGCTCCACACAGGAAGTGGCGCGTTCAAGGCGAACACGTAAAACTTTGATTCCCCCGTCGGCAACCACCACAAGGGTGACTTTCACGGCAGCTAGGAGCTCTCTCTTTCACCATGCAGGCGGTTACATGGCGCCCAGACATAAATGTGATTTAAAATTCCTACTAAAATATGATATGAGAGAATGAGGTATAAAAGCCGGTCTCTAATATAAGCCTGCTTCCCTGTACCCTCTGCAGTTGAGGCAAATGAAGTCCCAGGTCACTATTTGAGGAAATGCATTAGTAGATAAATAGTAATAAATGACAGGCGCCACATTTCAGGGCGTGTCCAGAAAAAGGCAGCTGGATGCAGCTGAGGGATGCTATCAGAATTTTGTTGTTCAAACTATAACAATTATATTCAGATATAATCATTACATGATGTCATTTAGCAGACACTTCTGTCCAAAGTGACTTAAAATGAGAACATGCTGTATTCTCGGTGTGAAGTGAAATGTTTCTCCCCGTCCATTTCTTTGAACTTGTTGTGGATGTTCATCCTTATTGACGGTTTAGAGACAAAGCGTCGTCACCGCGGCTGCCCTTCACTTCCTGCGCATGTCTGATCAGTGCATTCCAGGAGGGAAAGGCGGACGCCGCCGGCAAGAAATTTAACAGCACATTGAGGAGGAACCTGCACGACGCAAACATATTGAATGGCTCTCTTAGAAAGTGCCGGCTAAATAAACATGGGTTAAAGACCAAATCTGCATTTTTTTTGTTTGTTTTTAAAACCACATAAGCTCACAGACTACCACTTTAAATCATACTCAGGGCCTGGAGATGAGTCGCAACAAAACAGCCACGATGTCCCTAACATGGCTTCTAGGTAAACAAGACAATCTGACTATCCTGATTGGTGCCGTACTGCTTGAACAACACACACCAACTGTATATAATGAGTGCTCTTCTTGAAGGAAGCAACCGTTCATCATGACAATGTGATGACAAGACGTTAAAGTTATGTCAGCGGTTAAGATGCCACATCAAATATTTGGCACAACCAACTACAATGTTTGGCGGACATATCTGTGCCTTCAAACCTCAGAGCAGAATTTGAAAAGAGCGTGGCGTTGCACTCAGCCGTGTCGACCGTCCTGCCTTCTCCCAGCGGGGAACTCACCGTCTTTCCATATGAGGGTGATGCCCAGCTGGAAGAGGTGGCGGGCATAGCTGTCCGCGTGGCGCGGTCCGAGGCAGGAAAGGAGCTGGGGCGGCACCGCCGACACCGAGGAGTGCACGTGGACGGTGGAGAGCACCCTGTAGCGCTGGCACAGCAGCGAGTGGAGCACCAGCAGCGTCAGCGGAGGCCGGGCGGGGTTGGCGTTAATGACGATGTCCCGGAGGGCTCCCAGGTCCTGCGGCACCGAGGGGGGACGGCCGTGTTTTCAGCACCACGAGAGAAAAAACAAAAAAACAAAACGGATCTTAACAGTGTTCTGGTAAAACATACGGCGCAACCTCCGGGTCACACCCAAAGTGTGAAGAAAAGGGTTTGCGCTAGAGTTCGCTGCATATATTAACAGGACTGTGTGAACACACTGGCAGCGCCTGGAGCTCCACGCGGCGTTGATGCCAACAGCAATCAGCCGAGTCACCAACGCTCACATCCAACTAACTATTGTTTTGACCACTATATTATCAGCTTCTCATTTCTACAAGCAAAACCAACAATACTAATAATATGGGAGTAATAATAGTCCAAAACAAGCTATAACCACACCCTGATCTCTCTGCGCCTAGGTAAGTTCCTACTAGAACAGGTTTTTTTTGTGTTGTCCCGAGCTGCTCTCACATGCCATTCACACATAATGGAAGTGGCCTCGGGCAGATTTCTGGTACTTACGGCAGACACCCCCCGATGAAGACATTTCACAGTTAAAACATTAAATTAAGTGTAACATATGGTGTAACATTAACATATGGAGTCTGCGGTATTCTTCCTAATTAGAACAGGTACAATTCCCATTCTCAGCTATGAGTTCAAATATGAAGTGAACCAGTGCCAACCGCCCACAATGGTGAGCGGTTGGCATACAATCATACTGTCCGTGTTCCCCCACCTTGCCCAGTAGTGTGTCGAGGTCTGCGGTGCCCTTGAAGGTGGTGGAGGTGGAGGCGGGGGAGGCGAAGCTGCTGCTGACTGTTGAGTCCAGGTCTGCATCTGGGGTGGCGACCGTCTTGGCCAGGCCCTCCACCGCCGCCTTCAGCTCGTACAGCTTCCGCAGGATCTCGTCCTGCCGCGCCTCCAGGGCCCTGACGGCAGGGTCCACCTCGCCGTTCTGCGGGGAGATTGGGACTTTTGAAAACGTCTGTTCTCAGAGCAGACGTTGGTGGCTGCTTGATGCATTTTGCGGAGGCCTCGACCCATTTCTACATCCACAACCATAAAATATAGTACTTTATCCTTCAACAACAGTATGATTTACACAGAGTGTGTATAAAGAAATTATGATCCACGACCATATGGTCCATAACTACACACAAAGGACAAGGCATCATTTTAACACCAGAAGGTACTGTGTTGCCGCCTATACAACTGCCTACTAGTTTGTAAGAGAGATAAATAATAAAGTAAAGAAGTAGAACACAATTCATGACAACGCAGTCGTGACATAACAGCACTGGGTTGACGTGTACGGTGTATTTATTTATTTAGTAGGTCATGCTATATGACTCCTATTCTATCTGCCTCCTTCGGCTGCTCCCGTTAGGGGTCGCCACAGCGGATCATCTGTCTCCAATGCCTTCTGTTCTGTGCTCCCATTCTATATTTTTAATAAATTGAAATCAACATGTGACTATATTTTGCCAGGTGCATTTTACATGCACTACAAATTTGTCAGGGTGATTTGTGAAGCATGTCTACAGATGATTAGCATTAAAAAGAATTAACAATCGGGGGGGTATTTTATTAATAAAATAGAATACAAAGTATTTACAACTGTGTATAACACTACACATAGCCGGAAAAGTGGCCCATTACAAACGCCTGAAAAAAAGCAAAACAAGAACAGTCAAAAATATAAAATATACAGAATATACAACGTGATCCTAGGAGCAGGATAGGTTATTGGTGTGGTTATAATTAACTCCATGTACTTACTAGGCTGTTACAGTACTTTATGAAGTACTATAGGTTATGTGATATGGCACGCACTTTAACTGCGTAATGCCTTAAAAGCAAGCACTTAACATAGGTGCTTGAGAAGAAATGCCACGGTGGTGCTTTTTGTGTCAAGGTAAAAGGAATTCAAGGAAGATCTGTGTAAAATCAGCA
>NC_137205.1:30688619-30701119 GCF_960531495.2 Zeus faber | reverse complement strand
GTTACAAAGGTTTTTTCCAACCAAATACTTATGGTTGTAAAGATTTATTCCACTCGAATACTACTTTCTGTCCAAGAACTTATAGTTTTAAAGGTTTATTCCACCCAAATACTACTTTCAGTCTCACTACTTATAGTTTTAAAGGTTAATTCCACTCAAATACTACTTTCTGTCTAACTACTTGTAGTTTTAAAGGTTTATTCCACCCAAGTACTACTTTCTGTTTAACTACTTATAGGTTTAAGGGTTTATTCAACCAAAATACTACTCTCTGTCCAAGTACTTATAGAGTTAGGGGTTATTCCACTAAAATACTACTTTCTGTCCAAGTAGTTAAAGTTTTAAAGGTTTATTCGACCCAAATACTACTTTCTGTCTAACGACTAATAGTTTTAGGTATGAGGTTATAGATGGTTAAGTTTAGGTACAGGGTTAGAGATGGTTAAGTTTAGGTACAGGGTTATAGATGGTTAAGTTTAGGTACAGGGTTAGGGATGGTTAAGTTTAGGTACAGGGTTATAGATGGTTAAGTTTAGGTACAGGGTTAGGGATGGTTAGGGTTAGAGTTAGGGTGTCGTACATCCTGTCCATGTGTCCTAGGGCTGCGGTCCTGAAACTGCAGCTTCCTCCATTGCAGGAACATACAATCGGAGCGGTGGGACGAGGGGGAGGAGCCACATTAAAGTTTCACAGAGTCTTAATAAGTAAGATGAGCCCGGTACTCCTTTCCCGGTTTGAGGTTTTTTTTTTGTCACAATGAAAAGAAGGAATCAATTATTGATGGAGGTCGGTCCATCGCAAAGCGTCCTGTCCTGTTGTGTCCACTGGGAAATCTCCGTTCCAAAAATAGCATTTAACACAAACTGATGCTCTTATTTTATTGGTAGAGTGTTACAGGATTGTTGAGTGGAGTTAGCTGTTCGCACCCTTATATTTAATTCAAATAGCCTACAGAAGTAAAGAAAGAACTGAAGTATATATGTATTGAGATCTACATGTTCTTTGTTTTCTGTATCTGTATCGTAATGCACTTTACTGAGGAGGTTGTAGCTTAGGTCCGATCTTAAATCCAACATGCACATGACTGTGCACACGCAGTATTGCTGTCATGATCCTGTGGTAAATGGGACAATTATTTTTATTAAATTGGGTAAAACTGGAAAGATAAAATAGGACATCTATATCCGCAAATGAAGCATAATGTGTTTTATGTGTTGTCTGTCTAAATGTTTTATGGAGAGCATCACCTTCAGTTTGGCCTGTTTAGCTTTACTTTACCTTTGAGAAACGCAAAGTGCATTCATCAGATGACCTATCGACCATGCAGGGGTGGTTGTAGGCATGGGCACGGGGGGCAATGCCACACCAAATGCTTCGACTGCCCACCCACCCCACATGGATTAGAAATCCCTCCAAGTTTGTACCGGGTCAACAGTAGGAAGTGACACTGCATTCCATGTAAACTCGGAAAACTGTAATTCATAATATGTGTTAAAATAAATTATAATCGATTCAAAGGGAAATGTTGTTCACCATTAACTGGGCACGCCAGCATGCGTTACGCTCACTGTCTCCCAACGGATGTGAACCCATAAGAACGACGCAAAAGAGTCCAGGACAGACAGGGAGAGAAGCAGAGTCCAGTTGATCAGGCAGAGAAGCAGAGTCCAGGGATCAGGCAGAGGTTTGGACAGGACTCGAGCAGTAGTTGCGGGAAATACTCAGCGTAATACAAGAGACAATCTGGCAGAGAACACAAGGAAGCGGACTGGTATATATACTGAGGGACTAACCAGGGCATGGCAAACCAGGTGAGCGGAAGGGATTGACAGCAAAGCAAAAGGGAGTGGGGGGATCTGAAGTAACATGGAGGTCAGTGACAATTGGTATAAGAAAATGACCAGATGGCAATAAAACATGAAAACAAATTGTGCTGTGAGATCACGCCGACACCATTAGGCCCAATCTCAAACTAAATCACACTTTTAATCTGGACCAACTTTTGGATTAATGGATGTGGACCTCGACAATAGAGGAAATGGATCATTAAGACCGGACAGAAGGAGCGGACTAGTCCTTCATCGCCTCAGTCCAGGACTTTTACAGACACTTTTCAAATCTGCTCAAATTTAAGTCGGATCATTTGAGTCCTGATTCGGAGTGAACCCCGTCTGCGAAACCTATTTTTACATCAGACGTGAAGCTCGTCACTGCTGGTGCCGGACGCTCCGTGCAGGAGGTGAAACGCTCCATAGAGTCCTTCACCTTCACGTCGTTCAGCAGAGTTTCCCCGTGCGCTGACGCTCGCATCTCCCTCATATTTCCACCGCCTGTCCGTGTCATCACCGGCAGACCTCTCGCCGTTATTGTCCCGTCACAGTTTCTCTCTCTCTCTCCATCCCTCCCTCCCTCCCTCTCTCTCTCTTTCCAACCTTGAGCCCGGATAATCTGCTTGACACATTATCTTGCTCAGTCGTCTCATGTTCCCTTCCTGTTTACCGCCCGCCGCTCCCTGACCTGGGGGGTCACGCCACCGTTGTGCCGCCCCCCCTCCACACCCAGGACTTGTGTTATGACACACCGGCTTCCCCAATCTGACCCCCCACCCCAGCGCCCCCCTAGCCCCCACCCCGCACCAGTGACGCAGCACTGATATCTAAAGATGACACAGGCATACATTCATGATAAATGTGAAACACCTTGCAGAATATGTTTTCATAGATTGAGGAAAGTATTATAGAAAAAGTACAAAATGATTCCTAAAAATATATGATTTCATCTACTGTAAGTGTGTATACGAATGTTGTATAAAACCATTCGATTATTGAGTATTCAATTATAAAGCAAACGGATTTTTATATATTATTGAATATCCATTTAGATCTATTTTGTAATATTATTTTATATATTCCTGAAAATAAATAGTGTAAATTAATTAATATACAATAAAATTAATTCTTGTTCTGTTCTGTTCTGTTCTTCTGTTCTACACATTTGTTTATTTTTGAATATTTTTGATATACAGTATTCCTGAAAATAAATAAATAAATGTACAATAAAATAAATTGATTAAGTGAGTGAGTGAGTGAAAATAAATTGTAAAACACTGGCATGTATTGCATACTTCATGGAGAGACCAAATATTGATGTATTTCACAGTATATTCCATTATATTTTTGAAAATCTGTGAAAATATACTGTATGTTCTGTGTACCAGCGGCAGGAGTGAGAGTGACAGTGTCCATTTGTACTTTTAACATATGGAATATTCGTATATGTGCATTCTGTCGTATAAAACTTTATCATATTATCTGTAGACACCCTTGCCTGTGCATCAACACACACGTACTGTACGAACCAAGATGCACACACACACACACACACACACACACACACACACACACACACACACCCGCACAAGCGGTACTTAAATACCAACAGCCTCACTCCCTCGCGTCGGTTGGTTATAATAATAAAGTAGATGATAATAAAGTACTGTTTCGTCTTTATCTCATAATAATAATAATGCTGAGCAGAGTCTCCTGAGTCATGAGACAGAGGAGTGGAGTAGAGCCCTGATCCTGGGCAGGAATGAGTGGGTAGCAAAAGCCCCTAAAACCTGTATGATAATCCCAGGGCTCCCAGCTGAACCGCGCCACCGCCCGTCCCCGACCGGCCCCCACCGGGCCCCACCGGGCCCCCGGCACCGTGCTGATGCCGGGGTCTGGCGCCCGGGCTCACGGAGCTGCAGGTGCCTGCTGTAATGGCCGGGTTCCCCCTGTAATATAAACACACACACGCACGCGTTCTAAAACGCTGCCTAAGTGCCCAGAGAGGACCTCTGCGGCACGCCTCCAGCGGGTGGGTGAATGAGGAGGTGGTTGTTAGATTAAATCCCATGAATCCTCTAAGTGCAGGGAAAGAGCAAACTGCGTTCTATTTCCAGAGCGGTGGAGGTGGTGTACCGACCCGGAGAGCGATCCAACTCCTGTCCAAGACCGGAGGAGGTTCACTGACAGACACATCATTGAGCAGAAGTAGAAGCTGCAGCAGAGACTGTGATGGAGTTCAGAACCATAATCTGCTCTGTTGTTCTGCTCTGTTCTGCTCTGTTGTTCTGTTCTGTTGTTCTGTTCTGTTCTGTTCTGTTCTGTTCTGTTCTGTTGTTCTGTTCTGTTGTTCTGTTCTGTTCTGTTCTGTTCTGTTGTTCTGTTCTGTTGTTCTGTTCTGTTGTTCTGTTCTGTTGTTCTGTTCTGTTCTGTTCTGTTCTGTTCTGTTGTTCTGTTCTGTTGTTCTGTTCTGTTCTGTTCTGTTCTGTTGTTCTTTTCTGTTCTGTTCTGTTCTGTTCTGTTGTTCTGTTCTGTTGTTCTGTTCTGTTGTTCTGTTCTGTTCTGTTCTGTTGTTCTGTTCTGTTGTTCTGTTCTGTTCTGTTCTGTTCTGTCTGTTGTTCTGTTCTGTTCTGTTGTTCTGTTCTGTCTGTTGTTCTGTTCTGTTCTGTCTGTTGTTCTGTTCTGTTGTTCTGTTCTGCTCTGTTGTTCTGTTCTGTTGTTCTGTTCTGTTCTGTTGTTCTGTTCTGTTCTGTTGTTCTGTTCTGTTGCTCTGTTTTGTTCTGTTGTTCTATTCTGTTCTGTTCTGTTCTGTTCTGTTCTGTTCAAACACCTAATTTAAACATTCTGACAGATCTGAATTTCTGTGTGTGTGTGTGTGTGTGTGTGTGTGTGTGTGTGTGTGTGTGTGTGTGTGTGTGTGTGTGTGTGTGTGTGTGTGTGTGTGTGTGTGTGTGTGTGTGTGTGTGTGTGTGTGTGTGTATTGCTGCCCTGGCCCGTGCAGCGTGCAGGTTCATCAGGGTTCGGGCAGAAAGCTGCAGTCAGGCGTCACTCGATCCCGCGCTGCAACACCAGGTCCCCACAAGGTCAACACCACGGCTTCACCTCCGACGCTCATTCACACACAACCCCCCCCCTCTCTCTCTCCCTCTCTCTCTCTCTCTCTCCCTCCTCCATCCTTCCTCCCCGGAAGGACGGAAGTGTGTGCCCCACGCCCGCAATTTTAACTGCATACACAAAGAGCGGACATTTAGCGCTGCGGTTTCCGGGGTGGCGGGGCACTGGTGTGGTTGGCCGAGGGCCGACCAGGTGGCCCCCCTGCCGGCTGTGTTCGGGTCCTGGTGGCTTGCCCCTTGTGCCCGGTGGTTTCCGCCCTGCGGAGTGTGCCGTTTTCCGGGGCTCGTCGTCGTGGATGTGGGTTGCAGTGTGGGAGGCGGCGGTCGGCCTTAGTGCCACTGCGCAGCTGCCTTGTGGCGGGTGCCGGCCGTAGTGTAGGGGCCACATATCTGGCTGTCTGCGGGTGATGGCGAGGTTCAGTTTGCCCAAGGTGGGTGGATGTTGGGGTGCCCCATGTTGCGCACTCGACTACATGGCTTCAAGCTCAGGGCTTCTGGCCAGGTGGGGCATCTCGCTGCTTGCGGTATGGTGGGCCTTGTCTTTGCGCAAATGGTTGGTGGGCCTGGGGGCCCTGCCGCCTCAACCATAGGGTGGGCGGTCCTGGCGGGTATGTGGTCCGGTGTCAGGCCTGTGGTCTGTGCCTGGCGCTTGGGGCCCGGGTTCTGCGCTTGCGGGTGCGTTTCATGCCTGTACATGAAGGTGGGTTGTATGTGTGCACCTCAGGGGTGCAGGCGCTCCCTGGGACTGGTTTATGCTCCTCGGGGCCGGGCGCGGCTTTTGCTCCACAGGCTCCCGTCTTCTCTGGGGGCCGGGGGGTCTTCTGTGGCTGCAGGACGCGGTGCTCAAGGCTTTCATACGGTCGTGAAGTGTCTGTATGGCTGCGGGACTCAGGGGTGGCTGCGGGGCCTTTTCCGCTGCTTCGAGGCTACGATATAGTTCTGACTTCATACCCCAGAACCAACTGGTACAGTCTGTGCATTCACCTGTGAACACGTTCACATTCGATAATTTACTTCTTCTCCCTTTCTCTCCTTTACCGCCATAGTCACATTAGAAATACGTGTTGTCGCCTGATGTTTCCATGTTCATGTTTTGTCAGGTGCATGTTGTTGTTTGTCCCTGTGTTTGTCTGCCTCACCCGTGCTGATTCCCCCTCTTGGAGAAGAAATTATGAATAATTGTTTATAGATAAAAACATGGTAAGATGGTTCTCCAAAGAGGAGGATTGGTGGCTCTTGTCATCCCACATCCCACAGGACAGAATTATTGCAGCAGTTGTTGATGATTAATAAAGAGTGGCATTGCAGGTGGAGAATTTGAACCCCACTTGCGGATTAGCTCCGTCTTGGATGCAATGGCACAAATACCCTGTGTTGTATGCCAAGACTGCTGACAGCACAGGTAAGAAAAATACAAATAAAATGAAATAGGAAGTGTGTGTCACTATGTCTGTTTGAGTGCGTGTGTGTGTGTGTGTGGGTGGGTGAGTGTGGGCGGTTATGACTGAGCGGGTACAGATTGTGTGTGTGTGTGCGTGTGTGTGAGCGCCCGTGCGTGCGTGTGCGCGCACGTGTCCACAGAAGACGGACCAAACTTCCTGCTGGTTAATTACACCTCGCCGTACATGAGACGTTTGAGTGGAATCCTCACCAGCGGACCTGCTTACGCAACCGTCTCCCACTAATGGCTCTGAGAACACAACATTGTATAATGCAGTTCGCCGATAACACCCCGCTCTTCTGCAGCTTCTTCAAACATCTCTCAAAAATCAATACCAAAAGAAAAAAAACACAAAATCACAAGAGCAAGAAACCTGGTGTGGAATTCATTTATTATCTCAGTAGTTTGGTAAATGGTACATACTTGGCCAATAATGGTGTTATAATCGCATCGAAACATATGAAAAAAATAGTCTAACTAGGTCTAACTGGTGACAAAGTGGATGTCTGTCGGGCGGCGAAATCATTTGAAAATAAAAGAAGGAACATGTGTGTTTATCTAACCGGGTTGAAAGACGGCCAACTAAAGGGAGAGAGTCCATGGAGTGGTAGAGTGGAGGAGGAGGAGAGGCGGAGAGGCGGAGTCCAGTTGTTCAGGACATGACTATGGTGTGGAACTCTGTGGAGAGAGAAGGAGAAACCCAAATGAACATGGAGGTGCATTACAGCATCTACCCTGGTAAAATGGTTTCTACGATCACGTCTGACAAATCCACGAGGTCATTCCCTAATCTTCACCAATGTCTGCATGCCCTGTCACTTTTTACATCCATGCCATAACAGCGCTGTAGCCTTAGACTCCAAGTTTTTTCGGAAATCTCCGCTTGCATAATGCAGAGTGGGGGGGGGGCTCCGACCCCGTGCCCACTGTGACGCCTCCTACATTTGATCCAGTTCTCGGGTGTGTTTTTCTCCCCCTTTGAAGGGCAGCCATCTCCCCGGAACCGGGGGGGGGGGGGTTGGGAACACGTTTGGGCGTCGGCTCACGCACTCACCCTCGGCCCCGATCTTTCCGTCGCTGTCGTCGTCGGCGGCGCACAGGAAGGCCTTGGTCTCCGTGTCCGTCAAAACACGAGAGCCGGGGACGAACCTCTGCAGGAAGAACCTGGGACACGGGGCACGTGGATGGTCAGTTGCACGCAAGATAATACTCCCAAAGAGGTTGTGTATTCTAACAAGAGACATGACACCTGACGTATGCATGATTCATGAGGAGGAACCACATTGTACATGGCATGAAATCCATGGTCAGTTCATATCAGTGAGTTAAGGACGGAGTGAACTTGAACTTGAACTTGAACTTGACTTAAGGTGTTGATGTTGAACGCCGTTCCGCTGTGATGCCTCATTGAAAACGACCTTCTAAGCACTTTTAAATATGTTTAAGGACAGAAAAGAACATAAAAAGGAGGATAAAGTTACTCATTGGTCAGTGCGGCTGAGCCTTGGACCATCAGGGCCTTGACTTAAAACGTGGTTTCAACGGGTTCATCGTTCATTTACCGGAGTGAATAAAATTAATGAAAGCATTAAGGGATGGCACTGATGTCCAGGACCACAAACCTCTTCTGGGAAGCTATCCATTCCGTTCAATTAGCAAAAAAAAAAACTGTAACTTCCATCATTTTAAAGATGTCATTGACCAATTGACCAAAGTCTGGGGCCAAGTCCCGAGCCTCTGCGCCGGCTGCCGCACTCACTTGAGCTCCTCCTCCTCGATGAAGCCGCTGCCATCGTTGTCCAAGATGCCGAAGACCTTCTTCACCTCCTGGGTGCTCTTCTTGGAGAGGCCGCACAGCTGGAAGAACCTCTTGGGGCAGAAGGAGTCCGGTGCTGATGGACCGAGACGCGGGGTCAGGATCAGAAAAGGCAAAAAATGGCGCGCGACACTGACTCAATCGAATTTCATGACAACTTTTGAGGGGTACCCCCCCGTGTCGATAATTTGATGATATTTTGGGGGATATTGGTGCGTTCATAACATATTTTCACGCAAGAAATGCCTCGACACCTTTGCAGTCTATGATGTTCAGGAAACTGCATTACTTTGCTGTAACCCCAGATGATATCCAGTCTCAAATCACAGTATTGATATTGGACTGATTACTGGTATGATGCCCAGCCCTAAAAGCAACAATATAAAATCAATGTGTATTCATTATACTCTAAATATCATATACTTTACGGTTGATTTAAGGTTACGCGATCGCGGCATCTACTTTCTACGCTTTGGGGGGAATAATTCCAGTGAAGAAAGCAATTGATGGTACTAGTGGAAGACATACCTTGGCAGTCCTTGATTGCCTTGTCGATGGCATCAGCGGAGAGGATAGATGAGAGGGACATTTTAATCCTGTCGGAGAAACATGATTGTGGATTACTGACACACATTTACTCGGGCACAGCAGCAAATCTTCGGACATGACATCGGTGGAGAGCAAAGACAGTATTTGCCTGAGACAGTGTTGGAGTATTTCTGTGCCAAGTCCATGCGCCAAATGGAAGTATTTGGGGCTCTCTATATACCGACTGTCCGTTGTCATCTCTTTTAGTTGAAAAAACAACAGCTTAAAATGGCATTTACATTATGCTGGTACAGGCTGAGCATCTGCGCTTGCCATAATGTCAGTTTATTAACGGGAGCCGTTGCGCACAGCTGCGCTCTTTTACGCACGGAGCTGCGCGCCCAGTTGTTTGTCCTGTTTTAGGGAAATAGCTCCCGAAACAAGACCGAACGAATAGCACTGCATAACCGGCTGAGATGCACTCCCAAGAACCAAGGAGACCGAGGTAAAAACCTGAGATGCTGAAACAGCGGAGCTGGAGCTCACCTTGGCTGCGGCTGCGGGTTGGAGATCCAGTGGAGAGGCGCGGCGCTGTGGTGACTCCTGTCCGACAGCAACACTTTATATAGGTCTGATCCGAGTGACAATGGGGTTTGCTTAGGTTACCTGTCTGTGGATCAAATTCTAACTGCCCGCCCCTGATCCAATTTCTCAGCTAACTAATTAACCTTTACTATTTATAACCCGGGGACAAAGGGACTGGACCTCGGACATCTGTGTGTAAATGAATGAATTAAGTCAAAAGTGTCTTGTTCTTCCTTCCTACCACTCCCCCTGCAGCCCGGCGCGCTCCCTCCCTCCTAGGATTATATAGTAAAGGAAGGAGGATGCTTCTGTATTCTCTTTCCCTCTCTCTCTGCCGCCCTCCCACTCCCACGCGTGCACGCACGCGCGCGCGCGCGCACACACGCACACACACACACACTCACTCACTCACACACACACTGTGCGTGTCTCTGCCTCTGCTCCCCTCATGCAGATATCTTTTTACAGGCAGCAATGCAAAAAGAAGTGCAGCTGAGCGCAATGAACTAAATGGTGGAAACAACAGTCGAACCTCTTCGTCAATCGGATGGAAAACAATAAAAAAAAACAAAAAACACGACGACGTGTTCATGTGCCTCAGTGGCTGCACTGAATTATTTGCAAAACATAGTCCCTCCACTATTATAAGTCAACCAAGGTCATGGCGGAGGCACGCAACCTCTGTTTTGGCCTTCGGAGCCATGCAAACCCGCCGCCACGCTCAGCTCAGTGCATGTGCCCGGTATCATTCAATATCAGCGGCAGGTTCCCAACAGACGGGGTGAGAGCAGGGCTTCCAGGCGGTCCTCAGCTAAATGATGACTCGTTAAAACTCACGATTATCATTGTTATTTATTTTTAAATTTACGAGACGTTAGCGCCGTCAGAGGACGTGCAGTGACGACTGTCTGGATCCTGGTTTCACTGGTATCTCCCCAAAACTAAATCACATACAATGACAGGGGTCCATGGACTGTTGTGTATTAAATTGAGGTTCCTTGATGTGGAGAGGGTCGAGAATCCCCGCGTTGGACTTCCGCAGCCCCACCCCTAACGTCTCTTTAATCACGGCGAGGATGGGTTTTTTCCCCCCTTTAACCTCACCGCTGCCCCCCGCCGGGCGGGAAGTCGCCACGAGGGGCGTGAGGTCACCGCCTTGGACAGCCGCGCCGATCGAGGCACGTCGGGGTCACTCTCCCCTCCCGCTGATGATTTGGCGCCGTGCATTCAAAGGCACGACGTGACTACAAGTGTCGGGGATGAGGGGGATGTGAGCGGGTGGGGTGGGGGGGTGGTTGAGCGGGTGAGGTCACGCCAAGTCTCACGGATCTGTGGCCGCGGTTTTGGCTTCCAAGGAGGTCGTTTCGAACTGTGCCTACCGCGCCAGTTCCTCCACATTTTTGTCGAGGCGGATGCTGCTCGGGATGTCCGTCCGTCTGTCTGTCTGTCTGTCCGTCCCAATATAATTATCTGTCTGTCTTCCTGCCCGTCTGTGTAATTATCTCTCTGTCGGTGTGTCTGCCTCCGTTCCTGCCTATTTGTCCATTGGTGTAAAGTGACCGATTTAGATGTGCGGGTCCAGAGGACGTTCATTGCCCCCAGTTGGTCTGACACGCAAGCAAACGCGTGGGTCATTAAGCAGAAATCCCTGCAGCAGCTCCACGCCAAGGTTACTCCTCCCGCCGTACACCCAGGTGGCGTCAAGGTGTTTTTTTTTTTTTGTTTTATTTCTCAAGCGTCTGAAGCTTCTAAATAACGTATACAATACGGAATAATAACGATTTGCCGCAATATCAGTTTCTGTACAAGGAATTTGTTCCGCTCGTCTTATCTCAGCTACAGCATGTACAGTCTATTAGTGAACCACACCCGTGGGATCCATGGAGCTCTGTGTGGTGTGTCTGTGTGTGTGTGTGTGTGTGTGTGTGTGAGTTTGTCAGTGTGTGTGTGTGTGTGTGTATGTGAATGTGTGTGTGCGTGTGTTTGTGTGTGTGTGTGTGTGTGTGTGCGTGTCTGTGTGCACATGAGTGTGTGTGTGTGTGCGTTTGTGAGTGTGTGTGTGCGTGTGTTTGTGTGTGTGTGTGTGTGTGTGTGTATGGACCGGTCTCCGACTTGACTATTTCTTTGGTTTAGAAGTCCAGCAGACATATGCGTCCTCAATTTGGTACCAGTACAAGAATGTGTGTGTGTGTGTGTGTGTGGGGGGGGGGGGGTGTGTGTGTGTGTGCGTGTGCGTGCGTGTGCGTGTCAAAAGAGTGAAAAAACAATCAGGTTTTGAAGAGGTCCTGATGTGTGTTTAAGACGGAGGGGCTGGGGCCGCGGTGCTTCTGGAGCCGCCGTGTGATGTGCAACGTGACACGGTGAGGGGGCATCCTTGGGGCCAGGCCCAGCGTGCAGCCCTGCACCAGCTTGCAGACCGTGCCGTCCTGCAGGCCGTGCACAGCTGCAGCGGCCGCCGCCTCGTGGCTCTGCGAGCGTCAGCTGGCGAGCGGGAAGCGGCTCAAACAGCAGGTAGCGTCGCGCCCGGAGCGGCGGCTCGGACGAACGTTTAGTGGTCTCGTTGTCCGGAGCGATGCGGTCCTCGTCGGTGCATTTCTATTTCAGATTTTCTCTTCCATAATTTTTTTAACCGTTTTGTTAATTTCTTTCCGGTCGCCCCGTGTGATCGTGCGAGGGGATGAAGCCGACACGTGGCTTTGATTTGGCTGATGATTTGTGCAACGGATGAATTAGCTTGAGATGTTACATGCACAATATCCTCAAAACTCCCTAAAACTTCATGAGTTTGTCACTTTGAATAAGTTGAAATCCATACTGTTTAAACTATATAAGGCGATGAAGCAGTAGACTGTATGGACCCTACTGTTGTACTTCCTATTTCCGCTTCCTTCTAATGTTCTTATATTTATCCCTATTTGAAGGTGTGAATGTTGTTTCCTGCTGTATAGTGCTGTGCCTTTTTATGTTGTGTATCCTGTTAAATGGTCTGCTGCTTTCTTGGCCGACTTTCTGCTGTAAAAAAGGTAACTGGCAACCCGCGAAATAGAAAATAAATAAATAAATACCGACATACATAAATACAAAAATAAATACCTCAATTGTCATAACTCGTCCACAGGCTACAGGTGCGTATTTTATTTATTTAATCATTTATCTGATTTATATGATTATTTATGTATTTATTTATT
>NC_137205.1:30583619-30686119 GCF_960531495.2 Zeus faber | reverse complement strand
TAATAGTAATATTAAGTAATATTTAAAATATTCATCCTAGCAGATGAATATTTGACTGTAATCAGGATGTGCATCACTGCATCCCTACATCACTGCATCACTGCATCACTGCATCACTGCATCCATCCATCACTACATCACTGCATCACTGCATCACTGCATCACTGCATCCGTCCATCACTACATCACTGCATCACTGCATCCGTCCATCACTACATCACTGCATCGCTGCATCACTGCATCACTGCATCACTGCATCACTGCATCCGTCCATCACTACATCACTGCATCCCTACATCACTGCATCACTGTATCAATGCGTCCCTACATCTCTGCATCACTGTATCACTGCATCCCTACATCACTGCATCACTGCATCACTGCATCCCTACATCACTGCATCACTGCATCACTGCATCACTGCATCACTGCATCACTGCATCCCTACATCACTGCATCACTGCATCACTGCATCCCTACATCACTGCATCACTGCATCACCTGACGCCTCATAGACCATGCATGTGGCGGCTACTTTTAATACTGGAAGTAGTTTGAAGTACTTCAGTGTTGATGTCACTGTGGTACTTCCAGTTCTACTGCAGTACTCGTGTTAGGGTGTTTGTATCCTGATCCCCTCCTCCACGCTACGTTTACAAACGCACCTTGCACGCCGATCTTGCCGTCCCCGTCGGTGTCCCCGGCCTTCAGGAAGGCCTGCGTCTCTGTGTCGGTCAGAGGACGAGCCCCGCTGCTGAAGTTCTGCAGGAACAGTCTGAGCAGGGTCCATAACAAAGGTTACAGAGGAGGTATAGAAACATACATCCAAGTATGATCATAGACCGAAACCTATATGCTCTCTATGTACTGTAGGTAGACACAGAAACCTATAGAAACCATACACATATAGAAACCATAGATGTAGATTCATATATGATCATAGATATATATCTATGGTTCCTATATCTATTAAAAGTAGAACTATAATCATAGATGTACATTTCAATATATATGGTTTCTATATCTATTATAACTTTAATCATAGATATAGGTTTCTATATTCAGAAACCTATATCTGTGATCATATATACAGTACATATATATAATGATATTGTTTTTTCTCACACTCACAGGTATATCTATGATGATATCAGGTATGTCTTTGATCATAGCTTTCTTTAATTAATTTATCGTGTGTTCTCTTTAGTTAATAGATAACAAACATGTTTAATCTTATCTCTATGATCTATCTTTTAGCCTATATATATATATATATTTAAATATAATCATAATATCTTGCTATATCTAAGGTTCCTATATCTGAGTTCATAGATATAGAATATCTAGATGTTTCTACGTCTAGATATTCCCAGGATGTTCTCACTTTAGCTCATCCTCCTCAATGAAGCCACTGTGGTCCTGGTCGATGATGTCGAAGGCCTTCTTCACTTCGTCCGTGGACTTGGCGGACAGGCCGCAGGACTTGAAGAACTTCTTGTGGTCGAAGGAGTTGGCGGCTGGAGGGCGGACGTTTAACAGGTTCATTCACAACAAAATCACAGACGGCGCCGCGCGGCGTGGCAGTGTGTGTGGACCCATCTACCTTTGCAGGCGTCCAGGGCTGCAGTGACTTCAGCATCACTCAGTAAATTGGAGAAGGCCATTTGGATCTCCAACGAAAATGACAAAAAAAAAAAAAATCGAACGTTTTAAATGTTGATCCACAAACTCTTTCTGACAATCCACAACAACAAAACAGGGACAATAGGGTTTTGTTTGGCTATTGGTCCTTTTAATGCATCTAAGTTAATAAAATAAGATAATAGATAAGCAAAAATAAGATAAGATGAATAGGAAGACTTTTTTTTAAGACAAACAAGTGTTAATAGGTTTAATGAATGGTTAATTTAATTAAAAGGTTTAAATAATGAAGAAAAAAAAAATAATAAAATAATTTCCAACTCTCCAACGATTCAAACGACCACAAAGCACATGGTTACTTGAATTTTGACTCGACCTGGTGATAATAAAGCCCACTAGTAATCTACATCCACGTTGCTCCCAAAATAATAGTGATAAAAATTGGAGAAGTTTCAGGAAACCCCAATCAGCCGCGCCTCTGTCCTCTTTGGTGTTAAATGGTAAAGTGGAGGTTGAAGACGCTTCCATTGGAGAGCAGACACCAAGGAGGTGCTGGGAGCTTTAGTCACTAATCCATGGATTCATGGGCAAATAATTAGGATGAATAAGCTAAAAAAATATATAATATAATTAAAAAGATATTAATAAAATACAACCGTAAAAATATAATAATAATAATAACAATACTACTACTACTACTAGTACCACTACTACTACTACTACTACTACTACTACTACTAATAATAATAATAATAATTATTATTATTATTATTATTATTATTATTACAATTATACATATAATAATAAAAAATAATAAGAAGAAGAACAATAATAATAACAATAATAACAATAACAATAATTAATACAAAAAAATCACATTTCTTTGTCCGGGATGGAGCGCCTATTTTCTTTATTTCCTCTCAGCATGGTGCAGGAGCTTGTTGCCACTCACCTCCGGTGTCTTTGCTTTGTACAGATGATACAGACCAGACTTGACTGCACTGGTCTCCCCTGCGCCTTGTGACCTTTTATACTTTAACTCTCCATCCAAATGTGAAGCTCAAGGAAACTGACACCACCGCCAAGAGGGGGAGGCTCTATTTTAGGTTTCACAAATGAAGACACTTAAAAGGTGCGTTTGAAAAGTCTCACAATATTCCCAAACGCTAATAATACACCCAGCGAGGAGAGACGGGCCAGGTCCACCGCGATGCTGGAAAAGGGGGAAACATGCTGATTTAAATGTCTGTCTTTTTTTCCTTTGGGCGGAAAACGTGTGTAAAGAATGTTTTTTTGTTCAATATAAGGTGCCACAGAGACCCATGTGTGTGTACTGTATATTTTTTCGGTCATTTTATGAACTCTTGTGATAAACTCTGATTTCCTCCTGCTTGCAGAACAGAGAGTGCACAGGACATTGTTTTACGTCCTCTGGTCTCTCTTATTGTCTGCTTTTCCCTCTATTGTTATAATAGAGGGAATATTATTTTATATTATATTATATATTATCTAATATTATATACTTTTTTCAATATTTTTTACCCAGTATATCTAATATTAAGAGGGGATATGTTGGGTCTTCTGTTTCTGACGAATCCTCAAATTAGAATTTAAAGCTGACAGGTCAGGGTCCTCCATGTGGGGGCAGCACAGTCCCGACACTTGGCTGTTGGAGGCCACTGAGTTGTATATGATCCGCTGGCAGCGTTATTTAGTCATTGGTTGTTATTTACTCATTCGAGATGCCGTCAATCTGCGTCATAGACACGATTAACTCTGCAACCCGTATCGATTGCCTTGCATCGATTCCCTTTCCACGCAAACTTTGATTCGTCCACCTCTGAACTGCAGGAAAGCGGATCAACCTCCCGTCGAAGCCCCCCGCGGGCGGTTGATTCTTAAACGGGAAAAGTGAAGTGACGCGTGTCGGTCCCGCGGTGCGTGCTCCACGTGGACCTCACAAAGCCCCTATCGCCCGATCCCTGCAGAGTCCATCCTAAAGTGGGTGGTCTGCTGATCCCACCCGGGCTATTGATAGCACTGCTCCTGCACTCTGCTGGCCACAGCACTTTGTCCCACTGACCACGCAGCTGGTCCACGCACACACACACACACACAGCCTCACTGCCCTATGTGTGAAACTATCCCCCCCGGGGGCCTCCCCACTCCCACTCCACCCTCCCCCCGTTCCACCGTATCAAGACAGGATCCGTCGAGTTTCACTCAACGACCCCCCCCCCCCCCCCCCTTCCCCGATCCATGCAGATTTGGGGATGAGAAGATTCTCTCTGGTCTGACGGCGTTCGGAGCGAAGCACAGAGGAAGAGGAAGGAGATGACGTAACACCAAAAGAGCATTTATTCCTGGTTTTTCACTCTTCCTCAAATGTGCAGATGAGATGGACATTTTGCACAGGTCATTTTCAAAACATGTAACACATCCCATCAACAGGATTAATGCACAATGTGCTCAATGTTGAGAAATAATCCGCCGGCAACTTATAAATAAGATATAAAAAATATTCTTTCAGCTGATGATTACTGAGTCTTGCAAGGGGGGGGTCGTGGTTCCATGAGAAGTTGCGATGTTGGTCAATGGATATTTATGCCTTTACAAGCTCAGCAAACTCTGTGGGAAAGTAAACACAAGGAAATGGACGTTGGTATCAGCAGAGTCATTTAAATGGCGTCAATATGTCTCCGACTGTCAATCAACCAAGGAATCAATACAATCAATCAATCAATCGATCTTCCAAACAATCAGCCTTTCAATCAACTAATCAATCAATCCACCAATCAATCAACCATTCAATCAATAAATCAACAGTCAATCAACTAATCAACCAATCTTTTAATCAGAATAATTGGTGAAACACCAAACCAACATCCAAGTGAATTATGACATCATATCACAGTGACGGTTCTCACCATCGACGCCCAGCATGCCATCACCGTCCTTGTCCCCGGCGCTGAGGAATGTCTTGGTCTCTTTGTCGGTCAGTGCTCTGGCACCGGCGCTGAAGGTCTGCAGGAACAGTCTGCGGAACAAAACACCGTGAAACACCGAACAACACGCCCCGTGTTCGGGGAGTTCAAGGGACGGCTCCGGCTGAAGGCGGAGGCTGAAGGCAGGGAAACCTTCTCTTTTTACCAAAGGCAGCGTGGGCTTTCCCAGTCGCTTTCTGTCGGTGGCTGAACTTTATATTCCACTTTTTTTTTTTTTTGGGCCCCTGCTCGGTGTCTGGACGAGCCTGGAGATGGTGACCCTACCGACGTCCACTCCACAGGTGGTCTGCGGGGAAAGGGGAAACCTCCTGGCGTCGCTCTTTGCACCTTTAATTTGAGCCAGTGGCCTGGTGCTAAACCCAGCCACCGGGCTTCTCAAATGTCTCCCGCGCCTTAAGAGGTGCCCTCAAACGTCCGCTTGCATGGGATTTTTTCAGGGCTGTGAGAGTCTCGTGTGTACTGGGTGTGTACCGGGTGTCTACCAAGTGTGTACCGGGTGTCTACCGGTGTGTACCGGGGTACCGGCTGCCGGTTCTAAGTGTCTTACTTCAGCTCCTCCTCCTCAATGAAGCCGCTCTTGTCCTGGTCGATGATGTAGAAGACCTTCTTGACCTGCTCGGGGGTCTTGCTGGTCAGACCGCAGGCAGTGAAGAACTTCTTGTACTCGAAGGTGTCGGCTCCTGCGGCGCAGGTTAACAAAAAGACAAAAAAAAAAAAGAAAACCGTCAGCAAGGGCACAGCTGCCGAGGTTTCGGGGGAAACCGCCGACACACCGATTGTGGCGGCGACGCCCGTGGCAGGACCTCGTCGAAGCGGGCTCACGCCACGTTAGAGGAACAAGGTCCACGACGCTACGGGATGTTGGGCGCGCGTCATATTTAGGGTGTCAGTTTTGGGGTGGGGTCCGTCTCACCTTTGCAGCCGTCCACAGCGGCTTTGATGTCAGCGTCGGTGAGGATACCAGCGAAGGCCATTTTTTTTATCTCTGGGATGGGGAGAAGGAAAAACAAAAGCAAGATTAAAAAGCACATTTCGGTGGCCGCGCCGCCATCCCAATTCACCCGAGGCGGCCTCCAAAAGCCACTTCGGAGGCGTGCCCCGCCGGGCAGGTGCACGAGTCTCTACACGTTTCCCCTACTCTTCACAGCGCGTGGCATTGGACAACAACAGAAAAGTTGAACAAGTAAACAGTAAACGGAGCATTGCGATGAAGGGCTCCAGGAGCAGGGTCGCAGGGTGAAGCGGTAAACGCTGAGCTGCACCCGTCTGCGGGGGATCTTTTCAAGGTCCCGTTACAGCTGCATTTATAGTCCCCTGATTGCGGCTCATGCACAATTACTTTTCCTAATCTTCCAAAATGCAAACACGAAGACTTAACGCTTCTATTTTAATGTGCTAAATGCCTGAGTGACACCTGACCCCAGCACGTGGCCTGAGATGGAGTCCTGCACCACCCGCCCCCCGCCCCCCGCCCCCCAACACCTCCGGCGAGCTGATGCTCGGAGTGCAGCACCAGTGCAACCCGGGCAGTCAACGGATAGATAGGAGATGCAGTTACAAGAGAACACACACAAACACACACACAAATGTTCTTTTTTGGGGGGGAGATGTCCAGTTTGCAAATTGTTGCTTAGCCAAATTAGGATCCACAGACGTCCTTCCTCAGAAAATTAAACAAACAAAACAAAAAGCATCCGTCGGCCCTGCGGTGTCCGATGGTCCGTCAATGCCCCCCTCTCTCTCTCTCTCTCTCTCTCTCTCTCTCTCTCGCTCTCTCTCTCTCTCTCTCTCTCTCTCTCTCTCTCTCGCTCTCTCCATGAGGGTTAGTCCACGCCGCGGGGCCGCCTCACCCACTCACCTGTGCTGCGTTGAGGCGAGTGAAAACCAGCGGAGACTCGAGTGGATGTCCAGGCTGAGCGCCGCCGGCCGCTTATATAGCCCCCAGCCACACCTTGTACAGGGGGGCGAGGGGCGCGAGGGCGCATCAAAAATGTGTCTAGTGGTCTCGAGCTATTTTCAGCCAGGGATGCTCATCACGGAGGGGTGAGAGGGGGGAGGGGGAGGAGGAGGAGGGGGAGGAAGAGGGGGAGGAGGGGGGAGAGGGGGAGGAAGAGGAGGAGGAGGAGGAGGAGGAGGGGGAGGAAGAGGGGGAGGAGGGGGGGGGGGAGGGGGAGGAGGGGGGAGAGGGGGAGGAGGAGGAGGAGGAGGGGGAGGAGGGGGAGGAAGAGGGGGAGCAGGGGGGAGAGGGGGAGGAGAGGGAGAGGGGGAGGAAGAGTGGGTGAAGAGGGGATAAGGAGGAAGAGGGGGAGGAGGGGAGGAAGGGGTGAAGAGGGGGAGGAAGAGGAGGAGGAAGAGCAGGATGAAGAGGAGGGGAGGAGGAGGAGGAGGAGGAGGAGGAGGAGGAGGGGAGGGGAGGGGAGGGGAGGGGAGGGGAGGGCTGTTTCCAGGCTTTCTCAGGTTAAAGGGACATGAATGTGTTTTATTATTTGTCTGTTTAATGCTCAATGTGTTTAATACACTTTTTATAATATACAATACATTTATAATATAATACACATTATAATATTATATACATTATAATATTAGATACATTTATAGTATAATATACATTTTTATATAATATACATTTATAATATAATACACATTATAATATGATATACACATTTAGTATAATATACATTTTTAATACATAATATTTTTGTAAAGTTGATCCAGTGACTCCAAACTGTTTTTTCAGTGAACATCCAGTAAAATGACAAACACACAATGATAAAACACACTATGATAAAACACACTATGATAAAACACACTATGATAAAACACACAATGATAAAACACACAATGATTAAACACACAACGACAAAACACACAATGACAAACACACGCACATATATATATATATATATATACATATATATATATATATACCCATGTATATATATATATATATATATATACACTACTCACAAAAAGTTTGGGATATTGGGCTTTCAGGTGAAATTTCAGGATAAAGCTAAAATGCACTATAACCTTTACAGGTGATTTCATTTGACCTTCTCTAAACTTGTGAATGCACACGTCCAACTGTTCAGTGTTTCAGTACTTTTTGCACAACTTGCTGTTCTCTAACAAGGAGCTGAACGGCAAAATTCACAACAGGTGTTTGATCCGTGAATGGACCGATACATTTCCTGGTTCAATTAGAGTTGGTATTTAAAGTCCTCTTCATCATGCTGTTCACATGTTGACATCATGAGACCAAGACAACACCAACAACTGATCAACAGCACCTCGCCTTGCGAGGCTTCAAACAGGATGTTGTCAGAGGGAAGTGGCCACTGAGCTTAGAGCGTCACAGAGCGTCATCAGCAGCTTGCAACAGAGATACAGAGACTGGAAGAGTCACAGAAAGGCATAGAAGTGGACGTGCTTTGGCCACATCCCACAATGATGAGCGCTTCATTGTGAACAGTGCCCTGAGGAACCGCATGATGATGCCACTCAACTCCAGGCACATTTAAGGAAGGTGAGAGGCACCAAGTGTCACGTCAGACCACTCACAACCGTTGACATCAGCGTGGTATGCGTGCTAGACCACCTGCAAGGATACCTGACCACACCACCAGGCACAGGCATCATGGTCTTGCAGGGGCCAGAGAGCATTTACCCTGGACGAGGGACCAGGGGTCAATTCACATTGAGCAGAAATGATGGAGACGTCAAGGAGAGCGCTACGCATCAGCCACTGTTGTCACCAGACGAGCCTTTGGTGGTGGTGGTGTTACAGTGTGGGCAGGTGTGTAGTCAATACAGAACTGCCCTACACTTTGTGAATGGTACAGTGACAAGCCCATACTACCTGAATGACATCATTCATCCAGTCATTGTGCCCCTGCATGAACAACACAGGCCTCATTTCATCTGCATGGACGACAACGCTCCAGCTCATGGAGGTGGCATCATTAGGGAACGGCTGCTGGAGACTGGGGCACCTCAAATGGAGTGGCCTGCACTTTCTCCAGACCTGAATCCCATAGAAAACCTATGGGATCAGCTGAGTGGCCGTGTAGAGGCTCCTAACTCTGTACCCCAGAACCTCAATGACCTGAGGGCCCCCTTCAAGAAGATTGGGGGGCCAGGCCTCAGCAGACAATAAGTCGACTTGCAGCATGAGACGTGGTTGTCAAGCTGTAACTGATGCTCGAGGCCACATGAAAAGTTATTGAGACATTGACATTTGTTGTTGTGGTAAACCCACCACTGTTGTTGGCTTTTGTTTCAATAAATTGTTTGAGATGAGGAAATCACCATCGCATGCTTCTACTTAAATGCTCTACTTTCATGATATAATATCACTGTAGCAGGAACTTTTTACATTTTCCATAAATTTCACCCTAAAGCCAAATATCCCTTACTTTTGTGAGTAGTGTGTATATATATATATATATATATATATATACACAACTTAAAAAAAAGTGTGTGTGTGTGTATGTATATATATATATATATATATATGTGTGTGTGTGTGTGTGTGTGTGTGTGTGTGTGTGTGTGTTTAAGCAACTAAAGCATTAAAAACAAGTTGATCCAGTTACTCCATTCAGGGTTTCCTTTCAGGGCCTTGAAACCTGAGCCTCACACACTCTCCCACCACATGTCTCCAAGCACTTGATGCGTCCTGACAAAACATAGGAATTTGCCGGTGTCTGCCACACCCCACCCCCCACTGGGGGAGGACGTCACATGTCGTTTGGATCAACTTCCAAAAAATTGTAAGAAAAAAAAAGAAAAAAAAAAGTAGCTTTATCGTTCAAGCGTCTCCTTCTGAAGTGGGATCAATGTGCACGTTTGACGCTGAGGGAACATGGGTAAACATGGGTTTGACAGTTTCGGAAGTTATTTTCAGGGTGTGTGGATTGAGAGATGTATGGAGCTCATGAAAGACAATACGCCTAATAATGGCCAGCTACTACTACTAATACTACTACTACTACTACTACTCATTTTACTTTACTTCAAGGGAAAGAAAAAAAAGGATCCTGAGCCATGACGCCACGTCTCCAATCACTTGATCCTGTGCTCTTGTCAAGGGGTTTCCCAAACCGACCCCTTGGGGCTGGGATCCCGCCCCCACCCGAAAAACAAATCATGTTTTATATAAAATCTTCCTTCAGCGTGTCACTGCAACGGATGAAAGGAGGCAAATCTCACAACAAACACTGCAGCTGGGTGAGACTGGAGAATAGGTTTTGTGAAAACAGTATTTCTATAATTATTTATATTTTCAAAAAGTCGAACAACAATAACATATATTATTATTTTACACATACGACCCAACCGTGGGCCCCGGTTGGGTCCCCTGGCTTTAGCTGACACATTACAAAGCAAATAAAAAAGTTTGTGCTAATTCAGGAGCCGCGGCGAAATAGCACCGACGAAGTGTGAGATGTTTCCACTGTTCCTCGATCAAACCACCTTCGCTGCTGCGTCCCACTCTGATGGCTGACACCTCATTCCATAGGGGGGCTCTGAGTCGGGTTTCAAAGCGGGCCCCTGGGGACCGTCGTGGAGCTGTCCTTAGTGGGCGGTAGATATGGATTATATCATTCAAACGGGCTATTTGCGTGCCAGGGGCCCGTTGTGTGTGCACGGAGGAGTGAACGTGTGAGCATCATGTTGGACCCAGTGGCTTTGGTGGGATAAGGGTCCCCCAAGGCATCTCTGGCAGCCAGGGTCCCTGGAGTTATTTTAAAATAATCAATCAGCTCTGATCGGCAACGATCTGTATAGATCACCTGAACTAATAAACCATGTGCGATTAGAAATACATATTAATTAAGCTCATGACAACATGGCTGTGTCTTAACCACAGGGTGCCTTTTCCTTTATAAAGAGGAGAACACTTGAAGAGCAGCGTGTAGAACTGCTGTTTTAATCTACATTGGGGGTGGGTACGCTCCCACGGAAGCCGCCATGTTGCACCGCCATGTTTCTACAGTAGCCCAGAACGGGCAAACCAAACACTGGCTCTAGAGAGGGACTTTCGCGTTTTTCCCAAGTTTTGCAGCCACCGTCTCTTCCACAGACGCCACCATGTTGCACCGCCATGTTGCACCGCCATGTTGCACCGCCATGTTGCACCAGCATGTTGCACCGCCATGGGGAGCGGTGTTCATTTTGTTGCGATCTGCAACCTCACCACTAGATCTCACTAAATTCCACACACTGAACCTTTGAGTCTGAACTCTGTCTGAATAATTCACTGAAATTGAGCAAAACCATGACAATTTATTACTAAATGCATTTTGCTTGTTTACTTTTTTCTATATTTATATAACGAGTTGAGTCCCTTCAATTGATGTCAACACTTTTTGTTGCGTGTTTGGGTGTTGTGGGTGAAAGGTTTATGGCATTGGCTTTACTTTTTGGAGAATCATTTCAGCGTACTTACCAGTATACAATTGAAGATGCATGAGGGTCAACATATGCAGACCATATGCAGAGACAGCTTACGTCTCCACATAACAGTCTCTGAATCGCCAACATTTCTCCAAAACTGTCTTCTGTCACATCAATAGATAGTCGCTGTATTACCGTTTTGAGACTTCTCCCAAAAATAGGTCTAAGTCAGACACCGATCAGCCACAACATTAAAACCAGTGACAGCTGAAGTAAATAACATGGATCGTCTGGTTCCAATGGCACCTGTCAAGGGGTGGGATATATTATTATTATATATATACTGTTATATATATTCATTATATATATTGTTATATATCATTATTATATATATACTGTTTCTGTGTGGAGTTTGCATGTTCTCCCCGTGTTCACATGGGGTTTCCTCCACCTCACGTCAGTAAGGACCCCCCTCAAAAATATGCACCCATCATGGTCTGACCAGCGATGGACACTTATCACCTGGTCCCCGGGCGCGTCCACGTACGCTGCCCACTGCTCCTGGCTGTGCCCCCGGAGGAAGGACAAGCCAGGACGGGTCAAAAGCAGAGAATCCATTTCACCGGCCACCATCAAAGCATGTATGTGTGTGTGTGCAAGCTTGTGTTGTAGTGTGGTGTGTTGCGTGATAAATAAAGTCTGTTTCAGGGGATGGTGGCTCAGGCGGTAGAGCTGGTGGTCTAGTGATCTAAAGGTCGCTGGTTCGATCCCAGGCTCCTCCTGCTAGCAGGCTGTAGTGTCCTTGAGCAAGACACTTAACCCCTCATTGCTCCTGATGGCTGCGTCCGTCGGTGTTTGAATAATTGTAAGTCGCTTTGGATAAAAGCGTCTGCTAAATGACTAAATGTAATGTAATGTAATGTTTCTTTCTTCTGATATATATACAGTATATATTTACTGTTATATATTATTATAATATATATACTGTAATATATTATTATTATATTTATAGTGTTATATATTATTATTATTATTATATATATACTGTTATATATTATTATTATATGAGGCAGCAAGTGAAGAGTCAGTTGTTGAAGTTGATGTGTTGAAGCAACGTAAGGATCTGAGCCACTTGACGACTGGGTCAGAGCATCTCCAAAACCATCTCCAAACTTGTGGGCTGTCCCCGCTATGCAGTGGTTACTACCTACCAAACGTGCTCCAATGAAGGACGACCAGGGAACCGGCGACAGGGTCATGGGGCCCAAGTCTAGCCCGTGTGGTTTGATCCCACAGTAAAGCTACTGTAGCACAAAGTGTTGAAAAAGTGAATGTTGCTATGATAGAAATGTGTAGAACACACAGTGCATGGCAGCTTGCTGTGTATGGGAGCGCTCAGTGTCCATGCTGACCCCTGTCCACCCCTGAAAGCACCTACAATGGACACGTGAGCGTCACAACTGGACCATGAATCACCTTTTCTTCTACATCATGTGGATGGGTGGGGTTAGGGTCCAATCCAACGGAGCGTCTGTGGGCTGTGCTGGAGCAACAAGCCTGATCCATGGGGGCCCATGGAGGATCTGCTGCTAACGTCTTGGTGCCAGATATCACAGGACACCTTCAGACTCCGGTGGAGTCCATGGCTCCACGGGTCAGAGCTGTTTTGGCGGCACGAGGGGGAGCCACACAAGATTAATGGTTATTTGTGGTGCTATTAATGTTATGGCTGATCGGTGTATTTTACAAGCGATACTGTTTAGAACTGAATTTGAGATGTCTCCAGCAGGAGGTGGTAGTAAGTCCTAATGTGGACGACATCATTCCAACCATTTTTTTATTCGATCAAACCAACCCAATGGTCCATGTGTTATAAGGACCGGAACATACCAGTACCACCGGCTCACCTCACAGGACCCCATCCATCTCAGCTGGGACTTGGCAACACCAGACCCATGGGTGGAGGCTGATTTTGGCGCATCATAATGCATCCCCCTCCCAAGTTTCTCTCTCTGTGACCCACCCCCCATGTTTATAGAAATGCAAATGGTGTTTCACAATTTGACAATTGGTTTCTGTTTGAAATCTCTTTTTTTTTTTATTATTAACCCAAGTGACACAATCACATTTACACAAAACCTGGCACGTCGCTCTCCATCAAAACAGAAAATGAAGGGGGGGGGGGGGGGGGGGGGGCGGTGTTCTCTAACAATTTCTAAATGAGACTACATGATTCTAAGCAAACAAACAAACAAACTTAGAGATCAAAACAAGAGGGGACGGTCGGTGACAGCGTTGGTGTTTTATTCCAGCAGACCGCAGAACTCTGTGGGAAAGATGGTGACAAAGTGGAAAAATTCAGTAATCCTTAATAAAACCATAAACCACACTGGCCATACTAGCAAGACATAAACAACACGCCGCAAAACACCGTTCACATTCTTCTTCTGTTTGTCCGCCTGGATGCCTCGGTTCCCATGGTGCGCAGTGCAGTTTCAGCACTGCTCACAGTGGACAGCTCCTCTCACGGACCCTGCCGGTCACTAACCAGGACTTTACCTTCCATTCCGATTTTTCCATCTCCGTCCTTGTCTCCTGCCTCCATTAGAGCTTTGGTCTCGCCCACAGTCAGCTCCCTGGCCCCCAGGGAGAAATTCTGAAGGAAGAGCCTGACAGGGGGCGGGGTGGATGGAGAAACGTGATAAGAATTGTCACCATAGAATTCAATGCGTGACCATGTGACATTATCTTCAGACTCCTGATGAACTACATTTTACAGCACGTTGCACGTAACATGTTTTTTAAGCATTGCTGAATAAGCCCCTATTATTATTATTATTATTATTATTACACAACACCCACCCCGCACCCCCTTCTTCCGCACCGCTAACTTCACTGCGTTACCAAATAACGCTTCCGTTAATACCACCCAAGCCAGAGGTCCCATTCAAGCGCTCCATCCCCTACCCCCACCCAACTACAAAGCCTCACAAAAGACACGCATATTCCCGGACTCCATCCTTACTTGAGCTCCTCCGCCTCAATGTATCCGCTCTTGTCCTGGTCCAGGACACCGAACACTCTTTGGCCGTCCGCCTCAGATAAGCTGGTGAGTCCCACTTGTGCGAAGAATGACTTGTAGTCGAAGGACCCGGGGGCTGCGTCCACGCGAACACATAGAAGGCATAGATTGATAGAGACAGACAGAGGCCGAGGGGGGGAGAAAGGATGAGAGAAAGACCGAGAAGGGAAGGGAGGGAATCACAAAATAACGAGGGACCCAGAATGGCGAGAGGCTGAATAGAGATGTCACATTCACTCATGCGCTCAGATGACTTTCACTCAACAACTGAGGACATTTACCAATACGTGCCCCGCGGTGCATCACGGTGACACAAACCTCTCACCAGCAAACGTCCGTTTACACTGCCGCTTCATTATATCATTTCAATAAAACTGACATACGGTCAAATGGACAACTGATATGATATTTTAGAATGAAAGCAATTGAGAATTCTGCTCCAACATGGACTGCATTTTGCTCATCAGAAATACGTTCAGTCGGACATTTCCCATGGTTGGAAGTCATCACTTTCAATCCTGTCTCTTCAATTTCCATCAATTCCATTTTGAGAAAGAAATGTATTGTTGTTCACATTTTAAAGTCGTAATTTGTAAAAAAGTTTTGTTCAAAAATCACATATTTGCCCTTTTTTTAAACTGACACATTTTGAGAAACAGCCGTTCAATTTATTTGCATATATTATGGATGTGCTGCTCTACGTATATTCTGCTTCTATTGTTGGGGGCTGATGATCAGAAATTGATCAAATAAATATCACCACCGTCACAAGCGACCAATAAAAAACCCTTAAGTCTTATGACTTGATTTTACCATCTTCAAATGAAAATGAGGGTAAACCCAGTTTTATTCCTGTTCCATCTAATAGAGACTCAAATTTTCCAGTTTATTGTCAAATGTTCAAAACCTTGAGCAGCGTTCTGCCCCAAAACTATACAATTTAGACGAGTAAAGTAGCGCATTTTTCAATAACGACAAGTTCATCAGAACTGACATTTTAATTTTTTCTGGGTGGGTGTGCCGTGACTGCTCGGTCAAGCAGCTGTAATGGCCGCAGATTAATCATTTAGGGTGTGGGGGGGTGTTGCACAGCTGCCGTGATTTTGCCTTGTCTGTGCAAAACCTGTGGTATCTGCGTGGTAACCGCTCCCCAGCCCCCTGGCTGCCTGGTTACCTGTCGCCACCCGCCCCCACTGCACAGCGTACAGGTAAGTCCCCCTGGGAGTGGGAGGGGCATTCGGTGGCAGCTCTCAATTATTGTGTGTGTGTGTGTGTGTGTGTGTGTGTGTGTGTGTGTGTGTGTGTGCGCGCGTGTGTGTGTGTGCGTGTGTGCACGTGCGTGTGCGTGTACAGGTTTGCTCCTTAAGAACGTTTTCTGACTGATGTGACAGGTGCGTTCTCGCAATATGACTCACCTTGACAAGCCTGGACCGCAGCCTTGACCTGCTCGTCGTTCAAAAACCCTGCAAATGCCATGGTCCTCCGCGTTGGACTTAGGGCTACACACACACACACACACACACACACACACACACACAGACACACACACACACACACACACACACACACACACACACACACACACACACACACACACACACACACACACACACACACACACACACACACACACACACACACACACAGGAGGGCAAAGTGGCAGTAAATGACACTGGTACAGGTGTGTGCTGACAGACAGAACCCTCTCCCTGATTGGCAGGGAAAATAAAACAAACAAAAAAAACAGTAAAACAACAGTTTGTGGATAAAGCAGTCATCTCTCTGCAAGTTCTCTCGCTCGGCGAACATCCAAAATATCTTGGGATCAAGAATCAAATCAAAGTTTGCATTTTAATACAAAAAAAAAAAGAGCACAAAGATCAATCTGAATGAGCGGCTTCTCCAGAAAGAGCCCGAGCGCTGCACAGTGCCGCAACCGCTCTGTGCACATTTCCTACTCTTGATAAAAAAAAATGTTTCTCTTTGAGCTGCTCGAAAGGAGGAAGATGAACCGACGGATGCACAGGCAGCCCGTTAAACGTCCCAAAAACAAAGGATTCGCAAAAAGCCCGGTACTAACCGCGTGTGATGTGCAGTCTGGCGCTGTCCGAGCTCCGTGCCTGTAAGTCAGCAGCACTCCCTCGCAGCTTTGTGATGCGGAGAGCGAGAGGCAACCTGACGTCTGTCCTCAGACCCAGGGAGATTTCCCCCCAAAGCCTCCTCCCCCTGTACCAGCTCAGCGGAGCAGAGGGGAAGGCGTTTTTTTTCTTCTCCACGGCCATTGACTTGCAAACCCCCTGGGTTTAGGCAGTAAACAAAAATGGATATTGGGAATTGACAGTCAAAAGTATATGTTACTGTACTGTGTAACCCCCACCTCCATGACTAGGGTCCAGCCCCTGTTGACAATGTTTGGGGTTAATTCTCTGAATGTTGAAATCTGAAGCTTTTTGAGACCGGGGCCCGTGTATTGCTGCCTGCAGCTATATTTGTTATTATTATATTTAATATTATTATCATTGGTATTATTATTAAATATAAATAATACTCCTCTGCCTCCACCTCCTCCTCCTCCTCCTCCTCCTCCTCCTCCTCCTCCTCCTCCTACTACTACTACTACTACTACAAATAGAGCCTTATGTCATATGAGGTGTGCAATAACGACATGACTAACCCACGAGGAACAAGGGTCTCGTCATCCTCGTCATGAACCAGATGGTTTGATGGTTATGGCCTCGAAGCAAGGAATTACAATATTAATGTTCTGCTGATTCTATGACTCTAATAAACATTGCATGAACGGATATTGTTATTAATCAGCAATCTATGTAAAAATTGTTTTGGGAGAACATGTGTATTTTTCATTGGAACTGAATAAATAAATTAATAAATAAATAAAACGGCGCAAGACAATAGGAGAAGAACCAAACACTGATCGACAAAGAAATGAAAATAGAAAGAGTCACTAAAAATTGTAGAGCTTTCACATGAGAAGAATGCACAAATACATATGAAAGCAGTGAAACGTGGTGTCTTGTTTGAGAATGAATTAAACATTCCAGGGGGTCCAGAGCAAAATTATTATCAGTTCAACTTCACCATTATTTGATTTGAAGGTCGTCGGAGAATGTACAATACTGACTGTTTTACTGTTATCTCCCAAACTATAGTATAGACACTAAATCCCATCTAGGGATACAACTGACTGATGCTAAATAGAGGGCCCTTGATGTAAAAAATAAGGTTGAAAATCATTGATCTAGGAGACAGTCTAGGAGACTATGTAGTCTATGCAGCAATATGCGGGGCTCATTAAAGTTCAATGGAGGAGTGTGCTTTGGCTCTCTGTTGTTTTTGTTGAGTTGTTGCTAAAGGAAGGAATCAATATTGTTTTGTCCAACTTATTATCTTCAATAACATCATATATTGGAAGTTTTGGGTGGTTTTGGGTGGTTTGGATGGTTTGATGGGGTTTGAGGTGGTTTGGATGGTTTGATGGGGTTTGGGTGGTTTGTGGTGGTTCGGGTGGTTCGGGTGGTTCGGGGTGGTTCAGGGTGGTTTGGGGGGTTTGATGGGGTTCGGGTGGCTCGGGTGGTTCGGGTGGTTCGGGGTGGTTTGGAGTGGTTCCTGCTTTTTTGGGGTTTTTACACATACGCACTGTGACTCTTAGTTTCATACGTGAAAACACTTCATCATGACATTCATTCATGTGTTTTTAGTTCATTGCTGTCTCCTTATGAAATCGTAGCTTTGATTTACTTGAATCAGTTTTGACGACGGTGTGGGAAAATATCGACGCCAAGTACGATTTGCTGTTGCCTGTATCTTCCACTTCTGCAGCCCAAACTGAAGGACATTTCGTCGGTGACGCCTGCAAATCATTTTCGACAGAAGAGCACTCATGTCTGAGATTATTAATGAAGGTGGACGACTTTTCCTCCGTGTGTCCAACAGCAGCAAGTCCAATTTATTTGTGATTTCCATTCATTGCAAAGGATAATGCTCTGAAGACGCAGTCGCCGTCATCCACAGTAACTTCTGCTTCACAGGGGTCGCACGTTGCCATCGCTTGATGTGTGTGACTGCTATTATTGGAATGAATGACATTCCATTTTAGGCAAAGTTGTTTTTGTTGAGCCGTCGTTAGAGGAAGGAATTGAAAGCTTGTTTTCCTCCAATGTACTGACTTCAATAACATCGGATTTATCTGAATTTCTTATACAACTAATTCTGTTCTATCAGCAACATTTGGCTCAGACTGAGACTCATCACGTTGGCCTTTGAAATCTGTGGTTGGATTGGTTGTCTGGCAGAATGCTTTGCCACTGGACGCCGTGCAGGAATCACTCCCTGGTTGCTGTTGTTTTATGTCAATAACCTGTGCTTTTAGTCCAGTGGTTTCAAATAGTGGCTGGCCTTCACTGAACCAATGCAGCGCTAAGGAAATGCCTTTAAACAGAGTCAGTGTTGTTGCAATAAGCTCCAAAGCTGCAGAGTGAGTCGTGCTGCAAATGTCCAACCATGCTCCATGCGTGTGGGTCTACAACCGCATAACATGATCCTTGCTTAATAATTAAACATGTATCGCCAGTTATTGTTTACCGGTGATTCTCTGAATGGCTTTATCAATTGGCATGGCTATATTCCGTAACGCAAAGTCATAATTTTCCACAGCGATACAGCAGGTCACCGCTTCAGCATACAATAATAAGGAAGTAATCCAACCCTTACCCAGTTATGGGCGCCTGAGATCACTTCGCCAACACAGTGTGTTTTTATTTTATACGTAGTTTATTTTATTTTACTCCGTTTCCTTATGTTATGAGACAAACGTTCTGCGCCACTCTCTCACCTTGGGCTTCTTTGAGGCATCTGGAAGGGAACCTAAAAACACAGTCAGAATGAAAATATTTCCAAACACATACACATTGAATACGTGTTCCTTGTATTATGTAATTGCTTATGATTATTGTTACGAGTCTTTATAATTCAGGAAGATTGTATACATTGATATCTCTGGAATGTCTATACATTTTGACAGTGATCTTATTAGGTTTTTATTAAGTACAACTTACTCTGGTGCGTGTAATTTGTCCTCAGAAGTGTATATATTTATGACGTTAAATATGTCTTGTTTAATCCAACAGTCTTCTGGTAATACTTAAACATTTTTTTTCAAGCTAAAGAAAGGTTAGTAATAATAAGATAATACCTATAACTTTGTAACTTCACATGGCTAAGCGTTTGTATCTTACATTTAGTTAAAGTCCAATCATGATCACTAGACTGCACTGCCATCACATGATCTGTGTCCCACGTCAACTTGCGCATACATGCAAGGATCTGTGAGTGCCGCCATCTTGGTGAGGTGGCAATTGTTGATCACAAACTTCTTCCACAATACTGAACTGATCTGGGTCAAACTTGAACAACGGCATGTTGGAACTGCCCGAATACACATTCTACTCATTTTGTCTGTGGGTTCGTCGGATGCATGACATCCATAAAGTTCTGACGTCAGTAACATCTGCACACGTGGCCATCTTGGTGAGGTCCCGACTGTTGACCAATCACTAGACTGCGATGCCATCATGTGACCTGTGTGTGCAGTCATTTGCGCATGTGCGCACATTTCAGCGATGATAAAAAAATTTTTTTACAAAGTTATTCAACAATAATGGACCGATCTGGATCAAACTCGGAGGACGCCATGTCGGAACCACCCCGAATACACATTTTATTCATCTTGCCTGTGGCTGCAGTTTTCCGAGTTCCCGTAAAAGACACCATCATTTGTGTCGACACCAATCCCAACATTTTTGGGTTCCCCTGGAACGCAGCGTCAGCTTGATGACCAAACGAGTTACAATTTTCCAAGTGTCCATTGAAGGCAGCATCAGCTCCTGTCGTCTGTCAGTTCAGTTCAGTTCTGTTCAAGAGATTATTTGTCACATACATATACATACGGTCGTACATATATGCAGTTGTCTCGAACCAGTGTGAATATTGATAAGCGCAAACATTCCGCTACACATTTAATCCACATCGGCTTGAAATATAGATGTGGATTAAATGTGGACCACAGCCCGGTGCATAGGGTCATGCGACCTGGTTGGGGCGCACTGAGGACAGCCCACCGCGGTCGAGGGTCGGTCCGAGTCTGCGGGCTGGACCCCTAATAAATTGGGGAAAAAAAAAAGAAAAAAGAAAAAAAATCGAGGGTTCCTGGTGTGGAGATTAAAAATCACCGCCTTGGAAAAGTCCAAAACAGTTCAAAATAGAAATTTCAAAAAAGGCTCCAGTAACAAAACGCAGGCCTGTGATTGGCTGCGGTACACGTCAGTCTCGCAGATGCCCGCCCCTCAGTGACGTCACGCCATCCAGGAACATGGCGCTGTGGTGGAAGCCGTTCACCTGACAGCAGCCCGGGCTGGCGGCGCGACGTCCCCCGCAGACACCGATGTCCAAGCGACTTAACCGGAGCCACGGCCAAATATGACCCGCGGTAAACGCTCACGGTCCCCGCGCGTCTTCGCGGGCGAACAAATTAGAGGTTTGTGAGCGGGTTTCAGAATCGCTGGTCGAACCTGTTAGCGTCGACATGTTAGCCGAGGCTAAAGCTAATGCTAACCGGCTAGTGGGATACTGGACACGGTAGATGGAGCTAACAGGCTAATGGGACGTGAGCCGCTCAAGACCCAGAAATGATGCTCGATCTGCGGCTTTGATAACGCACACTCGAATTAATGAATCGCGCATTGGTCACGCTCTCGTAAGACGTTTCGAATACCGGAGGAGGAACCCGACCGGCTGACGGTGCTCGGCCGGCTGAGCTGGGAGGATGGGGGGCCGTCATGTTGTGCTGCTGCGGCTGCTCGGCGGGGCTCTGCTCTGGGTGTCCCTGCCGTGTGAAGGGGCCCCTCTTCCGCATCACTCCGCGCCAGGTGAGTCCCCGGCTCCCAGCAGCTCCCTGCACCTGCCAATCACTGGATTCGAATATGTTGACACCTGTCTGCCTCAGCTTTTTGCATTGCCGTATAACCATCCCCCCCCCACTCTGGTACACACAGTATCTGCAAAGTGGCACGATTTGTGAATTGTTGATACAGAGGTTTGTATTAATTTGAGGTGTATTGTATATTGTTTTTTTTTCTGTTTCCTATTCATTTCTGCCTATTGTTTTGATGGGAGCTGCTGTAACACATCTGTTTAGACAGGTACACACACATCTCTATCTTTCTACCTGTCATCTATCTGTCATCTATCATCTGTCTGTCTGTCTATCCATCTACCCATCTATCTGTCATCTGTCATCTATCTGTTTGTGTGTCTGTCTGTCTATCCATCTGTCTGTCTATCCATCTGTCTGTCTGTCTGTCTGCCCAACCACCCATCTATCCATCCATCCAGCCAACTATCAGTTACCAGTGGTATAATGTACAAGTACGTTGTTACTGTACTCAGTGCAAAGTATATTCAGTTTCGTAGGGTTTTGATTTTAACTCCACTATATATATATATATATATATATATATAAATAATCACACTTTGCTCTACTACAGTTCTAGTACAGTCGTGTTACTTGATATTGATCAAAACCATGCCCTGTATCTATCAAAGCTGATTCAGGATTGCTCATCAATGATTCATCGGCTCCATATCCTTGTAAATCTCTTTCACCGCCTCAAGCATTTTATTGTAATTCAGTGCATGAGCGATCATCTGCAGACAGAATGATGCCATTGCATAGTCTCTGTTGTATCAGGGCATTGGATTTGACAAGTACTTTTAATACTTTAAGTACACATATACTTTAACTTAAGCAGAAATGTCAGTGTTGTTCTTTCACTTTAACTGGAGTCATTTTGTGTCGTGGTAATCGCAGTTAGCTGTTAGGTTTTCTGGAGCTGGTTTATCGCACCAAAACCTTCCCTCTCTCACACGGTTAAAATGTACTCTTAATTTGAAAAATGTATTCTATTTTTTCTCTGTACTTATATAAGATTTCCTTGTGCTTCATAGCTGTCTATTGGCTAATGAACTGTCCAGGTCCATAAAAGAGTCTTGACTTTTCTTGAATTCAGATTTACAAATTCTAGGCCTTAGAAGTCAATTCATGGTGTCAATGTCAACATCAACATTTTGTCAGATTTTAGTTTTCAATATATTTCTCCTTGTCACTATAAACCAAGTTCTTCTGCATCAGAGTGAACATTTCTGATGTTATAAAACCCTAAGCCTACTGCTGAAGGTCATACTTGAGGGATGATTTGTTTTTAAAAGGCTCTTAAAAGGTATACAGTTGAGCTCTGATTTTTCTTTTTTTTGTTGAATTTTCAGTCTGGAATGTAGGCAGGGCTCAACCTTTGGTCAGAAGTGGCTTAAGCAACGCATCTGGAAAAAATGTACTCAAAGAGAAAAGTAACAACTGAACTTATCCTAATATTCCTTGATTGCCTTGAATCCACTTAGATATCTCAATGACTTATTTTAATGTTGATCACAGTATCCTGACACTTTAGGACCACAGTCTGTGAATGTTTAGGCTGTAAGTGATAACTAGTTAAATGGTAACCTCTATGTTTTTCAGTAGCCAACTTTTAGCGCTGGTTGAATGGACGTGATTTTTGACGAATCATAGAACAACGACCCCCCCGACTTTTTTTTTACGAGTGGCACTTTCTTAAAGCATGAGACATTCTGCCAATGGCCTGTGTTGGAGCTCAAAGTTAATAACATCTTTGTGGCGGTCAGTAATGTGTAACCACAACACAGTCCAGTTTTATCACCACTGGTCAATGATTAATGTAACAGTGAGGTTTGTTGAAGTGATTGCATATGCTTTTTATTCCTTTATTACATAGCAGTTTATTCTGTGTCCCAGTACCTCAGTCGTTTATTCCAACCGGTTCACTACTTCATTTGCTGCTGGAATAGTGTTTGAATCACCTGCAAAAATGTTATGCGTGCAGTTCATTGAAAGGTTGTAGAGTGGGATCACACTTCCACTGGGGAAATGTTGTCATGTAAGACTTGCCTGCAAATGACTTTGGCAGTGGGCCTGCCACTTGGAAGATAAAATATACTGCCAATGTTTTTATGGGAGGAACAGTCGGTTCAGTCATAGCCAGACTGTTGAAGTAACTGTCGCAGCAGCCCAGTGGGTTGGAAACGGCTGGTGGAGGGCTTTTCGCTCTGTTGTGTCGTTGTATGCTCACCTTTGTTTTTCCCTCTTCGCTGTTTACTGATTCAGTCACCATCAGAGTCAATGTGTAGATGCTGCCTTTACTGTTCTCTGTCCTGCTGGCTGCGGACACAGCCGAGCAGCCTCAGGTTTTCTGATTATCCTCTGCTGAGCTTCCTAGAACATCTTTGTGCTGTTTCTCCTAAGCTGGTTTAGTTTCATATCGTTATTGTATCCAAACAGTATGCATTTTGGTAGTCACATTTCATAAACAATACACATGGCCTGGTTTATCACTTAATTTTTTCTTTTACTATTGATTATGAGTCATTGAACCATCTGTTTTTATTTAAGTTCAAGTTCAAGAGATTATTTGTCACATACATACACATATGGTCGTACATATATTTGACAAGTATTGTGTTTGGGGAAAAAAAAAGAATGTATAAGTCCCTTCGAAGACATTTTGTTGAGGCATCTTCGTCAATAAACCAATATGGACCAATATGGATCAAAGGCATACTGTTTCAGACTCACTATTTGAACATTTTGTTGGAATTGTGATTGCCTGTATTTCATTAAAGAAGGACTGCTGCAACTGCAACCTGTATGGCAGACTTACAATGCATATCATATATCACTACATTTTTTGATGAATACCTAAATATCATTATTAATATGGATATTATTTTGATATTGTACAATTGTACAACAATGCACCCAGCCTTACCAGGTCAAGTCCCTCGTACATGAAAATGTTCTTGGCCAAATAAACACTGTAACATTCTAGCAGGTAGAGGCGTTGATTAGAACAGCTCGAACAGTCTATCAAGTTTAGAAAATTGCGTTACTTTACTGTAATGCAGCAGCTTAACTATATCACAATATTTGAACCAAAATCCCAGACGATATTTAGTCACATATCATGATATCGATATTATATCCATATATAGCTAAGCCCTAAGCTCAGCTGCACTATTCTCTCATATTAAACCAAATGAACACAGCAGTGAACATGGTCAGATTATCCCTTCTCCCCAAATCAAATCAAAACAGAAAACAAACTTAAAGGGGAACTATTATGCTCCTTCTTACACAAGTTAATATAGGTCTCTGCAGCCTCAAAACATGTTTTTGAGTTTTTGTTGAAAATACCACTAAGATTTGGTTTGAGCACAAGAGGTTTGAGCACAAGTTTTGGGTTCTTTGAGCCAATGGCGTTTGACCATGGCTTATGGGTTTCATTGTATATACTCTGTAGCTTTCACTTATTTCACCTTATCATTCCACCAAAATCTGTTTCTGAACAAATTTGAAGCGAGAAATATTAGTTATTAATTAGATCTACAAGACCTCATTTAAATGTTTGTTCTGACTTTGGTTGCTGTGCTCCAAGCTTGTGGGAGACACGGAAACCCCACTGCGATGCACCGGGATTCTCGCGTGTAGGGATTTTTTGTTTCAATGTAAGCGGAAAATAAAATAAAATAAAATAAAAACACCCACAGTCAAAACACACAGCAAATAGGGAAAAGAATAATAGGTCCCCTTAAAAAAAAAAAAAAAGGTTTAAGCCACGAAATAAAAAACTAAATAAAAGGCTGGCGTGTCATCCCAATGACCAGTTGAGTCATTTGAGGGGCCTGCCAAGTCCTATGAGCCCATGACTCAAATAAGACCTTACTTGGGGGGGGACCGATACCATGCGGTGCTATCCAGACCCAGCTTCTGTTTTCTCCATCTCGTCATGCACAGCCTGGAGCCCTGTTGCTTGGACAAAGGCTGGCTGCAGTGCTGTTGCACTGTAGGTGCCCATATTTTCAGTGAAATATGCTTTTTAAGGATTTATCAGGTTGAGCCTTGACTTTGGTTATCACTGTGGCTCTCTAACCACCTGAGCGGTAATTCCTCTAATCATGGACCTTTATCGGCATTGTTAAGTTCTAACCCTGGAAGAAGCATTTTGTTTGTATAGCTATGTATAGTATGCTTCAACTAGGACAAATGGACAGGCTTATTTAATGGTATTATATGGTTAGCTAGCTTTCGCCTGAATGGTGAAGGGAGACCATTGGTAAATTCCGTGCATTATATTTTGAATAAATGATTCATGCCAGTGGCTGTTCCTGATTAACATATTCAAATCACAGGTTCAGCAACAACAGTTCTGTTCTGTGGGCAGTTCTCAGATCTCTCTTCCTGTTCTTCCGATTTGCCCCATGCCAGGCAGGAATTGTGCACAACTGGCATCCCACACGAAGAAACATGAAGTTCCAAACTGGACACAACACTTTCAGTGATCTTCATTAAGTACATGTCTCCATTTACAGCTACACACACCAGGGCAAGTGCATCTACCACAGGCTGTTTTAAATATTTTAATTCCTCCTCTCATCAATATTTCACTGCAGACACTGATTCTCCATGGCAGCCCTTAGCAAGGAAGGGATATTATATAAAGGAGTAGGAATCATATTGAAAATTACAGGCGTAAACAAGCCCAAGCGCTCGGCGTTGCGGCTTTGCCAGTCAGGTGGGACCTGGAGGACGCAGTAAGGGGCCCCTGATTGAATGCGACCTGGAACCCAGAGGCGTTATTAGGCAGCAGGTTGATGAGGCTGTGTCAGCTGATATGTGCTGACTGCTCCACCTACTGTGCATCGCCCGCGGAGCTTTGAGAAATGTTTGGATGGAGAAAAACCCGCACAAGTCAAGCTTAATTATGACAGGGCGACTAGAAAATGCAGACTGAAAACAAGGCAAACCTCATTGTTCATTTCGACTCGACTCTTGAGTGTCATCTTATCCACTAAAACTTTTAAAGGAAAGATTCTGGGTTTTTTCTCCTATTAAATGTGTTTGCTTGGATTGGAGTCACACAGACCACGTTTTCTCTGCCTTAAAGTGGCAATTCTTACGATCATCTGTCATCCGTGTTGGGTGGATTCGGATCTATTTATTTGTTTGGGGTTTCTTGGTCACTTGAGGTAGGGGGGATATTTTATTTTATTTTTTCCAAGGGTATTGTTCTTTTTTGTAATTGTTCATCCTTATTGACAGTTTACTGATTAAACCAGCAATCAAATTCACCATGGATGCCTTTCACTTCTTGCGCGTATCTGATCAGTGCATTCTTCAGGAACATAAAGGCATATGAAGGATCATATGCTTCACGTAAACATATTGAACTTGCTTATCAAGTGCCAACTCTATATATACAGTGCATCCGGAAAGTATTCACACCCCTTCACTTTCCCCACATTTTGTTATGTTACAGCCTTATTCCAAAATGGATTAAATTCCTTTTTTTCTCATCAATCTACACACGATACCGCATAATGACAAAGCGGAATTTTTTTTTTTTTAGAAATTTTTACAAATGTATTAAAAATAAAAAACTGAAATATCACATGTACATATGTATTCACACCCTTTGCTATGACACTCAAAATTTAGCCCAGGAGCATCCTGTTTCCACTGATCATCCTTGAGATGTTTCTACAACTTGATTGGAGTCCACCTGTAGTAAATTCAATTGATTGGACATGATTTGGAAAGCCACACACCTCTCTATGAGGTCCCACTGTTGACAGATCATGTCAGAGCAGAAACCAAGCCATCGAGTCAAAGGAATTGTCTGTAGACCTCCGAGACAGGATTGTATCGAGGCACAGATTTGGGGAAGGGTACTAAAAAATTTCTGCAGCATTGAAGGTCCCAAAGAGCACAGTGGTCTCCATCATTCGTAAATGGAAGAAGTCTGGAACCACCAGCACTCTACCTAGAGCTGGCTGCCCAGCCAAACTGAGCAATCGGGGGAGAAGGGCCTTGGTCAGGGAGGTGACCAAGAACCTGATGGTCACTCTGACAGAGCCCAGCTCTCCTCTGTGGAGATGGGAGAACCTTCCAGAAGGACAACCATCTCTGCAGCACTGCACAAATCAGGCCTTTATGGTAGAGTGGCCAGACGGAAGCCTCTACTCAGTAAAAGGCACATGACAAGCCTGCTTGGAGTTTGACAGAAGGCACCTAAAAGACTAACCCTAACCCAGACCATGAGAAACAAGATTCTCTGGTCTGATAAAACCAAGATTGAACTCTTTGGCCTGAATGCCGAGCGTTATGCCTGGAGGAAACCAGGCACCTCTCATCACCTGGCTAATACCATCCCTACGGTGGATCATGGTGGTGGCAGCATCATGCTGTGGGGATGTTTTTCAGCAGCAGAAACTGGGAGACTAGTCAGGATCGAGGGAAAGATGAACGGAGCAAAGTACGGAGAGATCCTTGATGAAAACCTGCTCCAGAGCGCTCAGGACCTCAGACTGGGGCGAAGGTTTACCTTCCAACAGATTCAACAAGGTGTTGGAAACATTCCTCAGAGATTTTGGTCCATATTGACATGATAGCGTCACACAGTTGCTGCAGATTTGTCGGCTGCACATCCATGATGCCAATCTCCCGTTCCGCCACATTACAAAGGTGCTCTATTGGATTGAGATGTGGTAACTGTGGAGGCCATTGGAGTAAAGTGAACTCATTGTCATGTTCAACAAACCAGTTTGAGATGATTTGAGCTTTGTCACATGGTGCATTATCCTGCTGAAAGTAGCCATCAGAAGATGGGTGCATTGTGCTCATAAAGGGATGGACATCAGCAACATTACTCAGGTACGCTGTGGCCTTTAAACCATGCTCAGTTGGTACTAAGGAGCCCAAAGTGTGCCAATAAAATATTACACCACCAGTACCAGCCTGAACTGGCAGGATTGATCCATGCTTCCATGTTGTTTACGCCAAATTCTGACCCTACCATCTGAATGTCGCAGCTGAAATCGACTCATCAGACCAGGAAACGTTCTTCCAATCTTCTATTGTCCGTTTTTGGTGAGCCTGTGCCAATTGTAGCCTCAGTTTCCTGTTCTTAGCTGACAGGCGTGGCACCCGGTGTGGTCTTCTGCTGCTGTAGCCCATCTGCTTCAAGGTTCGACGTGTTGTGTGTTCAGAGATGGTATTCTGCATACCTTGGCTGTAACGAGTTATTTGGGTTACTGTTGCCTTTCTATCTTCTCAAACCAGTCTGCTCTTTCTCTTCTGACCTCTATATCAACAAGGCGTTTTCGTCCACACAACTGCCGCTCACTGGATATATTCTCTTTTTTGGACCATTCTCTTTAAACCCCAGAGATGGTTGTGCTTGAAAATCCCAGTAGGAGTTTGCATGTTCTCCCCGTGCTCACATGGGGTTTCCTCCACCTCACGTCAGTAAGGACCCCCACCCAAAACATGCACCCATCATCGTCTGACCAGCGATGGACACTTATCACCTGGAGGAAGGACAAGCCAGGATGGGTCAAAAGCAGAGGATCCATTTCACCGGCCACCATCAAAGCATGTGCATGTGTGTGTGTGTGTGTGTGTGCAAGCATGTGTTGTAGTGTGGTGTGTTGCGTGACGAATAAAGACTGGTTCTTCTTCTTCTTTTCTAGGTCAGCAGTTTCTGAAATACTCAGACCAGCCCGTCTGGCAACAACAACTATGCCACGTCCAAAGTCACTTAAATCCCCTTTATTCCCCATTGTGATGCTCGGTTTGAACTTCAGCAAGTCGTCCTTACCATGTCTAAATGCCTAAATTCAATGAGGTTCTGCCATGTGATTGGCTGATTAGCTATTTGTGTTAATAAGCAATTGAACAGGTGTACCTAATAATGTGGTCGGGGAGTTTATATATATTTTACATATATATCATATATTTTTTTTACAATAATATTACAGATTAGAACTTTGATATGAATATTTAACTTTAATTGTAGTGAGAGTTACCTGCTGTTATAGCCTCCAATAAGTATAAACCAAGTCTTTATTTAAAATGGGAAGGTGACATGGCATCCAGACAATTTCATATAGTACCAAAAAGTAATTGTTGCATCTTATCAAACTTTATGTCTGCAAGTTTTATGTTGCTATGATTATTTTCCCTTCTGCAAATGGTACAATGGCAAATTGCATTTCCGCAGTGCAAATGAGTTAGATTTCTCTGGTTTGGCATGTTGTAAGTAGCCTTGTTCTGTCTATGCCAAGAATGTGATCTCAAATACCACAGATGTGACTTCAAATACTTAAATAGTTTTTAGGTTTTTAACAGTCATACATTTTTCTAGGGCTGTACCCGACTCAGAATTTTGTCAATCAAATCAGATTCGGCTGTTCAATGCGAATATTTGACTATTCGGTGGAGGGGTGCGCACGGAGAAACGAGCCTAGGGTTGGGTACCCACCGACCCAGTATTAAACGGGCCCCACGGCTAAATTATTAAAGACCATAGTATTGATAAGAAAAAGTATTTCATTTATTTTGGCTATATTTCTAACTTGCAATAAGATTAAGATATTTGTCTAAGAAGCATTTTGGCTATTATCAGAAGAGACATCTCTCCTTTCTCTCTCTCTCTCTCTCTCTCTCTCTCTCTCTCTCTCCATCTCTCCATCACCGGAGACATGGAGATATTTATGAGGGGGGCGGGGCCGGCTCCCTCTGCCTGCCTCTCACACAAGCATGAGGAGATGTTTATAATTCCTCATTGAAATGTAATCCACGTGCATTTTGTCAGTTACGATCTGTTTTATCCGGAAATTATAATTTACACTAAAAAAAGAAAAACGAGTGCTCAACCTGAAGAATCCAGTTGGCTGACAGGTTTTCCGACTGATGATTCGACTCTTCGACTTTCAGGGGGCAGCTCTATATTTTTCTAATAGTGTTGAATATTATCTGGCTTCTTGCATCTTCAATTTTGGTTTATTCAGTTAAAATGGCTGGATATGTTTCAATCCAGAGAACATAAGTATGGTTTAGTGTGCAACACCTTTGTCATGGGTGCAGCACCGGCCTCATATTTTCAGTTCTCTACTGCAAAAAAAGATTTTGGAGTAGTTTATTTCTGCAGAGCAAACAAAGCAGCTGCTCTCTGCTGTGAAATATTTGCTGAGATACAGAGAAGGAGGACAAGTGAGGCAACCTATTAACGCCCATTAACACTGATATTTGCATAGAAGAGCCCTCAGTCTTGCAGACCCTGCCTGCGTTCACATTTCCCGTCTTTGCTGGTGGTTTTAACCAACAGGGATGAACACGGCGAGAATTTTTGTTCCACTGGCTAATAAACTCATAATTATAAACACCCGGTGTTACAGGTAACACATTTTCGTTGTGCGGTGTTACTGGTGTCCGATGTCTGCTGCGCAAAACTCTGGGTGCTGTTCCCGGTAGAAGCCATTTTCTGGGGAATATCGCACTCAGTGGCTTAAATAAAGATCGTAAATTTATATAAAGTTGTAGGAAGCAGTTGGAGGATTTGGACGATGTGGTCTCACGTGGCGCGGTTGGTCCAGTGATTGCACCGGAGTCGCAGCTCCAGGTTATTACTTGTATCAATTCTTATATATAATAACAGACACAAAATAATTTAGTGTAATGTATTTTATTCTTTGTACATCACCATAGCAACATATCGTAGCGCCTGTTTTGTACCTCCCCCTCGCTCCACCCGTGCCGTTAAGAAAGTGCTGCTGCACAGTTAGTATTTTACAAATTAGAGTTTTTTGTTTTTTTTTCGTTTTTTTTGATCAACGTTGGCACTGATACGTGGAAATGAACTAAATGGGTTTTATTTCTATAAAAAAAAAGGCAAAACGACAGTGAGGGCAGTGGGCAAGTAATGAAATCAGTCTATGCCCGAACACCGTGTAACATTGGTAACCGCAGCAACCTTAATGTGGAGCAGAGATGACTGATGCTAATGCTTTGAAATCTGGGTTTTACTCTTGGCGTGTAAATAGACAGGAATGTCCATTTATCATTTGGCCATTTTATATCCCATTTAGAATCCAAAATCAGAAGTTATTGACTTTTTCCCCGCATGAGGGACCATGAAATGTTGTGAGAGTGGGGATCACTCCGTGGGGAACCCTCGCGCTCCCTGCCGAGCCACTCCAGCATCGCCCCAAGCCGGTCTCTGAACTGGAGGAGCGCCTCCGCTCTCCGCCTCGGTCCTCCTGCTTCTACCGTAGTGTTGGGTCATTCATGAACAATCCGATTCTTTTAAACAGCTCAAAATACTTTTATTATTATTATTTTTTTATTCTTTTATGTTGTTGTTTGATTAAGGTGCTGTCTCCTCTACTGTTGTTTCCAGTCACACTGGTACCATGACACTTCTTTTCTGGCGTGTTCGTGACGTCGAACGTGACACACCAGAACAAAAAGAAAAAAAGAGCAGCGTTTCAGAACAGAAAGAGCAGAAAGGTGTCAATCACCTAAACTGAGCGGGTTTACCCAGGTTTAAAAAAACCCGGGTTAATCCGCTAATTTTGGTGTAAAAATGTTTTCACTGAGACCAAGCCCTTGCACTTATTAGTGATGGTTGAGATTACTTGCAGAGATTGAATTTAACATATATGTATACCATAACCGTTAGTCGTATAGCTGACAACTATAATACTGCCTGGGGGTGTTAGACAAAGTATTTGTCTGTTCTCTGTTGGATAGTCCTTTTTGTACACCACCAGTTTCCTATGTATAGACTGCCTGCTGATATGAGGGTTATTATCATGCTCAGCACAGGACCCATCCTGGACCGCCATACAGGACATTTGAATCCACGGCATAGGGAGGTGAAGGCAGAGAAAGTTCAAGTCTAAGTAATTTATACTCAATCTTTTTGGTTGGACGGCAGGGCCTTGGCATAAGTTGCCCCTGACGAGCAATGCAACAACTATTCTGCTTTGGCTCATGTCAAAGAGATGGAATTAACTGCAGCATTTGTTGAGAATCCCCTGCTCTCTGTTCTTGATGTGGACTGGGTGACTGCGTGAACTTTCCTGGTAGGGAGGTTCAGCGCCTGATTGTACTTTTCTAAAGGATGTCATGTAATGGGCACAGTATGCTCCCGATGAGGCCTTTCTGTGTGGAGTTTACAACTTACCGTGCTCACATGGGGTTTCTTCCATATTAAATCGGGAAAGACCCCCACCGAAAACATGCACAAGAGCGTCGTCTGACTAGCCATGGTCGTTTAGAATTCGTCCCCTGGCTGTCCGCTGGAAAAAGGACAAGCCAAGATGGATTAAAAGCTGAGAACAAGTTTCACCATCCACCATTTGAAGCGCGTGTATGTGTTGGTCGCCGCCGCCGCAAGGGTGCATGTGTTGTGTTGTGGTGTGTGTGTGTGTCTGTGTGCCATGTGATAAATAGTCTTCATCATCTTCATCTAATCTAGCAGAGGGACTGTCTGTGTGTGATAACAACTTACATGATGTCTTAAGTATGTGATAATGCCTCCTCGGGCCAACAAGATATACCTGACACGCTCTGAACAGCTGGACAGGGGGTATATATCCCGTGTCTGTGCACACACACATACACACAACATTCAAAAAAACATTACAGCTACAAAGTAGGGTAGGGCAAAAGTTGAGGCCTATCTCTTTTAATAGAATAACTAAGTTTTGTTGATACAAAAAGATGCAATTTAACATATTTATTGTGGCTGTAGGTAACATAGCATCCACAGTTAAGACTTGGCCAAAGATTTGCCGTTGAAAATAAGCTTCAATCGTGGATTTTGACCCATCAGAGGTCATAAGGCAGTACATATGAGTAGAAATTAAATGATTTTAATTCTAGACACAAGACAGCAATCAAGTGGTATTTTTTTTAGCCTTTATAATATTTAAAAATAAAAAAATATTTTACACACATTCTTACAAAGCACTCTTCCACGGGTTGGCTGTTTAGTAGTATTCCTTCTGTAAAACACTGAGAGAAGAATCCGGAACGCTTTGCCTTTTGGTGAGCCTTGGTTTGCGATGTGGTGACAGAGCAGCAGCTGAGCCTGTGAGAAGGTGTGTGAGCGGGATGCTGTCAGCACTCCCTGCTGAACTGCCAGCCCAGCAGCCAGCACCCAGCACCCAGCACCCAAAGCCATTACCACGCTCCTGCATCAGCTGCCTGGTGGTGAGACGGCTGTCTGTCGGAAGACAGAATGATCGAGTGGGGCTCTCAGGTTCGAGGTTATCCAATCGAAGCCAAAACAAGAATCGTTATTTTAATATCGTAAGATTGTAGTATTGAATGAATTTTCTTTTTTGTTAATTTTATCTTATTTTAACCACTTTTGAAGAACAGTCTTTTATTGGCATTGATCATCAGAACATAAAACATAAAATCAAACATTTTTAGCAATTTGTCCATCCCTGCACTCGTCATGTTGCCCCGTTCTGCCTCCGTCACGTGGTAATGTAGTCATCCTAGCAATATCACTGTGCAATGGCTGCAGTTACACCAGGGGAGCTTCCAGTCATGTTTAAGTTAACCATGAGATTTTGGGACGATAGTCACAATCGGTAACAATGAGCTGCTGGATGCCCGACACCCTGTCATCCAGCCCATCCTTCAGACTCAGACCTGGTCCTTTTAAAAGCTTTGTGTGTGGGGAAACAACGCTTTCAGGCTGCTCTGCTTTCTGTGTGAATCCACACTTACAAACGACGCCGCTTCCATACTTTCATTGCAGTGAAACCCTGATGCTGAAGTTGACGGCTTTTGGAACGCAGAGGAGCGATACGGGTTGTTATGATGACTCAATGGCACAGTCTATTTGTATTTGTGCAGTTCAAGACTTTTTGTCAAAATAAGCTTTGGACAGCCAGTGCATAGTTGATCATTGGTTTTGGTACGTTAACATTATGCTGTAAATAACATTGAGTGGTAATTATTGATCAGGTGACGTGTTTACATTTTTTTTATGAATGTTCCGAATGGACGACTTTCATGAACCATGAGGTGACCTCAGCAGAACTGACGCTGTCCACCATCGCTGTTTCAGGTGTGGGCGGTGTGGGCGCGGCGGGCGCGGCGTCCCCCTCCGTGTACATCCCCCTGGTGGTGTCCGTGACCAGCCTGGTGGCTCTGGTGGTTCTGCTCCTCAACTGTGTCACCTGCTGCAAAGAACGCGAGATCAACTTCAAGGTGGGATGTGAGCGGTATCTGCAGGCAGGCAGCAGGTCTCACCCTTTGATTCAATATCTATTCAATATGATATCGATGAGACTGGTCACGGTACGATTCTATATCCATATGTAGACGTTTTGTACATGATGAGAAATGCTGCTAACTTTTCAGTTTTTACCGTCTGACGCGCATTACAAAAATATTTCACCAAACTAATTTAATTTAATACCAGAAATGTAATATTTCAATTCATGTGTAACGATGGTGGCATTGGGTCCAAACAAAATATGAATATAATATATATTTTTTATTTATTTACAATGCCATGAATTACCACTTTAATTCTGTAAATCTCTGGAATTTCAGTTGGGGATGAATAAAGTATCTTTCTGTTTATCTTATCTTTAAATTGTTTTAATCTCCTCAGCGTCTGTGAGACAAATGTATAAGGAAAGGTTGTAAAGAAAAGTTTTACAACAAAGGTATCTGTGTCAAGTATTTAACTTATTTTAACAATATTTTTGTGAAAATCTATTTTTTTTACACTGAGGCCGTGATATTTTTATTTTAAAGCATATATATATATATATATATATATATATATATATATATATATATATATATATATATATATATATATATATATAATGAACTTCAAATCTTTATTTATAAAAAAAAAAAATGAAAATTGCTATTAAAATATTAGGGTATTGGACCTATACAGTACCTATGGACCTATACCAGTTGTAAAAGAAACGGTAAAGGAGTCATTTTTGGGACATTTCAAGACATATAGTGAATATTTGTATTTTCCCTTTTTTATAGTTAATTTGTGTTGAGTTTGCTAAAAACCAGTGTAAGCTTTTTTTTTTTTTTTTTTATACAATCCAAGCATCTTACAAAGTGCTCCCTGTGATGGGACCTCATCTTACTGAGACTTTCTTTCTCTGAATGACGTTCAACTCCAGGAGTTTGAGGACCACTTTGACGATGAGATCGACTTCACCCCTCCGGCTGAGGACACACCCTCCATGCAGTCCCCAGCGGAGGTCTACACCCTCGCCGTGCCCCCTGTGGCCCTGCCTGGACCTCCACACCTCCAACCCCGTGTCCCAGGTGAGAGAGAGAGAGAGAGAGAGAGAGACACACACACACACACACACACACACACACACACACACACACACACACACACACACACACACACTCTGCTTGTACCTTTCCTTCCACCTTCACAAGGGGCCTTTTCAAAGCTCTGCAACACAATAATAACAGGATTTCATCTCACTTTTGCTTTAACGCCTCTATTCATAAAGAGAGCTATATTATGTTACTTTATTGTAGCACAGTGTTGTTGTTATTGCCAGTGTATGTTTTTATTTGATACTCCACCATAAATATTTACCCTTTCAGAACTTGATCTTGAATCTCAGCGGTTTAGGTGGCATGGTGGCTCAGTGGCCCTGTTGAGTCACAGCAGGAAAGCTGTGGATTTGAACCCGACCGTGACCTTTCTGTGTGGCATTCACTTGGTTTTCCTCTCGTTTCCTCCAACCCTTAAAGACGTGCTTGTCACCCTCCGCACTCCTGCCGATGCCCCCGAGCAAGGCACTGGCTCGGGTGCCGGAGTTGGTATCCGGGCGCCCACTGCTTCTAAAAACAGGGGGTTAAATACAGGGGACGAATGTTCCCCACGGCGATCAATGAAGTCATGTCATTTATCTTGGAGAAAGTTCTGCAAGAATGGTTTCAAATACGACGAGAGAAGAAGAGCAGTTTGTTGTTTGGGCTTATTCCCCATGACACTTTAGAAACTGTTTATTATGTTTAATATCTAAAGCTGTTTTTATGTTGCATGGTGATGGTGCTATGTAACCGTTCACTGTCGGTCATTTAGCCATAAGTCAGTAAAATCTTCTTTCTCTCAAAAGCTTTCAGGTGTGTGTGGAAAAACACCGAGCACCCAAAAATAGAAATGCATCTCATACCGTTTTCCTTATTTAGTTCTTTGGTCCGTCTCCAGCTCTACATGACAAGTATGAATCAAGCAGACACGGTATTCTGTTGTGCTCTGTGTTTGTTTTGTCATTAATTACATAACGTACATCTCAAGATCTGTGATGATAATCACCCACAGTTTGGAATCTCTCTTGTTCTCTTGTTGGGTGAGCTTTTTTGGGCCCGAATTCGCCGCTATTTTTGGCCGTAAGAAAGCCACTTTGATGTGGTTGATTTGTTGCAGTGGAGCAGCTCAGGTGTTGCTTCTCTCCACACAGTCTCTCTGGCACCTGCTGTTATTTTGTATTTGTACAAATGAGTTGTACCGTGGAATAACTGCATCCACAAGGCAATTATTCTTTTTTCTGAAAACCCCCCCAAGGGGAGCTTATCATCCGGCACTCTCCAACGCCGATGATGAACAGGGAATAATCGAGCCACTGAGGTATTAATTGAAATTTCTTTCCTGTTATACACAAATGACCTGTCTTCTTTTTAATCTTTTTTTTTTTTTAAACCGTAAAATGAGCTCTTTACCTCTGTGTGGTTTTCGATGGAGGCTAGCTCACAGTTTAGACTTGTCAAACATTTAAAGGTTCTAACTTTACCATTTCAACTGAAAACGAACGTTCAGTCGAGCCACCCGTGACGTCGTCATTTTCCCTGCCGACAGTGACGTCATCGGTGTCTTGCGTGCATACACACTCAATGTTTCCTTCCGTGTCAAAGACCTTGGTATCACTGAGCGTTGAGTGGTGATGAAGACGCAGGAGTTTGAAATGACCGTGTGCTGCTTTCTGCTGCTGCTTCACAGACGGCTCCTCCGGCAGTCAGGTGGCGCGCCACACTCTGAGCTACATCCAGGAGATCGGCAACGGCTTATTCGGAAAGGTGCGCCGTCCGCTTTTAAGTTCCTCCTTTCTTGTCCGGAAAAACTGGCCATCTAACCGAATTGTTTTCTCCCCGTGAGGAAAAAAAACCTCAAACCCAGGATGGTGATGGAAACGACGGCACGCGTGGGGAAGTACGATGAAAGAAAATGCAGAACAATGAGATTGCGAGAAGGGAAAGGGAGACAACGTAACCTCAGATGTCTTGTCATAAAATACATCAGATGGTGTGTGACGCACCTTGCAGTTTGACGTTTTGTAAACGTGGCACTTTAAATGTCCCGGTGTTTCAGCACTTTTCAAAACGCTCCTACGGCTGTTTGTGCTTTGTTTCCACCAGAGTTTCCGTTAGAATGAGTCGGTGCCGGTCCACGTGTCCTGGGAGGTTTAGCGCCCCAGACGAATGGGAGAGATTTTGGTTGAATATTATCGGTGTTTATTGAGCTTATAAACAGTTGATAGACCTATAAAGAGAAGGTTATATAGAGAATCACATCATGAAGGAATGCAGGTTTACAATATTTTTTTATTGAATATTCAAAATAAAAAGTCCCGTCAGTTAACGTTGTTTAAATTAGTTTTTTTATTTTTATTTTTTTAATAATAAATAAATAAATAAATAAATAAATAAATTACTACTTGAAATTAAATAATTTCAGTTTGTGAACAGTAAGTAACAAACGCAACTGTTTTAATTAACATTTCACGAAAATAAAATGGATAAAATCAAAAGCCAAATAAATATGGTCAGTATGTCTAAATAACTAATAAAGTTTGTAGTGTTACGTCTCGTCGATATATTTTACATATTTAATATTTACCGTCTGCTTTGGGTCGGAACTTAAATATCCCTTTATTGTTATATCCCCCAGCACTAATTTCAATTGTGCGCAGAGGGAATTATTTTAACATTTGGACATTATGACCAGAGAGGTTTAACTATGTCAAATTTCAACAGATTTTTCCGTCAAAAACTGGTTATTACCGGAAAACTGAAACTCTGGTTTCCATCGCATCTCTTGTCGTTCTTAAACGTGTCTTATGGTTGTAGACAGAAATGCAGAAACAAAAGGCCAAGTGTAAAGGACCATATCTCTGTCACAGTGAGTTGTAACCTGTCTCTAATTACGTTTTTTGGAAAATTTAAACAATGTGGTGTAAAATCGACCTGGTCCCGCTGACATTCACTGCATTTTTTTTTTTTTTCGTCTGAGGTACTTAATTTAGCTGTATCTGTAATTTAGTTTGAAAGTACTCATGTTTCATTGCGTTAACTGTTTTCCATCACTGTGCTACCAGGTCCTACTGAGTGAGATCTACACCGACCCCACCGTCACCAGGGTGGTGGTGAAGGAGCTCAATGCTAATGCCAGCGCCAAGGAGCAGAACAGCTTCCTCCAGCAGGGAGACCCATACAGGTGAACAAAGTCCACTACACCACCCACCTCCATCCATATGCACCGGACCTTGCTTCACCTACATTTGCAGTGCTTTATCACTTCTGCAATACTTTTGCAATGTTTTACAGTAGGTGTTAATTATCAATGTAGAACATAACAGCATGTCATGTTACCAGTGAAATTTGTACTGTTTGCAAATTATCAATGTTGCAAATACTAAAACTAATTTAAATATTGACAAAATAAAAGCCAATTAGACTCAATTGTTAAACAAAGTAAAGTTACTAAAAATAGATTATGTTCACGCCATTAATGTTAAATAGAAGATAAATCAATTTAAGTACTATTTACGAAAATAAGAATATTCCAAAGAAATTTGGAAAAATTAGGACTCTTATGTATTGACGTACTTATGTACTCTTTATTCATTTCTCTGATTTCTCTGATCTCTAAACCTAAATAATGCATCGGTGGCCAGTGTGCGTTTGGGGTTTCTGCTCGCGTGAGCAGCTCCCTCTGTCTTCTCTTTCAGACACTACATTGAGTGAGCACCTTCGTATGTCAGAGGGAAATAATGTTTCACGCTGCCAGTGTCAGCAGGTTGAATCATTAATAAAACGTGTGTTTCACAGAGTCCTGCAGCATCCAAACATCCTGCAGTGTCTGGGGCAGTGTGTGGAGGCCATCCCCTTCCTGCTGGTGTTCGAGTACTGTGAGATGGTAAGAGCTACGCACCGTCAGATTCACAACATAATAAATATATACACGATTAAAGGAACAATGACTGTGCTATGACTATGTACAAACTTTTTTTTAGGTTTAGAGGACTCTACTATATCAACTATAATATTATAATATGATATTATAATATAGTATTTTATAAAAAGCGCTGAGGTTGTTTGCCTTTTTCATCATATTATTACTTTTTGATTGCGTTCTACTCGTGTAAAGATTATTATTATGTAGACGTTATGTATTGTTGGTTACTATAAAACAAAACCAAAATGAAAACTATATATAAAAGTGCTAGGACAGACATGGCATTCAAAAAGTTTCAATTTTGAAATGCCTTTTTATTTAATATTCCATGTTGTTTGGGTTTTCCCCACCGCCCCTCTGACCATTTTCATGTGTGGAGGGAAGCAACTCACTCACCCGCTGCCAGTTCAGGTGTTCTTCAGTTGTTTCGGTTTATTAATAGAGAATTAGCTCCTGCTTGTCCCCTGAGCTCACAAGGTCATAAGGCAAGACCCCTTTTACGTGGAGGCCAGCACAAGCATAACTCACCTGCCCTGTGGCCCGGACGCAGGCCCGCTGCCCCCGTCTCAAATTAGCCTCATTCATCCGGACTAATTGAGGTGACGGTGCTGCTCTCCTGTCTCTGGCCGTCATCATAGCAGCTGATTTATTGACTGTTTTTCTTGATCTATTCCTGGGTCCCCCCGCCCCGCCTGCTTGCCGGGGGACCCCCTCCCCCCCCCCCCCTCCTTGTCCCCCCCTCCTTAAAGACTTCTCACATTCCCACCTCACCTAGTAACGCAACAGGCTCCATTTACACACAACTTGTGTCGGCCGCACCAGTTGTGTGTTTGTGAAATTTTTTATGCGTGTACATTTGGGACTGTAAAGTTGAACCAAGGCTAAGCTCATCTGCAAGACTTTTTTTCTATTCTATTCCTAAAGTGTACTAATGCAAACCTTAAACCAGATAACTGTTTGACAACTGAACTCTCAGTCCATGTCACGCTTCTTTCCTCATGAATTTCTCATTTTCAGTTGTAAAGACGTGCACACGTCATGATTCTGCAACGAAACGGCTAAAGAAGGGCTCTTCACCAGACCCTTATTTTCCAAACGTTCTAGGCTGTCAATCATGGTGATAAATGGAGTTTTAAATGGAGAGAGAGAGAGGCCGGCCTATCCCTCTTAACTCTGGGATTAAAGTCCTGTTTTTGAGCACCACAACATGAGCCAGGACTAAAGTTTCAATGATATGAATACTGCTGTGATGGTATGAGGTTTTTTTCTTACCACGGTGAAAAGTAACTTATAACTGCCGTATAGGGGTTTACCGACTGGGGGGGTGGGCAGCGGCATCTTCTTCTTTTCTTTTTTTTTTTTTGTTGTCAGTCAGTGTGCATGACGGTTACAGGATAAAACAGAACCTTACAAAAAGGGTACTGGGATAACCTTTCAATGAGGAATTATAAATAAGTGGAATCATAAATATATTTCCGTGCGCCCCGATCGTACATTCAACACCCGAATCCCATTCGACTTACACAAGGTACAGCCGGAGAAATAATTAATAATAATCTGGGACACACACAAAATAAATCCTCAATGTGTTTAATGGACTGAGCTCGATACCGCAGTGAGATATGCCTTGATATGAAACATCTTTAATATTGTTGCAAAGGTCAGACGAGGGAATGATTCTTGAGCAACCACCTCACCCTGAACGGCTGCTTGTGATGAGAGGGCATGCAAGACCCAAGTAACACTACCAGGGTTGGGTTCCAAAATTGGAAATATGTCAGTGACAGTGATATGTCGTCGGCATTAGAACGATGTTGCAACATGACTCTGTTAACGCTTCGTGTTCCTCACGACCACTAAAGCATTAAGTTTGTATTCAGAGTGTGGTGGACTGAACTGCCGTGTGCATCCGTGTCCCACACTCTTTGCATGTGGACTCTTATTAACCAAGGCTAAGACAATGATTTGAGGTTATGGATGTGTTTGCGATAGGGCAGGTTGCCCGGCAGCATCTGCGTACATTCTCCCGAAAACAGAAGCCCAACGGTACAACAGGTTTTAGGTTTCAGCTAACTGCAGCGCGCAGCAGGGCAGAGCGTCAGATCCGCTCCCTTCCCAGACCTCCCTCTGCAGTGGCTGTAGAGCCCCCGCGGTCGGACACGCTGGTGGCACACATGGCCCAATGCCCGGAGCAACACCGGCCAACGCACCCTGCCAAGATGCTGAACCTCATTTCGTTATCTGGCAGAGAAGTGAAGCACCTGTCTGGCGTTCGGGTGACAAACCATGCCGTTCCAGGAAGTGGGCCAGGAATTTGGGTCCGTTGTGTACTAAGGAGCATGTCTCCACATTGTCTTTCTACTTGACCATTCTGGCGGATTGAGGGGTGGGCCGGTGTAGCCACTCCTGCTGGGCGTCGCTAAACTTATTCGTCTGGACTCTCGTCAGCTGCCGACTCCTGACAGGCGTCACATGTAGGTGCCGAGCAGGCTCAACACTATCTAGGTACACCGCTGAAAATTCCCTGCGTTTACCTTGTTTCTGGTTCGCCTTTTGGATGTAGGTGTCTGGTGGGAGGCGAAGAGGTGCAAACGGGCTGAGGAAATAGTTTTAATGACGTAGTGAGTGAAGAGGTCTTCATTTTGTTTTCTGTGCATATATGCACGCATCAAGTTCATTTCCACAGCTGTCAATCACAGTAGTGTGAAAGGGCTGCACAAGCAAGCCCACATTTCACATAGAAATCAATGGCAGACGACTACAGCTAAGTGGCACAGATATAGTGAGTGTTTTTAATGTAACGTGAAAAAAATTACCTTTGCACATATTTCCCTGGCAAAAACCGTTAAAGAAAAATCCCAGAGCCATTCCCACTCATCCCATAGATGTCAAACACATCCAGGCACGAAACGTGAAACTGCTCGCTGCCAAGTGGACAAGCTGATCCCCAAAGAGAGCTTATTGCACTGCTAGGTCCGACAGCTTAGTGATTGATGGCACATACTCTAAACATTTTCAACACCCAAATGCAGCAAGTGGCAACTGGAGCAGAGGGCTCAGTACGTGAAGTGGAGGACCCTCTCGCACAACCGAGTCCGTCTCACTTTTGGATCTTGAGCAGGGTGGAAATCCCGCCGGTGGACTCATCGGTGTCACAACCACAGAGGAGACATTATGAAGGCAGCCTCCCTCTTCATGTTATTGTCATGGTATTTATTACATTATGCATAACTTACCATCGCTGCCCATTAGCATGTTGACCACTGTTCATTTACCTTGTGGGTACAGTTGTCCTTTCTAGTTACTTTTTCTTTTTTTTTTTTTTTTTTTTTGGATTGCCTGAGGTTAATCATCACATTTAGTGCCATCTCTACTGATGTTGGCTCCCTCAACACATTGTATCGTGAAGGAGATCACGAGGACAGTTGGTCATTTACAAATGTGTTTTTAAAGGTTTTATAAAGCAGATGAACTGACAGTCAGTCCTGCAGTTTCTCTTCTGTAGTCTTTATTTAGTTAACCAAGATGTAGGCAGGCTCTCTTCGTAACCTTTTTTTCCCTTTTGGTCAAAGCTAAACCTAAATTTGTTATGTCACAACCACTGCAGAACCCTTTGGAAGCATTTTATTTACATAACTATGTCGTGTAGTGATTGAGCCAGACGGGGATTTAGCCAATGGGCTGGAGCAAGTTAACTATTTTAATATGCTTGTTTGTATACCAGTCAGGCACAAGACCTAACTATTTTTACACTTACTCGATTACACTTGTATAATTTACAATCTTCGATGCCACAACCCCAAATGCGGTCCAAGTCAGCTGCTGCGGTGTCCTCCCGGATGAAGACACTGACCCTACGTTTCAAGATGGCTGTGCTCTGAGGAACACTTCCAGGAGCTGTGTGTTTTATGTGCGGCTGGCGGACAAGGGAGCAGCGCGTTAGCGTTGAGAAGCGTGATGGCACTTATGTAAGGGTGCTGGTCTAAGGCTGCTTGCAGGGACGCGGCGTGGAAAAATGAAATCACTGTAAAAAGACACACGCAGAGCCACACACACACGCACATAATTAGCTTTCGAGTTATGTGGCTTGACACTTTTCCCCGAAACTACCTCCTTTTTGGTGTGATCCCTGTGTCGTGGCGGCGCGGGCTGTCTCCTCCTCCGGGCAACTTACTTGACAAACATAATTCCAAAGGTGCTCAGATTATGCTTGACCCTCTCCTGACACAGGGATGAGGGGAGGCTTGTATATACAGTATGTGCTTGAACACGTGAACAATGTTTGATCGTGATCTCTAGAGACGAGGCTTTCGGCTAAACATCCGTTGTCTCCAACTCAAATGTAATCATTTTATAAAATATACATTTACAGTATATTACATTACGTCGTTAGCATTCGCTTATATCCAAAGTGACTTAGAATACGTGTTTTCTAGTTGAACCAGCCCTAGTGCTAGTAGTCTAAACCGTATATTACATCCATTGGCAACAAAGCCGTTAATGGAAACAGAAGACATGAGTCAAACAGACATTTTAAAGGCTAGAAGGAGGTTAAGGATCCCTGTGAGGTGGAGAGGTCGGTCCAGGTGGGAAGGTGTGTTATGTGACGTGACTCCTTCAAGATGGTGTCATCAGATGTGTCTTCTGACGCGACCGCGGAGCTCCTTCCACCGTTGCAGCGTCGGGATAAAAAAAAAAAAAAAAAAAGAGTCCTCTACGGTGTGCCGTCGCCACGCCTTGTTATTCTCTTGTGTTGGTAACATCGTTTTTTCATTTTTGTGCATCCTTCCTGGATGTCAACGCTTGTGTTCGGACAGCACTTTGGTACCAACTCGGTACTACCGATTCTCAAGCAACGAGTGCAATGAGACGTCTGATATTTTGGCTTGGCTTGGTTCTGTTGTAACTTTTTGTCTTTTCCCAGCATCCAGGTTCTGTCATAGCTTTTCAGATTGTGAATATAGAGACGGTGACTTAACTTTCTCTGGAGCATTGGGTGTGCTCACTGAGGCTGGGCCGAGATTTGAATTACCCTGGTCGCCCTCGCTCTCCGCCCAGCATCTCGGAGACCCAACAGAGAGTAACTGCTGTATTCTACTGACTATTTTATTTTTAAATCGTTATGACACAGCAGAGAGGGGTCTCTCCTTAACCGCTTTAGCCTTATTTGGTCCTCCCCCACTTGAGCAGTCAGAGAACCAGAGGAGTCGGGGATAACAGAGCCTACTGCCCCCGTGTGGTGGGCCCTGCACACTGCATGTTTGGAACTAAAACCTTCATTTAATACGACACAACCCTGACCTTGTTGGGATGGCAGAATGTTGGTAATATTATGTAGATTAACCTTATTTATTCTTCCCCGTTTGCATGTGTTTGCAGGGAGACCTGCGGAGCTACCTGTCTCAGCAGGATTGGGTGTTCAGAAACGCTGACTTGCTGCAGGTGCAGAGGATGGCCTGTGAAATCGCTGCTGGAGTCACTCACCTTCACAAGCACAACTTCCTGCACAGGTAGCAATATTGTCTTTTTAATTATTATTTACTGTCTATTGTCTTTCATAAAAGGCTTAAGCTCTACTACTGTTGTGTTCTGTACGACAGCAACTTCCAGACAACAGCAATTTATTTGAGCACTTTTTAAAACTAAAGAAGTAGATATTTCATTTCATTTATTTGTTCTCTCTATCATGTTGAGATTGTGCTTTAATGATTAAACAACTGAAAATGACTCTTCGGATCATAATTTGAAGTGAACATCTTTATCACACATCTTAATTTGAGTCATTTGCTTGGGAAGGCAACGCTGCCTGTATTGCTTTTGTCCCCGCCGTCCAACCAGTCTCGAGAGAACTGGCGTCTCCAAAAAAGGCGCGCTCGGCAGATGGGCTGCGAGTGGCCTCCGCTGCAGAGGGGGGTCTTGGGAACGCGGGCTCCCAGGGTAGTGCACGGCGCGCAGCTCATGGGCTCTGCTGTGCATGCTCAGAATAAGCCCAAAGGGTTCCAATTACACAGCTCTCACGCATTGCCACGGTATCAGCTGTCCCCGCCAGAGGGATATGATGATTCTGCTCTTTGCATGTAAGAGGATAGCCACATTTTTAATAAATCCATTTTGCCACTCAAAAGGAGCCGTTTGCACACACTCCTGTAAATGGCCTCCGTGAAAATATTTCTCCGGCACCTTCCTTCAGGGCTGTGAAGATTGAGTGACCTTTTTGCACTGGTCTGTAATGGTGTTGATGAGATGGTTGTGAAAGGTGCAGAGCCCCGAACATTGAATCATTCAGGGTAAGTGGCGATAGTCATACTGCAGGAGGAGGCAAGTTAGCCATGCATCGGGGAAATCCCAGATTCGTTCAAATTTCAATTAATTGTTGAACACCAAGTGAAGCCAGGAATGCGCTCCGCCAGAATGCAAAGTGGCGGCCATGACCGTGTAGTGCGGGAGCGATCGGATTCTCCTTGTAGGGTTAACATGTTGGACCCGATTCTTAAGTGTTACTGTATGCCGACCCCCGTTGCCAAATGCAAAGGAGAGTTTTAAAATATCCCTCCATTTATCTTGCAAAGATTTCAGCAGATGTGACGTAGACAGGCGAGATGGCTGGTGTCAGCAGCGCTGGGGGGACGGGGGCGTCAGGGAGACCCAATACTTCCCGCCTTACGCCCTCCTCTGGCCGTCCCCGGAACGCTCTGCACAAACAGCGTTTCTCTCCGGGAGCAGTGTCCTGCTGCTGCGTGAGCGAGTTGGGAATAGCTCTGGCGTCAGTGATTTTTCTGTTGCTAGAGGAGATCAGAAACCACCGTGAGCGATGCGGTCGCCTCGGTTCCAATTTTAATCTTCAGTTCCTGGTTGGAGCTTGTTGTGCACTGTGCTCTTCTCTATAACGTCTGCAGGGATTTATCACCTTTGAATAGAACTGCAAATGCTCCTGTTAATGTATGTGAGACTGGCAGTAATGGAGCAATATTGGAATTTGAGTGGTCCAGACTTTTGAGAGGTTTGCGTACTGATCCCCCAATGCAGTTCCAGTGGTGAAGCAGACCTTAACCACCAGCACAGCCTGTCACCCCCACATATCAAACTGCAGTATTTCATATAAATCTGCACTTGTGTTTATTTTTCATTTCATTTTGGTAACTCTTAATTGACCAGTGTTTAGGATTTAGTGGCATTTAGCGGAATGGACTTGGCAGAAATGGAATGTAATATTCATAACTATGTTAAGTATATTAATCATCTTTTCTTTTTCTTTTTTTTTTAAGTATGTTAATAAGTGTATAATCCCCTGAAAACAAGAATCGTTGAGTATTCGTGACCTTAGAGTGAGAGGTTTTTCCCGAGTTTCGCGGCCACCGTAGCTTCTCCTACACGCCTGGACGTGGAGGGGGACGGGATTCAGTTGGTTGCAATCTCAACCTCACCGCTAGATACCACAAAATCATGCACACTGGTCCTTTAAATGACTTAACGCCTCAGTATCTTATATCAGATGCATAAATAACTCTGCCTCTTGTTTTATTTCTCCTGTTCTAGTGATCTGGGCCTGAGGAACTGCTTTTTGACGGCAGATCTCACTGTCAAAGTGGGAGACTATGGAATTGGACCCCACAGATACAAAGTAAGAAGATGAATGTCTGTTCTTTCAACGCTTCACACGTTGATATTTTGGTTTTCAGAGTCTGCATATCTCTTATAGTCGTGTTTTTTGCTTTGAAAAAATAAATAAAGAATAAACGGCATCTAGTCAGAGCTGTAAGCGTGTTGACCTTTGAACTTTGAAAATATTTCACAGAAAACCGAAGGCCCCACAGTGCTGTAACTTGACACGTTGCATAAGAGCTGGAGCAATTCAGTCTGCCCATTCCTCAAATACTGTCAATCTCTTCATTTGGCTGCCTCAATTTAATGCCAATGAGATAAAGTTACCTCATGCTTCTATTTGTAGCCTCCAATGTGTGTGTTCTTTTTTTACCTCACCAACTCTCACAACAGCTATTAGATATTAACCACAAGAGCGTATTTTTAATGCGCATTAGAAAGTCCCATAATTTGATATAGTAACCAATTAAACGTCTGAATGAAATGCCTCTCCGCTGCCATCACAGGAAGATTACATCATCACCGAGGACGATGTGTTTGCGCCGCTTCGCTGGCTGGCGCCCGAGCTGGTGGCAGAGCGCTACGGGGGCGTGGTCGCCATGGAGCAGACCAAGCCCAGCAACGTGTGGTGGGTACTGACCTGCACGGCGTCGTGCATTCATACCAGCCGCAGCGAGAATAGCAGATCAAAACAAAGATTTTGTCATGATTTAGGTTTTGTTAGAAGGGATTTTTGATTGATTTTGATTTGGTTTTCAAAGTTTATGACCGTTGAGTTAGTTGAAGTCAGGCTGTCAGTCGTGGTCAGAATGTACCCAGCCTAAAAAGATGGTGTTTTTAATGTTGGAAACTACAAACACAATCAGTGGAAGAACCCGACTCGACCTCGAATCTATAAGTAATTGGCGAACGAGGAAGATCAACTTTCCTCCAAAGGAAAGGGTGGAGAAGAAGGAAGGGTGAACCTTTTCAAGTTGAGTTGACTCAAGTTCATCCAAGTTGGAATCCAAGAATCCCCTTTCGTTGGTATTAGATTCATATCTAACCATAACGATCTTTGGCCAATGCCACGGACGCGCCACAGGACTTCCTTAGTGCTCAGATCGCTGATCGCTCAGTCACGACGGTTTCAGGCGTTGTGACTGAGCGGGGACAGGGCGTCGCACATGACAACATCTTTCACCGGGAGGAGTCTCCGGCAAGTCTGTCGGGTCCAAGCTTTGTCACCAAAACACATGCAAGTAGTGGCACCGGAAATGATGTGAAACCACGCGCGAGACAGTATTATTTGTTTTTTTTATTAGATTCTAGATCACTGGGGCTTTGCTCGGCGATCTCCAAAAATTTGTCGGTGAGTGGAAAATGGGGCCAGAGTCACGTAGTCTGAACTCAGAATAACAATGATGTCGTATGTTTGGTGGTATTTTTATTTCATTATTATAATATTAAAGACTCCAACGCTGAGGTAGGTGTGTCTCCGAATGTCGGTAGCAAAGTGCTGCTGCAGTGCGGGGAGTAACTTGTCCTCTGTTCTGCCGTGTCGTCTTCAGGGCCTTGGGGGTCACGCTGTGGGAGCTGTTTGAGAATGCAGCTCAGCCGTACTCTCACCTCTCCGACCGGGAGGTGCTCAACCACGTGATCAAGGAGCAGCAAATCAAACCCTTCAAGCCCCAGCTGGAGCTGCCGTATTCAGACCGATGGTGGGACACCCAAACCTCTGCAGTTGAATCAGTTACTTAATATACTGTGCGTGCGGAACCCGACAGAAACTTTTTGATGTGGCTGCAGAGACGCTTAGCATTTTCTAGCTGAGTGATATTGATCCTATTTAACTATATTTCAACACCAACAACGCAATAGTGAGAAAAGCTGAAACTGTTAAATGGACATTGTACGAACCCCCAATCAAGTGTTGGGAGGTCTCACTGTTGATGTTACTTGTTTGACACCGTTCTCTGTTTTCCTTCTCACTGCAGGTATGAGGTTCTGCAGTTCTGTTGGCTGCCTCCAGATAAGCGAGCCACGGCTGAGGAAGTGCACCGGCTGCTCACCTACCTGCGCATGCAGGGCCAGAAGGACATTGAAGAAGACTTTGAGCAGCGCTGGGACGCACTGAAGCCGAACCCCACGACGAGGCAGAACACCGTCAGCCACTCCTCTTTTCCCATCCTGGAGCAGTTCGCTGACGACGCCCTGCGGCAAGAGATTGACGAGGTGCTGACCGTCACAGAAACCAGCAAAGGCCTCAGCTTTGAGTACGTTTGGGAGGCGGCCAAACACGACCACTACGACAGCAACCACGGGCGTTCGGGGATGGACACCACCTTGAACTACCACAGCATGTTCTTCCCCGTTTCCACCGAGGACATTCAGGCTCATTTCCCAGATCCTCTGGCGAGAACCGGAGACGCCGGGGCCGATAACGCCCCTTCGGGAATTCCGGGGATCTTGCCGGTTTTTGATGCACAGAAACCCAGTCATAGAAACGAGTATTACATCCAGTTGGAAGAACAAGGGGAGAGCGTTGTGGGGAGACATGAGAACAGGGGTCCAGACTCAAACTCAAGCAGACAGGAGTTCATTGTACTCCAAGATGTCCGCCTGGACGAGTCGAGCACTGATGCCGATTTCTTCCACCAAAGTATTGACTCTAAAGACTCCTTTTTACCGGACAGCCACATATGGTCCTCTCTTGAGAACGACAGTCCATACCATCCCAACATCTTTACCGAGGAGGAAACCAAGCAGGAGGATTCCCTTTCTTGGGGGACAGGGGGCTTCATGGAGTTACCAGAACACAACACTAACCCCTTCCATGAAGGTGCGCCTTCAGAAGCCCTTGAGGAAGGCGTGGATAAATATTCACGGGATTCCTTTTTAGACGTTTGCTCAGAAGCCACTCACCCAAAGGACTCTGAAGGCGAGGGGGCTGCAGGCGAGAAAAGGCTTCTGAACACTGAAAGACTTTCAGACAACTTCCTGTTTCTCAAAGAGCAGAACCTCATGAAAGACGGCCCCAGTTATTTTGGGAGAAGTCTGAGTCCACAACAGAATTTCCTTACACCTGGAATTGCCCATATACCTGAGGAAAATTTCAAAATGCGCTCTTGGGATCACATGGACACATTGGACCATCTAAGTATGGGAGAACATAACTTTAAACCCATAGGGAGTAGCATATCCCCAAGACAGGAATTCTTGGGTTCTTCCAGTTCCAGTTTGGGGGATTTCTGTGAATCTTTGGTCAATCATGAAACACCAGTGCCTTCTATTATAGTGATCACAGAAGATGACTCCAGCAACCAGCCGCCAGCAAGGACTAGCTCATCCACTGAAGACTTGGGTCTGATGTATTCCTCCGATACCGGTGTGGACTCTGCTTTTGGTTCTACCTCAGAGAGATTTGAGGTTCCAGTAAGTCTGACCCAGAGCGCAACCGTGGGGCTCTTTGAAAGTGCCACTGCAGACTCACTGTGCACAGATGCCAAAATCCCCAGCCTTGAAGATGACTTTGGAACCTCAAATGATGGCGCGGATCCCACAGTGCACGAAGAGTCCGCGGAAGGCCGTACGTTGCCTCCGGACTACGGCCACAGCGAAGGCCTGACGAGCGAGGATCTGAGTGAGCTAATGGACGACACGGAGGTAGAACTTGAAGCGGTCTTGTCCGACCATGAAGAGTCTTTCATGGATGACGGCGGCGGCCCCCCCGCTCGCTCGTCCCTGCTGGTGTCGGGGCCGTCGCTGGACCAGATCAGCCAGGACAGCTTACTGGAAGACAGCGTCTCAATCACTTTGCCAACTGTAGATAACTCAGCGGAGACGCCGGACTCCTTAGAATCTTTGGACATCCACAGACTGGGAGTGCAGGTTGAAGAGCTTAACACCCCAGCCGCTCCGACAAAACTGCAGCCTCCGTACAAAGTAGCCGACAGCGGTTATGAGACGGAGAACTTGGAGTCGCCCGAGTGGAACTTTCAGCCCGCTGTCAGAGAGAACTCCCCCGTGGAAAATGGCACAAATGTCGCCGAGGAGGAAGAAGACGTGAACGCCGCAGCCGCTACAGCGACGGCTGCGCTCGTCCCGCCGGAAATAATCATCTCGGAGGTAGAGGGTGCACCGGACGCCCGAATCGAGGCGGCGGAAGAGCAGGGAGCGGAGCCCGACGCTCCCGCTGAAGAGCCGTTCATGGGCGGGAACTACAGAGACTCCGCCTACTTCTCAGACAATGAATCGGAACCCGAGAAGAAGTCAGACGAGGCAAACGTGGGAAGCTCCGTTGAGATCTCATGGTTGCAAAATACTACTGATGTGGTCGGCGAGGCTTTGGGCGTCCCGTCAGATGACGTGGCGGCGGAGGAACGTTCGTCTCCTACCGTGTCTCTCGTGGCCTCGGAGGCAACGGCCGATTCGGAGGAAACATCCGTCGCTCAAGTTGAAAGCTCCTCAACCGACCAGGATATCACGGCCGAGGAGAACCGCGGGAGGGCGGAGACGGGGTCCGGCGATGCAGAAAACCAGGACAGATGGGAGTTCCGCCCAGATTCACAGACTTGTGCGCCGCCCGAATCCGACCCCCTAGAATCCGCATCCACGGCTGCAAAGCCTTCAGCGGAGAGCAAGGTTCACCCTAAACTGACCAGGACCTACGCCAGCGACAGCACCAAGATGAAAGAGCCGGACATGGAGGGGCGTTACCTGGGGAGGCGAGAGCCCGCCCCGGCGGACGCACAGGAGGACGGCGTGGACGCCGACGAGGAGGACGAGAACAGCGACGACTCGGACGACGACGCCGACCCGCGCTCGTACCAGCTGCACGGGTCCAGCTCGGAGAGCGAGGACGACGCCGTGCACCCGGTGCCGCTCATCGTGTCCGACGACAGCGGCGCCAGGAACCTGAGGAGTCTGCTGAAGCCCGGCGCCCGCGGCGCCGCGTCCCCGCCCTCCCCGTCGACCGCGGGCGGCGGGGCGGACCGCCCCAGAAGAGCCGTGTCCTTCTTTGATGATGTCACTGTCTACCTGTTTGACCAGGTACGGTGGCGGGTTGATTTTAACGTTGTGTTTTTAACGGGTCGTCTTTCCCCGACGCTGCTTCTGCACAAATCTACATCTCAGAGATAAACTCTGGTTGTTATAAAGGTTTTAATAGAAAAATGCGATGGGTGCTCGACAAAAGAAGGTGGAGTTCCAGGTACTCCAGCAGCGAAAAGAGGAAGGAGTACACGTGATATTTAAGGGGCTTTCTTATGTCTTTAAATATGAATGATGTGGTGACCACCGGTGCTGCCGCCATCTTGAAATTTTAGCATCAGATGGAAAACGTGGAAAGTGGACGTGACGTCAATGTCCTCGTCTGAACTTGGGTTTCAGGAGACGCCCACTAAGGAGTTGGGAGACCACTCGGCGGGCGCCAACAGCCAGGTGTCGGAGTTTGGGAGCCCGACGGCCTCCGTCAGCTACCTGAACCGCTTCACCAACTCCGAAAGCTCCACTGACGAAGAAGGTAACGGCGCTTCACCGTCAAACCCGCTCGCCCGTCCCGCGGCGTTTGTTTTTAACCTCCTCGCTGTGTCCTCGCAGGCGGCGGCTTCGAGTGGGACGACGACTTCACGTCCCCCCAGCCGTCCTTGGTGTCCAAGGCGGGGTCCGCCGCGGGGGCGGCGTCGCGCTTCTTCTCTCCTCCGCCCGCGATAGGCCGGGCGACGGAGCCCAGCTGGAGCAGCTCGTCCAGCTACTCGCGCTTCTCCATCTCCCCCGCGAGCATCGCCAGCTTCTCGCTCACGCACCTCACCGACTCCGACATCGAACAAGGAGGTGAGGGGGCGGGGCCGGGGGCGGGGAGAGCAGGGGCCGGGGACGAACTGACCTTGGAGGAGAGCAGTCGACCTTGTGAGACCTGCACCGCTGCTTAAAGCTGGAGTCTAACCTTTAGATGATGACGGAGTTGAAATGTTGAAGCATGAAACATATTTTTTTGTTTGTTTGTTGTTTGTCTCTGAGCACTGGCTCCTCCTACAAACCGCTCTGTGTGTTTTCAGGGAGCAGTGAAGACGGGGAGAAGGACTAGCTCCTCACGCCGTCCAGGGCCGAGGCCACGCCCCCTCTCCGGCCGAAGCCACGCCCCTCCCCGGCTGACGCCACGCCCCTCTCAGGCAGACCTGCTCCTCTTCCTCCGCCGAGCCGGTGAGGAGGAGGAGCTGCTACTACTGTACAGACGCACGGCCTCCTCCGCGTTTGGTTCCCGTGGCGGCGGAGCACCGCCCTCTGGAGCGAGCTGCTAAAAACACTTTGCGGTCGGAGCCGATCGGGACGCGGCGTCGATGGAGCCACGACGTCAATAAGCTGCAGCTTTTATGTTTCCTTCTTTTTTTTGCAGAACTAAAAGCCCCGACTCCTCCTCCTCCGCGTCCTGTGCCGTTGCCCCCCCTTTTTTTGGGGGAAAAGCTCAATTGTTAAAAGTCTTAGGTTTTCTACCCAAGAGAGAACCCCCCCCCCCAAAAAAAAAACCAAAACAAACAAGGGACTCTGCCGAATTTGTGAGGCGCGAGATGATAAAATCAGGTGATTTACCTTAAAAACTGAACAATACACAGATTGTGTTGCTATGGCAACGGACGTTCCCTCTAGTGGCGGCAGGAGCGACGAGGAGCGTTGAATCCAGGGATTTAAAAGTTCTGTTAAAACAAGGCGTTTACTCCCCACGCACCGGAGCGCGTCGCCGTGGAAACGGTACGGGGGCTGTCTCCAGATGTAAAATATGTTGGAATGCGTTCGACGCCGTTTGGTCAAACAAGGAAAAAGTGCAATGAATGGAAGTGAGTTTGAGGACGAGGCCACGTTGCAGGAGCTTTATCTCCCTTTGGTTTACTGTGTCAAACCACCTTTTAGCGGGAGCCCCGCCCGCTCCGCCCGCTCCGCCCGCTCCGCCCTTTTAACCAGTTCAATGGAAACGTGTGAAGATGATGAAGATGTCATTACAATAGAAACGTCGGGATGTAAATGTACAGGAAATCCCGAACACAGTTCTTCCAAACTATTTGGCTTCTCCACACTCACGCGGTCGCACGGTTTCCCTGATTTGTCCAGGACTCACGGGATTATTGTTATTATTACTTTTATTTTTATTTTTTTAGTTTTCCATCGTAGTTCACCTGTAGCGGGTCGATGCTGAACTGTTGAAAACAAAACCTTTTATTTAAGGAAATCTGTCCTTCATGTTTTATTCAACCACAGTGTAACATTTGCTTAATCTTGCACATTTGAGAGGAAAAAAAACAAGGCGTATCTTAATGGTTGAGCTGTACTGATGTACATACTTTGTCTGTAAATGGGGAAAAATTCTGTCGTTTTGAGTTGTAGGTATGAGATTTAATTTCTTGTAATTTAAGGTGAATAGATAAAAAAAAAAAAAATGCAACATATCACTGTTATTAGATCAAATCTAGTTAAATTAAAGACATGAAAAGGCTGATGTGAAAATCCATTCTGTCCTTTTCAACTCGGAGATTAAAAGACAATTGTAATATTTTTACGTTGATCATGATTAGTGTAATTGAATGAATTGTTTATAATTGCACTGTTTAATATGGAAATAAATGCAAAATGTACTTCTGATAATTACATGTGGGATCCTTTGTTATGGAGGAGGCGTCGTCCCCCTGAGGGTCCCCGCACCCGTGGTTGACAACCCGTCCTTCGGTTTCAGTTTAATTTTATCTCAACGTTGCGGCTGAAAATGTGATAGAAAAGCTCGACGTGACGCAGTGATACTCATCCTCCCGACGCTGTGGAAGAATTGGCGAGAGTTGGGGAAGTGTTTTCAGGGTTTTATTTCACAGTTCAAAGCCTCGTCTGGAGGACGGGGCGGCAACAGTCGCGCCGGTGGAAACACTGCAGGAGCGGGCTGCGGGCGGGGGCTGCGGGCGGGGGCTGCGGGCGGGGGCTGCGGGCGGGGGCTGGGGGCGGGGGCTGCGGGCGGGGGCTGCGGGCGGGGGCTGCGGGCGGGGGCTGGGGGCTCGTCGCTGAGTCACACTTGGGCGTTTCATGCTCCGCAACCCGGACGCCTTTTGTTTGGTTGGAAGACTGGGAATATCAGGAAGTCTCTGACACGCAAAGCAGGTACAGCGGACGGAAGATCACTCTTTCAAAACATAACGTGGAACACAGCAGCAAAAATAAATGAATAACGTGGTTATATGGTTACATTGAAAATTTAAATTGCATAAAGAAGGAAAGATGGTCATCAGGCCACACGACAAACGGGTTCCTATGGCAGGAGAAGTGAAAAGCTTCCTCCTGCGCTCGGGTTGAAGGAAAACACTGCTGTTTTTATTTTAACCTAAATGTGAATCATCAATACAGACGTTTATTTTGTCGATTTATTGTATGTATATTTTTATTTATTTTTTTTCATCATTGGGAGTCAATTCTGAGTGAGTCCCATTAGAATTAAATCGATTCTCTTAATACTGGATCAATTAAAGAAATTCTGATGCTGATCACTCCTGTTGACGCCTAATGACTCAAAATAATTTAATTTACTTTAAATAATACTTAAAACAATAATAATAATAAGCTTCAGGTTAAACGCTGAACACCGAGTTTTCCTTTAAAGCTGCGTGATCCGAAGGAAACTCGACATCCAGGTTCTAGTACGACAGACAGACAGACAGACAGACAGACATGCACAGATCTCTGGATCAGACGTCCCTTGTGCTGTGTGTGGTCACCGCACGTGGACGTGATTTTAGCCTGAGAAACATTCGTCACAATCACCTGTCGAACAGAACCGCCCAGAAACAACCTCCCCACCCAAAAAAACCCAGGAGCCAGAGGAGCCAGAGGAGCCAGAGGAGCCAGAGGAGCCAGAGGAGCCAGAGGAGCCAGAGGAGCCAGAGGAGCCAGAGGAGCCAGAGGAGCCAGAGGAGCCAGAGGAGCCAGAGGAGCCAGAGGAGCCAGAGGAGCCAGAGGAGCCAGAGGAGCCAGAGGCGACGCCTCGGGACAGAGCCAGGCACAAAGAGCGAACGGGGGAGGAACGTGGGAGGAGCTACACACCCACGGCGTTCCCGTTAACCGAGGTCCGGGTCCCGGGCGGGGCGGGGCTGCGGGGCGGGGTGGGAGTGGGCGTGGTCCCGGGCGGGGCGGGGCTGCGGGGCGGGGTGGGAGGGGGTGCGGGGCTGCGGGGCGGGGTGGGAGGGGGTGCGGGGCTGCGGGGCGGGGTAGGAGTGGGCGTGGTCCCGGGCGGGGCGGGGCTGCGGGGCGGGGTGGGAGTGGGCGCGGCCCTGGGCGGGGCCCGCGGAGCCTCGCAGGAGTTCCCGCGCACGCTGCCGTGCTCCCAGCCGCCCTGGAGGAGGCGAGACGTAGGAACATGATTAACAACATTAAATGTAAACATTCCAGCTCCTTCTACTATCAACTGTCAAAATGATTATCTATGACTTTATAAATTAAGAATTAATAACGAAAAAATGTACAAGTGTGTAAAATAAATGACGCTGGTTGAGAATATTGAAGAATTATTTCAAACGTTTGAAACCACTTTAATACAGAAGGTTCCAAAACATAACTGCGAAGAGTGAAATAAATGAATAAACATAAAAGACATTTAATATTAATAATAATAATAAGAAGAAGAAAACACAACTGATCACTGACTGTAAATTCTGCTTTAAACAAAATAAACAAGATCAAGTACTTTTACATTTATTCATTGTTTATGTACTTTCACCATCTGTGATGCAGGTCTTTTTTAACTTCAGTGTTTTTACATTTAATTTCATCCTCTTTATCTTTATGGATTTCTTAAATATTCTCAACCAGCTGTTACTTGATTTATTTTACACAAATGTCTGAAATCTGTGAAGCACTTCACAGCTGTTTTGTTGAGCCCTGTGTCAAGAATCATCATAGAAGAAGCTGAAACTTCAACCCTTAAATCAATGAGGAACAAATATACTAATTATGTTTGAAATCTATAGCAGGACTTTTTGATCATATGAAAATATGATCTGTATGATGATTTATTTATTTACTATTTTATAATAATAATAATAATAATAATAATAATAATAATAATAATAATAATAATAAAAATAATAAGTTAATATGATAATTATGATCTAGTTAATAATAATGATAATAATAATAATAATAATAAGTTAATATGATATTATGATATAGTTAATAATAATAATGATAATAATTATAATAATAAGTTAATATGATAATATGATAATTATGATCTAGTTAATAATAATAATAATAATAATAATAAGTTAATATGATGATAATATGTTTTTAACTAAGAAGTGTCAGTGCTCACCCCGATGCCATAGTCCCAGGTCTGGCCCTTGGGCTGCAGGGGCCCCACGCCCAGCCGGTGGCACAGCACCCCGGGGGCCTCGGCGGGGAAACCGGGAACCGAGTCCGCCACGATCCAAACCTGGATGGAGCAATCCCACAATGCACCGCGTCACATGTCTACCACATCTGTGGCGTTCACTTCCCACTGTAAACAAAGTTGACCCTGGTGGCCGCGGTGCCGCCGCTGACCTGGTCCAGCGGTCCCACCGAGACCTTCCTCACGTTCCCGGAGATGGGCTCCCAGGCCGAGCCCTGGGGGTAGCTGGGGGCCACGCCCTGCCTGTACCACAGGTTAGCTGCGGAGGGGAGCGTGTCGGCGTCGTTAGTGTCTGCGTCAGCCTGTCACCGCCAATAAAGCTCTTTGAATTGAATTGAGAGACGCTCACAGTTTTCGTCCACGGCGAAGACGGACGTCCTGCCGACGGAGAGCTGTCTGAGGGTCTGCTTGGGGGGCGACGGGATGTGATACCAGCACTCGCCTGCAGGGGGTGGGGGGGGGGGGGGGGGGGCAGAAACACAACTTCTCACATGTCGTCCTGCGCGAAGCTGCGACTTCTATTGGAACCGACCTTCATGTGGAATTGATTTTAACCCATAATTAAGGAAACGTTTGGCTCAAACCTGTAGGGGCCTAGTCCCCCAGGTTGGGAACCACTGTAATTGTACTGTAATTTGTGGGGTTCCCGACAGCCGGGCGCATTTTGATCAGATTTCCGTCTCCCGGCTCCCCTGTGGCGTCGCGCTGTGAAGGCACTGAAAGGTCAGAGGTCAGAGCGGTACGCGGGCGCGGGTCCGGTTTTTTGTCCGTCCTACCCGCCGGGTTCTGGGGGGACACGGAGCCCCTGTAGAACACGGCTCCGTCCCTGGCGATGGCCCACACCTGGTTGGCTCCGCCGATGGAGATGGACTTGAAGGGCTGGTCGGTGCCGACGTGGAGCCAGGACGTCCCCTGCAAAGCCGCACGTCAGAGGACAACGTGTCAACGGAGCTTTGCTCGCAACGTACAACAAGAGAGATTCAAACGACTCCAAACCAAACCACAGCTGGTTTACATCTGAAAGCACTCGTTTACGCACGGCCCAGCTCTGAAATGTCTCAAATAAATGCAAAGTGTTGGTTCCCGCCGTTTAGAACTGTTCAGAGGAACTACGTCACTGACGGGGCAAACGACAGAGGCTTAAAACGCGCCGGATGATGTTGTTTTGAGAAGTTATGAAAACACGGAAGCATCTGAACGGGACCTGGGCCAGAGCGGCTTCACCTCCAGGAGCGAAGCCTCCGTTTTAAACGTAACACCCGCGTTCCTCAAACTGCGGCTATGAGGGCGGCGCGGCTTCCCCCGACCCTCGACAGGGCGACGGGGGGGCCTCCGCCGCGTTGGGGCCCGCGCGTTCCTCACCGCCGGGCTCCGGGCGTGGACCCCCAGTCGACACAGCACGTCCCCCTTGTCGCTCAGCGCCCACACGGGCACCTGCTCCAGGCGGCTCTGGGCGAGGCACGGCACCAGCGACACGTCGCTCAGACGGAGGGGCGGGACCTGCTGCCACGGGGCCCTCAGCGACATCCTGCACTTCCTGTTGGAGGGGAGACAGCGTTCAGCTTCACATTCTCTTTCGTGTCTGATTTCACTTTTCACGGTTGCAGAGTCAGAATCGGGCGTCACTGACTCGCTATGTACGCACGGAACAAAGTGTAAATGTAAACATTGAGATAATTGAGTTTGAAGAAATGTTGCTGTATTTCCTAAATTGAAAATGTTGATCTTATTTGGTTCCTGAATTTCCTCTCGTGGATGAATTCAACTCATCTCATTCATCAACGTTCCAAATACTAATAATGAACATGATGCACCTCGTCCATCTCCTCCGTCGTACAAAGTCCTTCATGGTCTTGTGTCCGTGGAACGTCCTGTGCGGCAGCAGAACATTCAGCCTCCGTCAGCTCCATCATCGACATTCTAATATTCTGGGATGTATTTTGAGCGATCACCTACACGGGGAAGTCGGCCGCGTACTGCCAGCCCTCCTTGTCCGTCCCCCCGGGGACGCTGCCGTCCACCGCCCACTCCGTCACCTGGAGGAGCAAGAGGAAAGATGAAGGGAGGAGCTGCAGGAGGAGGGAGCCCGGCTCCGCAGGGGAGGCGTCATGGCTGCTCACCCAGGACCACTGGGGCGAGGGTGGGTGCGTGCTGCCCTTGGTGCTCTCCTTCAGCCCCGACTCATCGCTCCACATGGGGCGGTCCGTGGGAAGACCCCTGGAGGGAGGAGGCGCGTGGAGGAGGAGGAGCGTGGAGGAGGAGGAGCATGGAGGAGGAACGTGGAGGAGGAGGAGCGTGGAGGAAGAGGAGCGTGGAGGAAGAGGAGCGTGGAGGAAGAGGAGCGTGAAGGAAGAGGAGCGTGGAGGAGGAGGAGGAGCGTGGAGAAGGAGAGCATGGAGGAAGAGGAGCGTGGAGGAGCGTGGAGGAAGAGGAGCGTGGAGGAGGAGGAGCATGGAGAAAGAACGTGGAGGAGCGTGGAGGAGGAGGAGAGTGGAGGAGGAGCGTGGAGGAGGAGTTGGAGCGTGGAGGAGGAGGAGGAGCGTGGAGAAGGAGGAGCATGGAGGAAGAGGAGCGTGGAGGAGCGTGGAGGAAGAGGAGCGTGGAGGAAGAGGAGCGTGGAGGAGCGTGGAGGAGCGTGGAGGAGGAGGAGCATGGAGGAGGAACGTGGAGGAGGAGGAGCGTGGAGGAGGAGCGTGGAGGAGGAGGAGGGTGGAGGAGGAGCAGGGAGGAGGAGGAGCGTGGAGGAGGAGCATGGAGGAGGAGGAGCGTGGAGGAGGAGCATGGCGGAGGAGGAGCGTGGAGGAGGAGCATGGCGGAGGAGGAGAGTGGAGAAGCAACATGGAGGAGGAGGAGCGTGGAGGAGGAGCATGGAGGAGGAGGACGTGGAGGAGGAGGAGCGTGGAGGAGGAGCATGGAGGAGCAGCATGGAGGAGGAGGAGCGTGGAGGAGGAGCGTGAAGGAGGAGGAGCGTGGAGGAGGAGCATGGCGGAGGAGGAGAGTGGAGAAGCAACATGGAGGAGGAGGAGCGTGGAGGAGGAGCATGGAGGAGGAGGACGTGGAGGAGGAGGAGCGTGGAGGAGGAGCATGGAGGAGCAGCATGGAGGAGGAGGAGCGTGGAGGAGGAGCGTGAAGGAGGAGGAGGAGGAGCGTGGAGAAGGAGGAGGGTGGAGGAGGAGCATGGAGGAGGAGCGTGGAGGAGGAGGAGGAGCGTGGAGAAGGAGGAGCGTGAAGGAGGAGGAGCGTGGAGGAGGAGGAGGAGCGTGGAGAAGGAGAGCATGGAGGAAGAGGAGCGTGGAGGAAGAGGAGCGTGAAGGAGGAGGAGCGTGGAGGAGGAGGAGGAGCGTGGAGAAGGAGAGCATGGAGGAAGAGGAGCGTGGAGGAGCGTGGAGGAAGAGGAGCGTGGAGGAGGAGGAGCATGGAGAAAGAACGTGGAGGAGCGTGGAGGAGGAGGAGAGTGGAGGAGGAGCGTGGAGGAGGAGTTGGAGCGTGGAGGAGGAGGAGGAGCGTGGAGAAGGAGGAGCATGGAGGAAGAGGAGCGTGGAGGAGCGTGGAGGAAGAGGAGCGTGGAGGAGGAGGAGCGTGGAGGAAGAGGAGCGTGGAGGAGCGTGGAGGAGGAGGAGCATGGAGGAGGAACGTGGAGGAGGAGGAGCGTGGAGGAGGAGCGTGGAGGAGGAGGAGGGTGGAGGAGGAGCAGGGAGGAGGAGGAGCGTGGAGGAGGAGCATGGAGGAGGAGGAGCGTGGAGGAGGAGCATGGCGGAGGAGGAGAGTGGAGAAGCAACATGGAGGAGGAGGAGCGTGGAGGAGGAGCATGGAGGAGGAGGACGTGGAGGAGGAGGAGCGTGGAGGAGGAGCATGGAGGAGGAGCATGGAGGAGGAGCGTGGAGGAGGAGCGTGAAGGAGGAGGAGGAGGAGCGTGGAGAAGGAGGGTGGAGGAGGAGCATGGAGGAGGAGCGTGGAGGAGGAGGAGGAGCGTGGAGAAGGAGGAGGGTGGAGGAGGAGCATGGAGGAGGAGCGTGGAGGAGGAGGAGGAGCGTGGAGACATACGGAGGAAGAATGTGGAAGAGGAACATGAAGGAGACACGTGGACAAATACGGAGGAGAAACATGGGGGAGGAACGTGGAGGAGAAACAGACATGAGGAGGAACGTGGAGAAGGACACATGGAGGAGGAAACAAGGAGGAGGAACATGGAGAAGCATTAATAAAAAAAGATCGAAACCTACTTCTATTAAAACCGCCTGAATATGGAGAAGGTGCCGTGCATTACAACATGCGTATCTGAGCAGTAAACTGAGGTGGAGCAGAAACACATGGATGCTGGTGGTGACATCGTTCCTCGGCAGCGTTGCAGATGGAAAGTGACTCGGCAGCGCCACCTATTGGTTGCAATCGGCACCACCTCCCGGTTGGAATCAGCACCACCTCCCGGTTGGAATCAGCACAGAGTGCGCAGGGAGGAGGAAGCTAAACTTTCACGCAGCGTGCAGGACACCGTTTAAGTTGCATCGGACGTTGTTGTTGTTGTTTGTGATTAAGTGTAATGTATTGATAATGTATTGATTGATTGCTAACTTTGAACAGAACTCCTGATAAAGTCGTCGTGTAAACACATAAACAACAGTTCTATTTATTGTTTTCAGATAACGTTGGTCCTTGCCTCAATAAACCACTTGGCCCGATTTAGAAACAGTTTTCATGTCTGAGGGAAGCCTTCCGACCTGTCTGTGTATCCAGTCATGGGGTTCCATCTCTGGTTCTCGTACACGTGAACTTCCCGGACGTCTGTCTGCGTGGACGTCTGAGCTGCGTCTCCTGCACAAAACAAACAAACAAACAAACACGCCCTCAAAATCACAATGAACACAAATATTCAACACGTCTGATATGTGAGCACTAGGGGTTAGCGTTAGGGGAGGTAAGTTGTTGAATACTGTAATGCACATTTGCAGTCAGTCATACATCTTAATTATACTGTTCAATTACCATACAAATCATAGTGAATGAAAGTGGTTGTAAATATTTTATAAAAAACAGCGTCTTTCTACTAGGGCTGGGTACTGGACTCAGGATCTCAAGATTCTATTTTGATTCAGCTGCAAAGGTTCTGGATTCTATTTAATATTGATTCACTCAGATAACACTGTGTTTTGATATATTGAGGTTTTATACTTCTCTGCATCATCTGACAAAAATGTTTGGAAAGTGCTGAACAAATTCTGTCCAATAATGAAAAGTATTTTCATTCATTTGTGACTGTGGTGGTGTTTCATAACCTCCACACGTCTCTCAATGGATTCAGAAAGTGAAACGGTAGAATTGAAGCATTCATTCTTTATTTTTAGCGCAGTCTCTCCATCATCCAAATTCAGCGAACCGCAACGAGTGTTAGACCACAGGGTTTCAGAGCAGTGGGGGCAGGGGGGGCCACAGGGGTCACGCTGGGGCCTCTTTACCCGGGTTGCAGTGGACCCAGGCGGTGCCGTCCCAGCCGATGCCCCACACCAGCCCCAGACTGTTGGACTCTACGCAGCGCAGGTGACCCGGGACCTGGCGCCAGAACCTGCAGCGGCGGCCATGTTGTTAGTGCGTTGGGAAGCAGCATCACACACAGAACGCAAGAGGGTCAGTAGCAGTCATCACAGAGGGACGGCGGGGGGCAGGGGTCATTTCAGCCTCGGGTGGAGTTGCTTTGTGTCGTGATGAAGTTAGTGAGACAAGGATGAGACAAAGAGTGATTTGACAGAAGAAGACGTCACCAGCACCAAGACCCCCCCTATTCAAAACATACTTATTTTCATGGATTAATTTGCAGAGACTTACGTTTTTGGGGCGTACAAGGGATAATGTGCAGCCAGACGGTATTATCACAAAATACAGGAGGACCCCGACAGCCACTGGAAAACTTTTCACCATCCATGTAACAAACCTGTTTACTGTTATTAATGTTAAATTGGGCATTTACACCGATCCTGAAATGAGACTCTTGCTTTCCCCAAGTCTTCCATTGTTGTTCCTATGTCGCACCACCAGAGGGCGCCACTAGCTAATGTAAGCATTAGCATGTAGGTGGCATGAAGCAAGGGATGTGAAACTAGGTGGAAAAGTGGTTTGGGTCATTATTATTAAACAGTCATTATTCAGAAATGTCTGACTGCCGATTTTCCATTACTGATGTACGACCGTATGTGTATGTATGTGACAAATAATCTCTTGAACTTGACTAATCACAATGGATTTTCTCCACAGAGCCGTGTAGTAATAGATCATAATGTACCCCATGGATTTTGTTACACTGAAGTGGACTTTTGAACCAATATTTTACTATTGGCAAACATTGGCCTCAAATCAACCAAGTCCTCGCGACCCCCCCTTCAATCTCTGGCGACCGCCTCTCGGGGTCTGGCACCCCGGGTTGGGAACTGCTTGTTTGTAGAATAAAACCATGTCAACAGAAAGCCACCATTTAGAGAAAGCAGCGGTGACCCCCCTCCGGCATCCTCACATGTTGTCGCAGGGCAGGGTGTGGCTGGAGGCCTCCAGGGAGAACGACGGCTCGTGGACCATCACGTCCCCTTTCCTGGTGGTGGACCACAGGGCCCGACTGGACGGGGGTCCCGACAACCCACGGGACTCGCAGCAGCAGTCGGAGAGCAGGGACAGCTGGAGAGACGGGGAGGACAGGGCGTCTGGTGAGCGGGGACTGTTCTCCTCCTGTGAGACCGTAAACCCCGCCGAGGTTGAGGTCATAACAAATTCACTTGATTCAGAAACAACTGTGCTGGGGTAGCTCATTCTAGGCTGAGAAGGACTTGGGGTTGGCGAGCTCCAGACAGGTTTCTCAGCAACGGCGCAGTACAAAAACAGGAAACAGTATTCAAAAGAAGTTGGAGGGGGAGTGGGAACACCTGGAGTCATGGGCGTGATCGCGGTCGGCTGAAGCTTTTCTCTCAATAACGGATCAATGCGTTTGGTGATCACAATCAAGTTCTTCGAGATTGTTCTCTCAATTCTTTGATCAATTTAAAAGCCATCACTCGGGTCAACTCCCCCAAAAAATACCAGAGCTTTCCCCTAAATAAACCGACCACTAGTTCTCTCCAAGAAGCAGAAACTGTGCGATTTGACCCTAAATTACAACTTGTGCTCCGTTTCAGGGCATTCTTCACAACCGAGCAACCGTCCAGGTGCGTGAAGCTCTTTGCTTTTGAGATTTCTTTGGCAATCTTGAACCTTGTTATGTTAAATTAAGAAATTACTGTTATATGCAGAGGTGGAACCTCCCGGTGATTTTGTGGCACAACATAGAAGTATTTACATTCTGAACCTGGAATCATCCCCCGCTGGTTCGGTGGTGGGAAGGAACTCACTTTTTTGTGGTTCTTAGGTTTTGTGCAGTGGGAAACGTAATGGGGACCGACTAGAGGAACAGGAAAGGAATGGAAGGACTAGAGGAACAGGAAAGACTGCGGGGACGAGGGATCGAGGCCTCCTCCTCCAGGTACCGGTGGTCCAGCGGGCCTGGTCCTTACCCAGCCTGGTCCTTTCCCAGCCGTGGTCCTTACCCAGCCGTGGTCCTTACCCAGTCTGGTCCTTACCCAGCCTGGTCCTTACCCAGTCTGGTCCTTACCCAGCCTGGTCCTTACCCAGTCTGGTCCTTACCCAGTCGTCCATGTCCCTCTGGGTGGACGCCGCCAGCAGGAGAGGCCACCGCTCCCTGGTCCTCTGGGCCGTGTAGACTGCGAAGGCGTAGTGGAGGTCCCCGAGCACCGGGACCAGAGCGGTCACCTCCGAGATAAACACGTGGAGGAACTGGGCGGTGGGGTGGGGGGTGGAGATGCAAGGGTGAAGACAGAGAGGGAAGGGGTGGTGGTGGTGGTGCAGACAGAGCGGAGATATAATTAGAGGCCGGTAGGAACCCAGTGACAGCGGCGAGGACAGGCTTCACACCGGGTGTTTAGCCGTCGTTCTCACTCAGAGTAAATTATGACCGTTACTGGCGACGCCCCGGAGGTTCCTGCTCTGGAACATTCTGGAAGCCCGAGCAGCTGGGCAGTGAAATACGTCGGCTGCTGCGGGCGTTAAGCGTCGGCTGACGGCGTCCGAGTCAAGGACGACTAAGAATACACATTCAGTCCAGAAGACTCACAACACGGCCTCCACCAGTATATTTTTATTATTACAGACTCGCAGCACAACACCTTTTCAACATGTTTAGATGTTGTGCAGAAACGCTGCCACACTGGGAGCCTTGTTAAAAATAAAACACTACTGCTTAAGAGTCTTGACCTTCTGAGTATGACTTCCTCACAGCATGTTGGTGTTTTGGGCAAAAGGCCTGCTTCACAACGTCCAACACCTTCCAAACCTGTCGCCTGGCGACTGAACAACATGTCGCCAACAACACATGGAATACACCTGGGTTTGACTTGAACAAAAGAAACAAAACAAAAACGTGGTTTGACTCCTGATCAGAAGCGTCAGAAGAAGAAAGAATAATGTCCAAACACTTATGTCAACTCAGGGACATTTAAAGAGGCCCTGAGGAGGCTAACAATTTATGGTTGATAATAAAGATAAAAAATTATAATGAACAAACAAAAAGACAAAAGTCTGTATTGTAAATATTGAGGTTAATAGTAGCTGTTGCCATGGTTTCAGTGAATGCCACTGATAACCAATGGCATTGATCCTTAAAAATCAAAGTTTAAAAGTCCGGATTGGTTGTATTTCTTAGGCCCCGCCTCCTACAGTTCAGACCCACGCCCACCCAGCCATTTAAACATGAGTCTCAGGGTGGTCTGTGATCCATTGGCCACACCCACCCAAGAGGGCCACACCCACTTTCCGAGCATCCCAAAAACAAGCTCTGTCCGACCTTCTTCTCGTCGTACTGGGTGTAGTAGATGAAGAGGATGCTGTCCTTCGTCCCACTGCTGGAGGTGGACTGCTCCAGGGCAACGCCCACATCCACCCAGCGCTGAGGCTTCCAGTCCCTCAACCAGCGCAGGGAGCCCTTACGCACCCACACCGACTGGATGGAGTGAGAGAGAAGTTTTATAATTATCCCCTATTGATATTGTTCAGGAAAGATTCTCGGAAATTTTTAATCAAACTATTTAAAAAGAGAAGAACGGCAGAAGCTACAAACACGGTTGACGTTTGAACCGCTGCGTCACAAAAGCCTTGTGATTGAAGTTTCATCCAAATCGATCCACATACGAAGCTAAAATGAGTGAGAAAATGCCAACTTTGACCATAAGTATTCAGCTGGTCCTGCTTGACTGACGTTATTTGTCGGTTCGTCACTATTTGTAAACAAAATGAAGGAGAAGAGATTTACAGTCAGACACTTTGACGTCGTCATACCATTTACTTTAAATATACAGGTTCTGATTCAGAATTTACATTGGACCGTATCCAGTGTGCGGTGTAGACTCTGGATCTGTTCGATTGATATTTTATCTCTTTGGTCCCCATTACTTTGCCGAATTAAAGAAAAATACGTTAAAAAACATGAATCCACAAAAACTCATGACCACGTTGATTCGAGTCCACTCGAATGTACGACAGTGATGTGTTCAAGATCCAGCGAGGATCGGAAAAAAAGAAGCCGTGTTGTGGTAATTACTCATAGAAATACCACAAAGTTTTTCGTATTTCATGGAAACGTAACTTATTAAAAATGTAATTCAAGAAATAAAGTCAACAATAAAATTACTGGGGGACGCAGTGTTCCAGAAACGAACATAATTCTGAAAACACCGTTCTTCAGGAATATTTAAACTGAATGCCAGAAGAGAAACATGCAGACATAAGTCCATGTTGGTTGGTCCAGACATAAGTCCACGGTGTAAATTTTGTAACTTGTGATGCATTTCATAGAAACCAAAAAACACTTAATGGCCGATCATTGTGTAACCCAACAGGTCTGTAAGCCCTCACACCTAACCCATACATATGCAAACGCAGACCCTTTGACCAAAATCTCCACACTCCAATGTAGCAATCCGGCCATTTCTCACTGAGAGGTGAAAATCCCTCTTCGTAGTGGGGGAATCAAATATCCAGTGTACTAAAGGGCGATTTATTTAATAGCTGGCAACTAATCTGTGAAGTAAACCATGGAATTTAAACTGTATCAACAGTAAAACAATCTGGAGTGTTCAGAAGGACCCATATACTGTTGAGTCTTTTTAACGTTTGTACAAATTATTATTACATCCCTGGTGTTGATATTATTCAATCAACTTTTATTGATTGATTTTTAACATTTCATTGTGCCATTGTTGTTTTTTGCAATTTGAAAATCAATCTGTTAGATGGGGGTGTGATGGGGGACCGTTTCTCCGACAGAGAGGCTCAAATGCAGAAATTTGTTGTGATATTTCACAATTATTTTAAGTAAAATAAAATTTTGATCGTTCAAAAACACAAATTTTGAAATTAAAAGGCCGATGAGTAGAACCTATAAATCCACACACTTGGCCACTTTAAAAAGAGGCTAGTTAAATTTTAAAACTAGTCACTTTAATTTATCAAGTATCTCTTACCTGTTTCGTCTTACCTCTTAGTGCACTGCAATGTTTAGCGTGTCTAGCTTACCATTCAGTATGACACTGCATTGTTTCACGACTCTTTAAGATGTCCACTATCAGGTTTACTCACTGTCATTATTGTCTGCATTTTATTTTGTCTTTATCTTAGGTAAATACATTTATATTACTTATACTATACTACTTCTTTCCATTTTAGATTTTCAAATTTTGTTTAAAAATTAATGGTTTAAATACTATTTAAATTCTGTTTTTAAATACTGTTTTATTTTGATCACTACTATAACCTTATTTTACATATTATGTAAAACTGAGTTGGCTCCAAGACTAAGAATCTCATTACTGGTAATGATGCTTGCATTGTTATCAAGTATTTGATAACATACAAGTATTTGATTACATAGACGTAGTTTAGGTGCTCTCATTATAAAGCTATTGAACTTTGCAATTAAAAAAAATGTAAATAAAAAAAAAAAAACTCCCATTTTAAAATTAAACAGCTGTGCAACATGTAGATTAAAATAAATCATTAAGACCTGTTCTTATTCATATGACAAAAAAAAAATTTACTTTGAAGATGACCTCTGGTCAGGGTTATAGGACAATATCTCAGGTAATGGGTGAGGGGTGAAAATCTGAAATCCCTCTCTGGAATGTGATTGTTTTTTGTGAAGTTAGTGCCATCTCATGGTGACACTGCAATTTAATAAATGGGCGTGTTTACAGTCGGAATTCACTACAGAGCGATCGACTCTACACCGCGCACCATAATCCGTACATTTATAGTACAAAGCATAATGACATCACAAAGCATCTTAACATAAAACGCATCTCATTCCCTTTGTTTTCGAATGTTGGTGTGTTTTGTAACGTGTGACGTCAGAGCTCCAGCTATTGTGGGTCAAATTTTGTCAGTTTTTCACAAATTTCTGCTCAGTATGTGGATCGATTTGGATGAAAATTTAATGACGAGATGTTTGCGTTAAATTCTAACGAGATACAAACTGTGTTCCTAGCTTCTATGGTTGTTCTGTTCCAGATAGTTTTAGCCCGAAGAATTACGAGGACAATAATAAAAATTGAAACAATTTAAAAAAGGGGTTCCAGCGCTGTGGGCTGTGCCCCTAATAATACTAATACTAATAATAATAAGTCAAATAATAATAAATTCTTACGTTGCTCCTCTCCAGCGGCTTCTTGCTGATCTGCCTCTGCTCCTCGTGCTGCGTCTTGCTCCAGGTGGCCGACTGGACAGGGGTGAGGGACAGGGTGCTGCTCAGAGGACCTGGGGACAGACACACCGGTCAGACAGACAGGTAGAGAGACGGACAGATGGACCGACATGGGACTATCTGAACACACAACGATACAAGTAAACAACACACACAGAGGGCACCGTCGTAACGTAAACCTTAACAGTGACACTGCATCTTACAGTATAACACATTCCACAGCAACTGGAAATATGGAAAAATATCCAATAATAAAAGGTAAATGTAAACTATCTCAATACACAATCCCATCTCGGCTTCATTACACTGAACTCTCTGGTAGCTGAGTGTGAAACCAGATTACATATATATATATATATATATACATATATGAATTTCCACCTGGGGGGAAAAATATATATAAAAGAAGGTCAAATAATCCCATATCACCGTACCCGTGGGGCTGAGCCAGCTGATCTGAGAGTCTGCGTCCACATCACAGGATCCTCCAGAGATCCAGGTCCACACAGGCGCGTCCTCCTCCCCGGCCTCCAGGGGGCGCTCCAGGCCCAGGGGAAAGGTGGCCGCGGCCCCGGCTGGCGACGCGCTCTCCACCTGGGCAATGCGAGCTGCCTCCAACCCCTCCAGGTCCACTGTGCTCCAGGGCTCGTCCGGGCCCGCCAAGCCCGGGGCCGAGCGCACTGGGGCTGGGGAAGGAGCTCCGCCGTCCCCCTGGGAAGGGCTGGAGGAGATGAAGAGTTTATTGTCGCACTAATCGTCTGAATATTGACAAAATATTATAATATCTACTATTATAACAATGTATGGCTATATAAACAGATTATATAGATAATATACAGTACATAATATATAGATTAATAATCCATTTTCCACTAACCATGCTACATGTTGCTAATCACACTAATTCCTTGTACATTTATTTATTTTTAAGTTCTTACATTTTATTATTTTACATATTATGTAAAACAACTTTTAAATACTTTGGAATTAATTTTATGTATTTGGTCATATCTTATTGTTGTTTTTGGATATGGCAAAATGTCTTTATTTGGTGCTATATTTGATACATAGTGTATATGTACCCCTGGTCGGCCTCTGGGCCGGGTGGCTGGGGTGTGGAGGTTCTGTCGCGGTCGGAGACCAAGCTGGTGATGAAGCTGTCGCTGGTGGGGATGAAGGGTTTGGCAGTGGGAGTGTCCCTCTGGGGGTCGGATGAAGTGGGGTCCGCCACCACTGGGGGAGCTGTGCTGGAGTCAGCTGCCATTAGCGTGACGACGGAGGGGTCTGGTGCTTGAGGGGTGGTGGTGTTGGTGGGTGGTTCGATGGGGCCCAGCTCCGAATCGGAGTCGTTGCAGCTCAGAACGGAGCCTTGGGACGCCTCTGTCACAGGGCCGCCAAACTCACACTGCTCTCTGGGAACACACGCACGCACACGCGCACACGCGCACACGCACACACGCACACACGCACACACGCACACACGCACACACGCACACACACACACACACACACACACGCACACGCACACGCACACACACACACACACACACTTTATTTTACACAAGCAATTGCCACAATCCATGTCTTATTCCGCAGTGGTCAAACAAAGATTTGAAGATACATGAATTGTTTCTAAAGTTCATTTCATTGTATTTTCCAAAAATGTTAAGAAATAAATTTCTTTTTTTCTTTAAAACATTGGAAATGTTGAATGGAAAATGGAACACTAAGTTGATCGCTGTGAGGTGCTGCGTTCATAGTTAAAATAATTGTACTGTAAGAAACACACCAAAATTAATATTATTAATGCTCTAACATGCCTTTTTTACACAACTTCTCTTTGTGAATGAAGTGGATTTAGCAGGAAATACATGGAGCAAAATGCTTGAGAAAATAAAATAAACAAATGACTGGAAAAATGATAAGGTACTCTGATGTTTTAAACTTAATATTAATGATCTATCATTGTTGGTTGTCATACAGTAGCAGCGCTGCCGTTTGGTGTGACTGCTGCAGACCTGGGAGGAGCCAGCTCCGCGGGGTTTCCCCACTGGGCTGAGACGGGGATCCAGCCACTCCCACTGGGCTCGGAGGGAGTGACGCCCATCCTGAAATAAAGCCCCCGGTCCTCCCCCACCGCCCACACCTGGTAGTCCGGAAGAAAGAAACAAGGAGGGAGAGTCAGCTCAGGCTCAGTAAAGCACACGACCAACTGCTATGAGACCTTTATTTGGTGATATTTACTGAAACTGAATTTACATTCACTGAAAAATTAACAACATCCTAAAAACCCCAGTAAGAACAATATGTCTGTAATCCATCCATGTTAAATGAATCATCCCTCTTAGGCTCCGTGAAGGTCACTAGAGGGACACTGGCCGCCTGGAATACTTTATAAGGCCATATACAATCTTACATAGGCCGTATCTATATCCCGCTGGCCCGAAATATGAAATACGGGATATACTCTAATTAGGGAGCCTCCCATATGTCAGCCCAGGAGGAACACCATCCCGGGTGTGTTTATATATATATATAAGGCTATAAGGCTGTAAGCGGCGGGGCTCTTGACAGACACGGCTGGCACTGCTCGCGTTACAAGGCAGGCGGCGGGGGAGAAAGGGGCGGTGGGTGGAGGTAGCGGAGGTGGAGGTGGGTGGCGCTGGGGGTGTATATGGGTTCACGGCGCAATCAGAGCCCACTCAGCAGTGGGACCCCAAGCGGGAGGCGAGACGTCGCACCCTGTCTCACACCCCCTGGCTCTGAAATCGGATCCCGGGCCGGGGCGGCTGCCAGGGGGACAGAGGGGACATGTCGACTGGCTGGACTCAAATATCAAATGAAATAATACAAACAATAAAATAATAACATTTCTCATGAAAAGAAGTTTGCAGGTTATTTTTATTTTCTCCCCCCATATTATGATTTCCACACGTTTCTTCAGTTTATGGTCATTAATATCAGAACTCTACATTAATGGTTGCCCAGTTGCCCCGGCAACCAAATTTGGTACATTGTCAACCATCCTACCGCTGGGTGCGGATGTCCTGTCATCAACCATGTTTCATATTTAGTTGTAGCACATGTAGCATTACAGTACTTTACTGCAACGCTGCTGAAACACAACACTTAATAACTACATCACAAAGTCACCAGGACGGCAATCCCACACGACATCTGGTCTCACATCCAGATATCAGCAGCACTGACTTAAAATCTGTACAACAAATACAAATCACAACAGCCTTAGATTTCCTCTGTTCCCGAGTCTATTTGAATTGATAAAAAAACAAACAAAAAAAAAAAAAGAAACAGGACAGAGTGAAACGCCGGCAGGTGTTCGGTCCCAAAGTGCAACGGACAGAGCGCGTACCTGGTCGTTCAGTCCGACGTCGACCATCATCATCATCTCTCCTCCGATGCCGATCCAGCCCGAGCCGCAGGGGTTGTGGGAGTTGACGCCGCGCCGGAACCACACCTGAGCGCGCACGCACACACAGAGCAGAGCCTATGTCATCATCACAGTACTGACTGTGTGTTGAGTTTTTAAGTTTTTTATACACTTATTAGTGGAACATCAAACATTTTTGGTCACAACAATCACCAAATAAACATTTAAAAAAGGCCTGGTTATGTACCTTGTAGTCCTTGGTGACCACCCAGACCACACTGAGTCCCACAGACACATGGAGAGCTTCCATGTTTTTCCCCGGGGATTCCACTTCCATCCACGAGGTTCCTGACGACGGACAACAAAGAAAGTTTACTTTAGAATTGGTAATTTGTGTATTTGACTGTCATGGAGAGCACATGCAATGCAGGGGTCACAGCCGCGCCATTTTATGTCATACCATCCATATTTCGGATTTGGGTCTGCTGGGAAGCGGTGTAAGTTTTTCTGTTTATTTTCTGCCTGCTTTAAAACCATTTCACTTGAAAAAAAGTTGAAATACGTAATGCTTCTACATACATTTTAAATGAATCATCATGTTTAAAGTCACAATAAAGATGAGAACATGGGAAATAAAAATACATTTCAACATTTATTTATTACGCAGGTCTGTGGAATCCTCGATTGTGATTGGTCAATCGCGACACCCCACGCTCAGTTATTCCTGAATAATGAAGAGCGCCTGGTTGTTGCTTTTCTTCCTGGTTTCTGGTTCCACTGTACAGCGGCGCCATCTAGTGGCACTGCATAGAAACTACAATAGACTTGAAGAGATGAACGTGGCGGACATCAAAAAAACCCAACGTCTTATTCAGCATGACTTATTTCACCATTCATGTAAATGCTCAATTTAACATTAATTGCAGTGGAAGGTTTATTGATACGTCGATATATTGTAGTGCACTATTGCTTTTAGCCAGCTGGTCATTATCGCAAAATAACCCCCTTCAGATTGACACAATCTGATCGACCCGTCAGGTGTTATTTTACAATAACCAGCTGGCGGCACATTATTCCAGGCGTAAGTGCGTGCAGTGTGAATGTCTACATTTTGGTTGGAGGACATATACCGGTGGGGCTGTCCAGGCTGAGGCCGGTGCGGACCAGTAGGTTCCCGTCCCACAGCAGAGCCCACAGCAGGTCCCCGCGCCCCGCACAGATCTGGGCCACCTCCTTGGGGACCTCCACCTCCTCCCAGCTGGTTCCCTCCGGGACCCGCGGGTGGATGCCCTCCCGGAACCACACCTGCAGGGGGCACCAGTTAAAATGAGTAAGGTTGGAGCTAAGGTGGTCTGTAGCTCCCAATAATAGAATGAAATTTAATGCAATAATTTCCTGAAAATGTAAGAACATTTAATTTCAAATTCAACTGGAAACCCTTTTTGAATGAGGTCATTTCACAAGTTCAGGCGAGGCAAAGGAGACACTTCATTCAATAAGAATCGCTGTTGACTCTGGGGTGAAAAAGAACATTTAATGGAGATTAAATCCACTGTTTTGACACTGGCTTGTGTAGTGTTAGGCGTCTTCTGCAGCTTTTACCATCTCCTGACGGTGTCTAATCTAAGATCCCTTCTGGTCTCATGGACGATGCTTGCACAAGGTCCAATCAGCCTGGGTATGGGTGGCTTCATTTCCCATTGATAGGGATTTTAGTTGAATGCATCTTTGCCGGATAACAACATACAACTTGCCATCCGTTGTAATTTTCAAATTCTACATGAAATCAGTGCCAAATGTTAGTGTTTTCAGTCGTCTAACGTGACACCATGCCAACATACACATTTTGTATATTGGCACAGTTTAGATTTCTGAGAGAAAAAAAAAAAGCATACTTAACAATGATATTGTTGAGTATGCCTTTTTATTTTTTATTTTATTGCATTATCCGTCAAAATTATTACATCAGGGAGTTTAACTTTGACTTTCTGACGGATCATGCAGATCAAACTGTGATAAGGGCTGTACAAATAAACTTATGGATAAACTCTATATGGCTTTAATAATTGTAAACTTTATATAGCTTTTTAATACAAAAAATACATAGCTCAAGTCAACAGCAGAACTTAATACAGTATATATTTAAAAAGACTACATTTAAAAATAAAAAACATGAGGAATAAAAACCATTCAAAAAATAATAATAAAGTAGGCGAAACAAAAAGTAATAAAACACCAATACCAGTAAAGCAGGGAAACAAAACAGTAAATGTGAAATTTAAGGGCAAAAAGATTTTTAATTAAAAGCCAAGTTGTGTTTGTTGATGTGGATTTGTTTATTGGTTTTCTGGTTTTGTCATTTCGGTTTTACATTGCCCACTTTGATTGACATAAAATAACCGTGAAAAATAAATGAGAACATTAACACTTTGCTGGTAAGTCAGAGGTGGAGAGGTGGAGAGGTGGAGAGGTGACGCCCCCAAATGGCCAGAAAGGGTAAATACATCTGAGGATTAGAGAGCAGCAGCCTGTGGTTGTGGCCGTAGCACACGTTGGCACAGCTGATGTAGTGAGACAGGGCAGGAAGGGAAGCCTCCTCTCTGTTGACGCTGTGGTAGTGACCCTTTGTATAAGACGGTAAGACAGAAATAAAACACAATGAGTGTTCTACAGCCTCCCTTCCATTCACTGGGTTCCTTAATAACGTCACCTCACTGAGGGGGATTATCTGCGGTTTATTTTTGTTGTTTGTTAATTCGGGCCGTCACCATCATCACATTCCAGCTGATGATTAATTGGCATAAAATTATATGATTGCGAATTACAATTGAATTACCATCATTTTCTTTGTTTCATGCCACCATGACAGCATAGGGCTTTATCAGTGTCACATTTACATTTACATTTAGTCATTTAGCAGACGCTTTTATCCAAAGCGACTTACAAGGGAGAATAACATTCAGCTACCTTGCGACAGAGATTAGTGTAATAACAACATTGGTGTAACAATAAATACTGCAAGGTGGTGCTAAGTAATTGTAGGTTAGGAGAGGAGGTACTCACTGAAGAGCTGGGTCTTCAGGTGCTTCTTAAAGACAGAGAGGGAGGTCCCCGCTCTGGTCATTTTTGGCAGCTCGTTCCACCAACGTGGAACTACAAATGAGAATAGCCTGGATTGCCATGGCTGTACGGCCGGCAGAGTCAGGCGACGCTCATTTGACGAGCGCAGCATCCGGGGGGCAACATGTGCTCTTACAAGAGCACATGTGTCATAATGAACCCCCAAATTCAGGTAGACGGTTCATTTGCCTCCTACTGTGGCACTTGTGGCACGGTGGCGCAGTGCATTGCACTGCTGCCTCACAGCAAGAAGGTCCTGGGTTCGATTCCCGCCTGGGGCGCTGTTGGCACCGTGCTCCGGCGGGTTATCTCCCAAACAGGAGCCTTTCTGTGTGGAGTTTGCATGTTCTCCCCGTGTTCACATGGGGTTTCCTCCACCTCACGTCAGTAAGGACCCCACCAAAAACATGCACCCATCATGGTCTGACCAGCGATGGACACTTATCACCTGGTCCCCGGGCGCGTCCACGTATGCTGCCCACTGCTCCTGGCTGTGCCCCCGGAGGAAGGACAAGCCAGGATGGGTCAAAAGCAGAGGAGCCATTTCACCGGCCACCATCAAGCATGTGCATGTGTGTGTGTGTGTGCAAGCATGTGTTGTGGAGTGTCGTGTGACAATTAAAGACTGTTTCTGTTTCTGTTTCTACTGATACTTGGCTTGAACAAATCAGTAAGAAAAGCCTCCACTCCTCTCACTGCCTCCAGGAAGGACAAACTCATTCCTTTAGTTCACACGACGCCTCCTAAATCACTGCCCATCTTCTCAGAGCATCACCACAGCACGTGACCCCAGATACCCCATCATCCAGCCATCCATCATTCAACCATTTCCATCTGGTCCCAGATAAAACACCCCCCTCCCCATCCATCAATGGAGTCACTAAACAACATGTCATATTTTACATTTTATGGAGATAGATATACACTGTATACAGACGTGGACAAATTTGTTTGTACCCTTACAGCTCACTGAAACAATGCTTCATTCCTTATGAAAAGTGATGAAATTAAAAGCATTTTTCTCATGTATACCTGCATGCCTTTGGAATATCATAGAGTAAAGCAAAGAACTGTGAAAAGAGATCAATTGTTGCTAAAGAGATCAATTATATTCTAAAATGGCCTGGACAGATTTGTTGGTCCCCCTTAGAAAAGATTATAAATAACTGGATTATAGTGGTAATTCAAACTAACTGTTTTCTTTAATTGGTATCACACACGTCTTCAACCTTATAATCAGTCATTCATCCTATTTAAATGGAGAAAAGTAGTCACTCTGCTGTTTGGTATCATCGTGTGCACCACACGGAACAGGGACCAGAGAAAGCAAAGGAGAGAGTTGTCTGAGGAGATCACAAAGAAAAGTATGCGACTGTAGCCAACCTCCACGGCCGCAAGAGGAAAATCGACCCCAGATTGAACATAAGGATAGTGCGAATGGTAGGAAAAGAGCCAAGGACAACCTACAAAGAGGCACAAGCTGAACCTCAAGGCCAAGGTACATCAGTGACTGATCACACCATCCATTGCTTTTTGAGTGACAGTGGGCTCCATGGAAGAAGACCCAGGAGGACCCCACTTTTGAAAGAAAAACATAAAAAAAGCCAGACTGGAATTTTCTAAAATGCATATTGACAAGCCACAACGCTTCTGGGAGCGTTGTGGCTCATCTCTCCTCATCTGTCCTCATCTGTCCTTTGGACAGATGAGTGGAAACTGGAGTTTTTTGGCAAGTCACATCACATCAGCTCTTGAATCTGTGCAGGGCACAATGATCTGAATCCTATGGAACATCTATGGAAAGAGCTGAAACGTACAGTCTGGAGAAGGCACCCCTCAAATCTTAGACAGCTGGAGCAGTTTGCTCAGGAAGAGTGGGCCAAACCACCTGTTGACGGGTGCATCCCAATTTTCACAGACGGGACCTGCTTCACTATATAAAAACTACTATAAGATAATAGTAACTAATATTTCTATTATATCTGCTAGACACATACATAGAAAGGGAATTGCATGTAAAACTCTGAATGTGTATATATAAAAATGATTTCAACAGAAGACACTGACTCCTTTTGACGAAAATATGGATATGGATAGAAATATGGATAAATATTTTATAGATTGTTAAAAAAAATCAAGATCTTGACTTTTTAGACCAAATTTTATATTTAAATTTAAGAAAATTAAAAACATTTTAAAGGACCCACAGATAACCTGGTATACTGTATGTATACAGTACTGTATATCTGCATGTTGATGCACACAGTTTTTTTTATTTTACTTATTTTTCATTGACTCTGCTATGACTCAATAAAAATTCACTAATGCTTTTGTGGTTCTCAACATGTGGTCCGGTCCTTTAAGAGGTTCCAGGGGGTCCCCAGCAAAATGATTAATAGTTGAACTTCACCGTGATTTCATTTCTAAGACGCTAGCAGCATTAGAGGATGTCTGATAACGACTGTTGGGATCCTGGCGTCACTCTCTTAGCAGAGCAGAGACACTGGAGGACTGACCTGGCCCTGCTGGGAGACCCCCCACAGGCAGGGGTACCTCCCCGACTGGTCGCTCATCTCCCACCCACCGCAGCTGATGTCACACAGGGGCAGCGGTTGTTTCTTAGGGGGGTCCAGGGGGATCTGGGGAGCAAGAGGATGGTGGAAGAAAGAAAACAAGTAACAATGTAATAACGATCATTATTGCAATGTATTCATTTAGTGGAATCCGGCTGAGAAAACTTGCTCTTTGTTGTTTTGATAAGAGACACAGGATCACAAGTCTGTAATCATCAGTATGGAAAGACAGACGACAGATGACAGAGGAGGTACTTTCACCTCAGAGAGGAAATTGAGGTGTACGATAAACAAAAACACCACACACACTGTGACATATTTGGAATTGTGCATGACAACAACACTGTTGTGGTTTAAGGACGAGAGACAGATATATATTATGTTTTATAAATAATAATAAGAAAAAAAAAACCTTTCCACCTGTTACACATCTGTGTTCCAGGTGTGTTTAGGTCACTGATCTAAATTGTACCAGGATCTGAATTTGGAAAAGGTGCTTTGATCTCAATCTTCTCTCAAGACAAGATCACAGGTTTGATTTATATTTAATGATTCGATTTTTTTTTTGATTAATATTTGTTGAGAACGGCGATTTTCATCACTTTCAAGTCTGAGGACTGGAGCCATGCTGTTTCTAAGTACACAGATTTCCATCCCAAAAAATAACCAAGCGTGGGATTTTCTTATTAAATAACATGATAGCAAATATCAAAACACTGAATGATAGTCATTTAAATTGCTAAAATATATATGAAATTGAAGCATATAAAAAAAAAACGGTCGTTGGATGATTTTTTTGAACTGAAACCAGTGATTGCGGTCATGGTATTTCATTATGACTCGGGTCCAAACCTTGGCCCAGGTTCCCTGCTCCGTGTATCTGCGGTAGCGGATCCAGCGCCGGCGTCGGACGCAGGAGTTCCACTTCTTCTCTGGAGAGAAGTTCGCTGGGAAGTCCACGGCGTACTCCCAGCCCTGAAACGAACGAACACACACACACACACACACACACACACACACACACACACACACACACACACACACACACACACACACACACACACACACACACACACACACACACACACACACACACACACACACACACACACACACACACAGCGCTGGGTAGGAATTTCTTATGGCTAGATATAGACATACCGTCAAAACATTTTAGGTTAGCTTTACTTATCCCAATATTAATTTTAAGAGCAATGTTTACAATTTTTTCTAAATCTTTTTAGGTTATCTTCACTCACCTGTATATATTTTGAAGAGCAACGTTTACATTTTTATTTAAGGTTATCCATGTTGGAACATTTCTCTTTTTATTTTTTGGTTATCTTCACCTATCTCTCTATGTATGCATGTTTTAAGTGTGACATTCTGGTTTTTCTTCACTTTCTTCACATTTTGTTTTCTGTTTGCTATGCCAATGTAAATGTATGTTTACCATGTTAATAAAACCTGTTGAATTTAATTGATTTATATATATATATAGTGAGAGAATTAAAAATATACATGTGATATATGATAACCATCAGTCTAAAACATTATCTTTAATCTTGAACCAAAGATAGACATGTGATCTATAATATAAAAAATGCGTAACCATTTCTACAAATTTTGTTCCTAAAATTGAATGACTCATTTTCTGTCGGTTTGTGTATGAATTATTCAGTCGTTTCAGCTTGAGTGTGCGTGTGCATGTGTGCATACGATGTGAGCGTGTGCATGTGTGTGTGTGTGTGTGTGTGTGTGAGCCTCACCCCGGTCTGGCTGGGGTCTCCCCCACAGCTCTGGTCCACGTACCAGTCTCCCTCCCAGTCCCAGCTGAGCGAGGGCAGCTGGAAGCTGTGCAGCGGCTGGGGACTCACCCCCGTCACGTCGCTCCAGGGCCAGCGGTCCGTGGGCAGCAGCACGTCGGTGAAGCCCTCCACAGGGTTCCATCTCTGGACAAACACGGCATCATTCACAACCTTATACACAGTGTTATGGCCAATATATTACCTTAACACTTTATTTGTAGGCTTATGTTTCTTGTTAATTCATAGCTTTATTTGTATTGTTTGTTTATTGTTCATTTTTAGATTTGTTGTATATTGCCAATTTTCTTCTCGTTATTGATAATTTTAAGGTTTAAAATTTTGCTTTATGTTTATTTTTATTTTTTAATATAAGGTTTTCTCATATTGCAAAATTTTTGCTGTTCATTGTTTATTTTCTGGTATATTGTCCATAGTTAGACAATAAACCATTAAAATGAACGCCGTTATTTATTATACGTTCTTATTATCTTTGTGTATTTTCAATTTTACTATGTTCTAATGAATTCTTGGATCTATTGCATATTGCTAATTACCGTTTCTTTCTATCTAGCTATCTATCTATCTATCTATCTATCTATCTATCTATCCATCTATCTATCCATCTATCTATCCATCTAGCTTTACACTATACCACCTCCCCCTCAGTAAACCACACCCTTCTTTCACCTCACCATCACTAAAGCTCAACATCTACATCTACATCTACAAGTGCAGCTTAGTAGAGACAGGTGATGACAAGATGAGGAACAGTCCATCAGAATGTAAGACCACCTGGTTTCCATAAGTCTCCTCACTTGGTTTTCTATAAGGTCTCCTCACCTGGTTTTCGTAGGTCTCCTCCCGGAAGCGGACGGACGTCTCGCTGGGCAGCAGGTGGAGGTAGACATGGTGGTCGCAGCCCACGCCCCAGCTCCGTCCCTTCCCGGCCGAGACTCTCTTCAGCTCCAGCAGCGTGTCGTCCGCCCGCTGCCAGCGCCCGTTGGCCGTGGACAGGCTGTACACCCTGCCATACACATCCACCGCCCAGAGCAGCGTGACGGGCATGGCGGGCCCTGGAGAGAGACGCACACAGAAGGTGTTGTTTTAAAATGGTTATAGTCGGACATTAGTGTGCAGAAATTAATAGTAAAATTGTTACTGTAGTCATCTTATGTAAATGACATTTTAGTATCTATTGTAGCACCCCTTTGTTATCTGTGGGTTTCAGCATGGGTATGTATTCATTTTGCTTCTTATAGTGTTAAAGTTGAAATCCATCAGATGGTCTGTGCAGGGTGGATTTCACTACAACTCCCAGAGTTCCATGCGAAATTGCGACATTTTCAGATTTTCTTTTTAACATCCAGTTATCCCCTCATCTTCGCTATACAGTATGTCACTTTGTGTTCTACAAACCACTAGTAGCACTGGTGCTCCCTACTGAAGATTTTAGGGGCAGCAGCACAAAATTAAGGAGCACCACTGAAACGACACGCCACGCAACACATTAATATTTTTTCCATTTTAACAGCGTTTTTGAGCGAGAGCGCGCACCTCACAATTTTTGGAACTCTGTGCCGTGCGCTTCAGGTAATTCAAGGTGGACGCGTCCAAAGGAAGGTTGAGGCAAGAGGTCCTCAGGTACAATCTGTACGATCCATCCATGCGTGACCACAAAAATAACCAGATGGTGTTGAATTCATGGATGCAGATAGCACCGTCTCTGTGCCAACATTTGGACTATTTTAATACCTCGGGACTTCTTTGCAATGTTGACACCGACAATTTGCACAAATTCATGCCTATATACACTGCTTAAGCAAATTCTTACGTGTGGCAGACTCCACCATCAACAATGGAAATGGCGTACAGAGAGGAGCACATGCAGAACGCAAATAAATTGAACGGTTGTTGTTTTTTTGTGTGTGCCAGATAAATAAATAAATGATGTCATTAATTAAATGGGATGGGATTTTTAAACAAAATACTGGCTCTTCACTGCCTCCCCGTGAAATTGAGAATCCAATTCAAAGTTCTTGTGATCGCCTATAGAGCTCTGTGTGGTCAGGCACCTGCCCACATGAGAGATCTAGTGCAGCCCTATGTCTCCAGCAGGTCTCTGTGGTCCTCTGATCAGGGTTTGCTGGTCGAGCCGCGATCTAGACTCGGAACTAAAGGAGGCTGCGCTCCCGAGCTTGTGGCTCCCAAACTTTGACACTCCCTCCCTTTGGACTTCAGATCTGTGGACACTGAACACCTTTAAAAAGCACCTTAAAACCCAGTTGTTTGGAATTTGTTTTCTATTTCTATTTATTTATGTTATTTTTTTGTTGTGTTTTATGTTTGTATGCATGTATGTTTATGCTTATTTCCTCTGTGAAGCACGTTGTGACATCTCTGCTCTGGAAAGGAAGAATATAAATAAATTACTATCCAAGTAAAATTACTTAATCTCACGGATTACCACTTTAAATAATGACCGAGCAATATCTATTGGAAAACAAATAGATGGATTGAGTCTATTACAACAACAGCAGTAGCAATAATACATGGATTAACTATGAATCTGTTCCAAAAGTCATTTTTTAGAAACATTGCCGGTTCTGAAGGTAGAATGAAAACGAAGTGACTGGACCTGGGTATTGGTGTCGAATCCCGGTTGTCAAGGGAGTATCAGCAGCGGACGCATCGCGACATCAGGTGTACGAGCAGACAGCCGGCATCCCCCCCGTCCCTGCGGTGAAACCCGGGTGTCATTCCAGTGCAGGCAGCAGATCGTGTCCTGTTCTCCGCCGCGGGGACGGTGTGTTCTGCGGCTGCTGGTCGGGGGAGCCGCCGTGCTGCAATGTGGGCTTTAAGCTGTTTACATCTCCGCGGGATAAGCTAGCCAACATGCAGCGGCCGCACAGAAGTTAAAACACCACACAGGTTATTACTAATACTTCACTCACTCACGCGTCGGTTTGTTTTAAAAACAAAGCGTTTTAAAAACAAAGCGTTTTAAAAACAAAGCCGTTTAAAATAAAAGCCGTTTAAAATCCTTCCAGCGGAGGCGTTTCGTCCCATCTGCTCCATCCCGAAGCAGACGGAGTGAACTGTCCGTCCACCGCTGACCCACAACAGGAAGTGGAACAGCGGCCCGTCGCCGATTGGCGGTAACTCCCCAGCTCGGCCGCTGATTGGTCGAGTCGCCGCGTAGGGGGCGGGTTTATTGTGTTTTATTTTCGATTCCTTTTTTTCTTTTTTCTTTTTTTGTCGCTGATGGAAGCGAACGTTTCAATTATTGATTCCGCGCCGGATCAATAATTGATGCGTTCGGTGGGTTCGTTTTACCTGTCGAACCTTGAGCAGGATCTGTGAGAGGACGAACAGCGAAAAACTACATCCATAATTCATTACAACGGTTTACATGAGTTTTACGGTAAGGTACGTTTGTGTTTGGGAGCAGAGGCACATACAAAATATGATAAAATAAAACCTTTAGTATTGTAACTATTATTATCATCATCATCATCATCATATAATAATAATAATAATAATAATAATAATAATAATAATAATAATAATACATTAATTCATAATAAACAGTTAAGTAAATGATTCAAGATTCAAGATTCAAGAGGTTTATTCGTCACATACATATACATACTTTCATACATATACATACTTTCATACATATACATACTTTCATACATATACATACTTTCATACATATATGCAGTGAAATGTAATGCAACGCATCCGGTGATAAGACACAATATGTCCTAGGAAAAATGTCTTTCTAATAGACCAACTAACTGACTCCTAAAACGTAATACAGTAAGTCGAATACTTATAGAATAAAAATAAAAATATATAGAATAAAATAAAATACAATAAAATAAAATGAAATAAAATTGAATAGATGGAGGGAATATGCTTATGTATATGGAATAGGCAATTATGTGCGCACATAAATAAAGAAATACATAATATTTGTGAATTATAAAACATATAACGCATGGACAAAGAGAGCACAGGACAAAATAAAACAAAAACATTACAATCAGAACACGTTTATTTGCCCCAATACATGAGGATATACAAGGATGTTGCTTTGGTAAGGGCTGGTGCATTCATTCTAGCACACACAGACCAGCAGCATTCAAAAAAAAAAACAAGTCTAAAAAGTATACAAAAATATACAGAATATGCATACTATATACTACAATGACGTACTATCATACTCGAAACAGTACTAAACCTAATACTTTGAATCCCCCTTGACCGGACACATGACATCGGATTGTGTGCGTGTGTGCGTGTGTGCGTGTGTGTGTGTGTGTGTGTGTGTGTGTGTGCGCGCTGCAGGGCCCCGGCGCGGTCCACTTTGGGTGTACTGTCCCTTTAAGGAGCCCTCCTCCGGGCGCGGCGAATGGAACGTTCGACCGCGTCTTGAGATTCGGCTCCAGGAGCCTCGTCCAGCGAGAAACAACAACAACAACAAAAAAAGAGTCGTTCGATTGCGACGCTGCGAGTCAGGTGACGGGCGAGCGCGCTTAACGACGTCAGAGGAGTCGGTTCGGCGGCTGTGAATTGAATCCTCGGCAATATCACTCGATTCTGTCGAAACGTGTTTATTTCAGGCGGCAGAACGCAAACCCTGGATCGCAGAAAGGAAAACGTTTGAGCACGATTCCCTCAACAACATTCATTTGAAAAGAAACATCGATCGGATCACACAGACCGATGACTTCTGTCCAAATGATTTATTTTGGCGGAATGCAAAGGTGTAAATCTGGGGGTGACAATAATGCATGGACCGTTCTTGGCCTGGGACTTCGATTGTGTCTTGGGTGATTATTTCAAGTTTGCGAGTGATCACCTCACCCCCCATCCCTGTGTACTTTCCATGGAACCATGTAAGCTCATGTGTTTTAGCCCCGGAGCCAGTGCCTGGGCTCACGGGCGGGTGCACACGGTGTTTCCCCCCAATGTCCTGAACATAACGGTCTTTGTTGAATGTCTTTGTTTGTTTGTCACCAGGGGTCCGAACAAAAAGCACTGAGACACTCACACAGGCCACACTGCCTTACTGTACTGTCTGTAGCATACTGTACTGCATACTGTATCACTGTTCTGGGTTACTGCATACTGTACTGCATACTGTATCACTGTTCTGGGTTACTGCATACTGTACTGCATACTGTGTCACTGTTCTGGGTTACTGCATACTGTACTGCATACTGTGTCACTGTTCTGGGTTAGTGCATACTGTACTGCATACTGTGTCACTGTTCTGGGTTACTGCATACTGTACTGCATACTGTGTCACTGTTCTGGGTTACTGCATACTGCGCTGTATTTCTGTTCTGTTCGGTGTTACTGTATTGCTGTGTCGTACTCTTGTATACTGTACTGTGTATCCCCACACACACTACCTCACTTCATTCACATGCACTTCACTGCACATATCTGTATATACATAATAGTCTGTCCCATATACACAACTCTTATTTCCTTTTATTTTTTTTACCCCCACTTTGTGAGTCTTATTTTGTTTTTATTATTCTATTCACTAACTACATTATGTTTTAGGAATCAGTCATTTTCAGTTAGTTGCTAGGTAGGACTTAGGTTAGTTATTATGTTCGGTTTAGTAACTATTGTGCATAATCTCCGGGTGCGTTGCAAAGACATTTCACGGCATATTATGTATGAAAGTATGTACATGTATGTGACAAATAACCCTCTTGAAATGTTGAAATCTTGAATGTCAAACTTGTGTCACAAAGCAATGTTCAGCTTCTACACCATCCATAAAAGTCACCGCAGAGACCATCTAACCAGCCGGCCCCCGGAGGTCAGGGCTCCCGTCATGAAAAGACCCCCGGTGCCTGTTCTTAAAACTTTGTACCAGTGCTGAATAAATACTCATCCTCTAATCACCGTCCTTGTCTCCCCAGTCCAGCCGCCCAGTCCGCGCTGAAATGGCTCCACCACGAGTCGAGGATTCGCCGGCCCACCACGCGTCTTTCGCCGGAGTGACTCCAGACGCCCGAGTCGTTGGAAAGAGCCGTTCGCGCCGAACGTTCCGTCCTCGCGCCCGGCGGCAGCGGTCACATGCTTCCTCTCCCGTGACGGGATCGGGGCGGAGGGAGGGCAGCGCTCCCAGGCTCCCGGGCTCCCGTGATGACGGATCGGCGCGTCTGGGCTGTGAAGCACCGACCACACGGAGGACGTGCGCTCCAACCGACCGCCGCGACGACCCGCCGCCTGTAGATCTGTCCGCGGCTCGGGTGTGCTGGGCTCGGACTCACCCGTCGCATGGAGAGGGACGAGCTTTCCTCCACGCCGCGTCGTCGCTCTCTGCTTTTTTGTCTCCGCCCGTCGGCCAAAGTCGCGTGATTCCCCCGGGGAGCCGACGCGGAGCGGACCGAAGAGAAGCACGCACCCGACCCCCCCCCACCCCCCGGCCCGCGGCGGATCGAACCGCAAACACCCCGGAGACAGGAGTTGAACTCCCCGGAGAGATGGTGGACAGCAAGCCGCTCCTCCAGGACCGACCCCCGTCCTACAACGTCGCCCCGGGGACGTACGAGAACGGACAGTCGCAGCACAGCTATGGAGCCATCCCGGCAGCGGCCGCCGGGACCCAGGCTTTCCAGCAGCCTCCCCCGCCGTACCAGTACCAGGACGGCCCAGGCAAGTAGCTCCCAGGGTCCGGGTGCTGCGTCCAAGTCCCGTGGAACTTACTGTTAACGCCGTCCCCCCACGGGGCGGCAGGGCGCATGCCCGCCGCGGAGCGCTCAATACCGCCGTAAATATGATACTTGATATGATCACAAATCTGTTGTTAGTGACCAGGTGGTGAAACATTGAAAAACCCAAAACATAAACGACCGGGGAGGAGGATCCAATTGTTGCCGCAGAATCGAAAAACAAAAAGTGTAATGGATAACTTTCCTATTTCCACCTTGAACGCAGCGTCATATAGTGACAGCGGGCCCTGTTGCTTATTATTATTATTATTATTATTAATAATAATAATAATAATTATAATAATAATAATAATTATAATAATATAAGATGACGATAAGCATCATCATTATTGTTTATTATATTATATTAATTGTTTTTATTCAGGATGCATAATGATAATAATAATAATAATAATAATCATCATTATTATTATTATAAATGATATTATTATTATTATGATTGTTATTATTCTTTTTATTTTTGTCATTATTTTTATTCGGGGTCCAGCCCGCAGGGGCCCCGCCGTGACATCATCATCATCCGAAGTTCTAAAAGTAGAACTCGCTCCCATCCAGTCACTCAGCTGCCATGACAGACACGATGCTGCGTTTAAACGAAACTGGGAAAACTGATTCGGTTGCGTTTTACAAAACCCAGAAAACTATCTTAGATCTTATTTAAACGGAATGTTTTTATTTATACGCAGTTTATTCCAGAAAAATTAAATGTAAAGGCTCATCACGGCCTGACGGAAACTCCGAAAATTGTACCAACTAAACTGGACCCCTGTATTGCTGCCCGCAGCGATATTTATTAGGGGTCCAGCGCTCAGGGCCCCTAACATGGTTGAGGTCTCGTTAGAACCGGGACGTTTCAGACGTCTTGTCGTTTGAGTTTGATCTATATCCATCTACATTTGGAGCTTAAATAGTGAAAAACGGTCTTAATTTCATTAGCTTGAGGAGGGGGTCGCTTTGTGACATTATCATTTGAATTTATATACTGTGAGTCCAAGCTTCGTCTCTCCGAAGTCGTTCCCCTCCAGCCACTTGCGAGTGCGACACCAAGACAGACAGCTTGAGCAGGCGCTGCCTTTAAAGGAAACTTGGAAAAACTAACTCATGCTGTGTTTTACAAAACACGTGACATGAACAGCCAATCGTACAGCTGAGAAACAACCATGTGACATGAACAGCCAATCGTACAGCAGAGAAACAACCATGTGACATGAACAGCCAATCGCACAGCAGGAGCGCCGGTGCTTCCTCCGCTCTCCGGTTGGGCAGCGCGCAACCGCAAACGTCAATTTGAACTGGAACTCACCCTCCTCCCAACCATTAATTATTATTACGATTATTGTTGTTATATTTATTTTAATTATTATTATATTTATTATTATTATTATTACTACTATGATTTTTATTATTATTATTATTATTATTATTATTATTATTATAAAGCATCCTGAAGGCCATCCGCTTGGAGTGCCTCACAGTTCTCCACCTCCTTCACCCTGCAGGAGATAAGAGTAGTGCTAGTTTCCAAGACACTTGTTACTCCTCCGTCTAAAAGTAGGACCAAATGTGCGTCACTTTAAAGGACTTTTTCTTGGGGGTGTTTTGGACCCACTTCCTGCTTGGTAAGGGCCCTTGGGCTGGAGCCGAAACCGAAAGTGTTCAAATTCTTGTAGCTCCACTGAGTCATACATGAAAACAATACTGTGCACAGTTGAATACATGGAAAGGAAGTTCACAGGGTTTAACCAGGAACTTTTCAGCGTTAAAACCAAAAACAACAATTAAAAAGTCTCTCCCACTATAGTGTTGTTGACACTCTCTTACGCCAGCTTCACTACAAGGAATACGCAACAAATTGTTTCATGCATTGGACATACAAGGCCCGCTGAAGACGCCTTTCTCTCATATCAAACATGCTTCATGTAGGTCCTGGTGTTCAGATGTTTGTGTTTGGGAATTTTATTTCAGCCAAAAATAGTACCTGGTGATTGTACATTCCGACCATGGGGTGTTCCAGTTGAAAGCCCAGTGCTGCATTCACCAGATGTTATTGATGTGACGTTAATAGTTGTTTTTTAACCCATTGAATGCCTCAAGTTCTAAAGGCCTTAAAATAACCTTTTTTAATTGTCTTTAAGATAAATGGCTCGCCCATGCCTTTCAGCAGTGTAATTATTATTATTGTTATTATTATTAGTAGTAGTAGTAGTAGTATTAGTAGTAGCATTATTATTATTATTATTATACATAGAATTATTTGTTTTAGTCTTAATTCAAGCCGGGCTCAGTATTCAACTTTCCAGCTCAACAGGTTTTGCATAAATGATCATATTTATTGACCCTGTTCACAGAAACCTCCAGCCTTGATTTCTCCGAAGCTGTTAAAGCAGCGACAACACATTGCTGCTTGTTTCCTCACATTCAATGAGAACTGTAGACTCCTGTTGTAAATGAGTGGAACTGAGTGAAACAGAGGCCCAGTGTTGCCGGGGCCCTTTAAATAGACTGTGAATAGAATAGTGTCCCCGGGTGACATTTAGAAAACCATAAACATCGATTATGTACTTTAAACCCCGGTACGTGATGTTGTGTACTTACCGCTTGGTCATAAAAAATAAACTTTTTTAGAAAAATCCATTTTAACAATAAGATGTTCATGACACATTGACTAAATGCACATAATTCACATTTTATTCCGCTTCCAATTCCCCTTAAGTTTGGATGGAAACGTGAGTTCTCCAATCAGTGATCATAATAGTGATCAGGAGCTTTATTTGATTTGATGATTGTGGTGGCTCTAAATAAGTGAATGCAAGTTTTGGTCATTTGGGTGCTAATGGTGTTGATCTTGTGTTTTTCCGCGGCAGGCTTCCCCTCGGCCATCATGGGCCCGGCCGTATCCCAGCAACCGTACAGCGGGACCTACACCATCATCCAGCCCTCTGTAGTGGTGGTGGGGGGCTGCCCGGCATGCAGGTGGGGACACGGACACACACACACACACACACACAGACACACAGACACACACACACACACACACACACACACACACACACACACACACACACACACACACACACACACACACACACACACACACACACACACATACATCTAAAGTACAGCACACACTTTCATTGGTATTTGGTCATGTTAGTTTGGAATATCTACAAGTTTGTTCAATGATGCAAAGATGCGAAGCTGCGACGCCGCAGGAACCTGGGTTTCCTCCTCGCTGCTCTGATCAGGACGTGGACGTTAGGCCCCGGCGGCGTGGAAGGGAACAGCTCTGTTGGTGAAATCAGTCCAAATGTTTTCAGCAGGATTCAATCAGATCCGGCAACAGAATGTGTGTATTGGGCCAAGTAAAACTTCATGGACACCACATCAGTTGTGGTGTAGTTTGGCGCGTTGTAGTCGACAAACGAGTATCTTTAACAAACAAAAAGATAATAATACATTTAATTTAAATACAATTTATACAGAATATACAAAATGTTCTCTATGCACCAGATAAAGAAACATCACCAGAAAAGGCGTGGCAGGGGCTAAATGGACACACACACACAAATATATATATATATATATATTTTTTTTTAATGACCCAATTTAATTTCCTCCCATCTCGATCTCCCAGGGTCTGTTTTTGGAGCAGATCTCTCACTAGAATCATCGACTTAAAATATTAGAACATAGACATTGTCGTCTATCGATCCATCTATCTGTCTGTCTTTTTTATCCGTCTGTCTGTCTGGTCTGTCTGTCTATCCATCTATCTGTCTGGTCTGTCTGTCTATCTGTCTGTCTATCCGTCTTTCTGTCTATCCATCTATTAGAACATAGACATTGTCGTCTATCTGTCTTTCTATCCATCTGTCTGTCTTTTTTATCTGTCTATCTATCTGTCTGTCTGTCTATCCGTCTGTCTGTCTGTCTGTCTGTCTATCTATCTTTCTATCCATCTATCTGTCTCTTTTTTATCCATCTATCTGTCTATCTATCTATCCATCTATCTGTCTATCTGTCTGTCGGTCTGTCTGTCTATATCATCATTTTCAATAAGTATTGCATACATACACAAGGTTTGGAGGCAGCGGCTCTGACCTCTGGCTCCATGTGATGGAGCGTGTCAGTCTCATGCTGCGTCTGTGACTAAAGTTCTGTCGAGAGCAACGTTTTTTTTTTTTTTTTTTCTTTGTTTGTTTGTTTTTCACAGCACTTCTGCTTTACTGCAACAGTCCAGGAGTGGGAAGAGTAAAGAGGAAAGGGAAGTAACGAGGGCTAGAAAGGCTCCAGGTCCCATGTTATTGGGGTTGTATTTAGATGGAAGGAAGGAAGGAAGGAAGGAAGGATGGAAGGAAGGATGGAAGGAAGGATGGATGGATATTTCATTCATCCTCGGAGGGAAATTTCCGTGTTACTGCAGCTCACATAGAAAAATAGGCACAAATAATACAAATATGAAAATATACAATAAAACCTGACACTTGAATGTGCACAACCTAATGATTAACAACAAATATTACCTAAGAAATATAAAAAAAAGGGAAACGTGGTCATATGCATCATATGCATATAACTACTGAAATAACCCAAACAGTGAAGCAGAAAGATAATAAATAATTTAGTAATGTCCAGTCAACCTAATGATAAACACTAAATATCGGCTAAATAAAATTGACAAAACAGTAGAAAAATAAATCAAAAAATGTAAACATGTAAAGGAAGGAAAAGTTCACCGGCGCAAAACAGACAAACGTCCTCTGAATTTTTTTTTCTATCTCACATTTTCATTTTTTTGGAACTGGGTTTCTTGGTAGTTTCACTGAGTCATCGCTCCGTCACGGAGTCAGATGACCGCGGCCGGAACATGTGACCACATGAAGATAAAGGGTCAAACGTCACCTCGGCCGTGATCAAATACTGTGTAACTGTAAAACTCAAGGTTTCCTCATTTATTTATTTTATTTTATTTTTTTTCAAACCAAAAAATACACAAAGAGGAAGTTACTGAATAACTCGACTCAGTAAATCATCCAAGTGATTTGCATTTTTTTGTTGCTGTCTCGAGTGGTTAGTAACATGCCTCCGGCTTTCATGTGTATAATATGGATTGCAATATTATTATTTGCAGTGTTAATTCCGATATCGACCTAGTTTGAGTCTTCCCGGTCACATGACAAAAAAAGCTATTGAACTTTCACATTTTCAAAAATAGAAATTAAAAGGACAGAATTTCTATTTTGGAATTGAAAGGCGATGCAGGACGTAGACCAGGTCCTTAAATTATACAGACCTAGTTGGAGGGTTCTTAGTCAAATTATGAATCAGCGATTTAACTTTCAAATGTTGAAAAATGTTCTAAAACAAAACCACGGCTCCAATCAAAATGTGCTCCACCCACTCGGTTGACTCTCTTCTCACGTTGTGTTTTGGTGACGTGGCTTGGACCCGACAGACTTGCCGGAGACTCCTCCCGGTGAAAGATGTTGTCATGTGCGACGCCCTGTCACCGATCAGTCACGACGCGTGAAACCACAACGACTGCAACGTTCCCCGTCACAAGACAGAGAGTCCTGTAGTGTGAACCGCGCAGCGATCTGAGCACTAAGGAAGTCCTGTGGCGCGTCCGTGGCGCGACAACACGTGATGAGTAACATGCCTCTGGAGCCTGGAGTTAAAACAGATTATAATATTACAATCAGCAATATTAATACAGAGTTGTAGTACTTTCTCTTTACTATGAAACATAGAAAATACATTTTACTGGAATCATATTGGTCTCAAGACTGCTTGGGCTGGGCTGAACGATTTGGGGAAATAATCAAATTGTTTTTTTTATATAATACCAATATATCAATTGGGATTTAATATGCAATTTTAAGTACCTCATCCTCTGTATTATTCACTGAACACAAGCAATAAACCTTTCTACAGTATGACCACCACTGGATACAGTCAACATATAAACTTCTCTTTCTGTCGGCCACGCCCCAAGTGTGACGATGAGAACATATCTTTAACTATTGAATTGTAAAACGATAAACCTTCAATCACAGTAGAATGTTGACGGATTGGTTGAACTTCGAGCTTTGCAATTGTTCGAATCTGAAAGTTTACATTCGAAAAACATGCAGTGTTTCAGCGCAAATGTATTATTTCTTATAAAAATATTGCGTGCGACGCGTCCACGCGGCGCCTATGGGAGGAGCCGGCCCTGCACTGCCCTACTAAGCTGTGTAAAAAATCTGACCAACTCAGCTGTCTTTGCGACTTGAAAATTGCGTCCTATTAAATTGCGATATCGGTCTGATTTGATTAATCCATAAGCCCTACACAAGACTGCAAGAAAACATGTTAAATATGTGTGAGAACAGCGCGAACACTCAGTCAAAATACGCAGCTGATGTCATGAGAGGAGAGAAGCGCTCGTGCAAGGGTTCAGAGGGAGCGACTCCTTTTTTTCCACTGTGAAGTGCCCACGGGTTGATGTTATTCAGTGCAGTTTGATGTATCTGTGCTGATAGTCTGTGCTAATCTTGGGCCATTTAATCCTCTGCAAAGCAGTTTATGGAATACTGGAAACTCACACCAAAGTGTTTAAAAAAACAAAAAAAAAAACAACCCTGGTTTTCTGCTTCCTGCTTCGTTTCCTGGTACATTAAACCTTCAGATCGGCAGCAGGGCACAGCAGCACTTCAGCTTCATATTTACTTAACCCAGCAGAGATAAATCCTGGCGTCCGTACGGCCACCTAACCCCTTTTTAACTGAATTCATCCTGTGCATATTATTGCGTTTTGTATGTTTTTATATAGTTGGCATTTTTTTTTATCATATTTTATAATTATTTTATTTGATTATTTTGAGAATTTGTGAATTTTTCCTTTTGTTTCTACATATATATATATATATATATATATATATATATTTGACTTTTGCTGTTTAAATGCTAATTGTACACCAATCTCGTCATATTCGTTGCATATGAAAATGTTCTTTTCTATTGTTAACGTTTTCCTGAGTAGTTTTTATTTATATTTTTTTTACTTTTATTTATTTATTTATTTTCTTAACTCGTTCCTCGGAATAGATCTGGGTTGATTCCAGATGCCATGTGGTCTGCAGCTTCCTGTCTCTGTTCTCGTTTCGCCGTCTTTGTGCGACTGGTTTTGTCGAACGAGGCTCCGCTGGAAAGGAGCCTCGTGAGGACGGAAAAGCTTTCCTCAGATGGTCAGATAACCAGCCCCGTCACGCCCTGCACGCCTGTTGGGGGGGAACGGTCTTCCCGCGCTGCAGATTCAGGAGGCCCAGGCGCCCGGCGTCCGTTGACGCTAAGGCCACATTACGATGATCAGGGCCCGATTTGGCAAAGATTTTCGGGCTGAATCCAGGGTGGTCCGGGAGGGTCCGGGGTGGAACCATAGTGTGTGTGTGTGTGTGTGTGTGTGTGTGTGTGTGTATGTGTATGTGTATGCGTGTGCGCGCGCGTCTCAGTACGATCCCAATCCGAGTCTTTCCAAAATCCTTTGGCGTGCGTGAGTCAAAGCCTCCGATCGCAGGGGGAACTTTGAACAGCCGGTGAGACGGCGAAGCCAAAGAAAGCGGCAAAGCGAGCAAGAGTGGACTTGTGAAATGGTGGAGCCGCTCGTGTAGCGGCGCGGGCCCACGAGGGTCCGCTCAGCGCTGCCAGTTCGCCGGACAGACGTCGGCGGGAGTGAGTGGCACGGCGGCCATGTTTGTTTTGGTGTCGGGGACAGCGTGAGGAATGTCGCCGCTCCGGTGTCGTCTGCACGTCTAGGCGTGGGAACAGCTCGCGTCGCCGGTATGCTGTCCGTGCGCTCTCCGTCTTTAGACTTGCGCTCCTCCAAGACGGCGGTGGTCGTGTGCGGGCGCAGAGGAGGCCGAGTGCCTGCAGATGTCGGGTTAGGGTTAGGAGTGTGCGGCGATATGTCCTTTTTGTTGTCGTTTACCACCAGTAACGCGACCGGGCACCTTCCGCTTCCTGCCGCTGTGCAGGCCGCACTGCTGTCTGCCTACATTATTATTATTATTTTTTTTTTTGTTTTTAAATTTCAATTTTTCAGTTTGAGCTCGATATAATATCCCCGTGAGGGAAGTCGGTCCTCGGCGTGTGACCCGTCCTCCTCGCCCACGTGTCGTATCATCAAGTCTTATCTCATGACAGATGCACTTGTTGTAAGTCACTTTCAAGTTACTTAGAGTGTCTTTTCAAGGGGACCTGTTATGCTCCTTCCTACACAAGTTAATACCGGTCTTTGAAGTTTTTTGTTGAAGGCACCACTCAGATTGTGCATTCTAGCCATTGTAACATGCCTCTAAATCCACCGTCTGAAAGGGGGGCTGTTTCAGCGGGAGGAGCCACCCTGCTGAGGGCACCGGGTCTGTGAGCCAATGGGGTTTGAGCTTGAGGGGGAGTTTGAGGGGGCAGGGGGCCCAGGGGGTGGAGCGGGTCCGGCTGGTCATCGGAAGGTTGCCGGTTCGATCCCCGGCTCCTCCTGGTAGCGGGCTGATGTGTCCTTGAGCAAGACACTTAACCCCCTAACTGATCCCCGGGCGTCGCCTCATGGCAGCCACTGCTCCTGTAGCTACGTCACTGACTAGGATGGTGAAATGCAGAGAAATGCATTTCGTTGCCTCAGTGCAATGACGCTGAGTTGGATCTAGATGCCAGTTGCCGAACTTCACCCATGTGAGATCTACGCAGCCTCATTCCAAAGTTTGTTCCCACTTTCGCCGCCATGTTCCGGGCTTGAGACGCGGACGCCGCACCCCGACAACGCAGGCGGGGATTTGTTTCATGGAAAATGTCGGGGGGGGGGGGTAATGAATAAACACCTCTACAATAAAAACACTGTTTTTATTGGTTTTGTTTGGAGGAAACGCACGGCGGATGGGAGTGTGCAGACGACTATATAAGGAAATCCGCGACCCGCTGACGTCAGCTCGTACAGAAAGTAGAGAAAATCCTTTGGAGACGGTGCGTTCAGAGCGGTGTGAATCCTGAGCGTTTTGTTCACAGCCATGACTCTGTCGTTAGTTTACCTCATTATTAGACACCTTGGCCAGGCCCGATGCGAACATCCCACATTCCAACATTATGTATATGACGGAACATAAGGGAAAGCACAACAGGTCCCCTTTAATGATGCAACCAGTCACGCCTTCTCTCCCTCCTCAGGGTGGGGGTGCTGGAGGACGACTTCACCTGCCTGGGGATCCTCTGCGCCATCTTCTTCTTCCCGCTGGGAATCCTCTTCTGCTTCGCCCTGCGCCAGCGGCGCTGCCCCAACTGCGGCACCACCTTCGGTTAGACGGACCAAACTGCAGCGGGACCCTCACGCACGCACACTTGCAAACACACACACACACACACACACACACACACACACACACAGACACACACACAGATAATACATTCATTACATTTGTTCATTACACGTCATGTTTTTCTTAACGATTGCACTTATTTTGCCATTATTGTTATACAAGCATCGCAAATGAAAAAAGATGTTGCCATGAACTATAGCCAGCCATGATTTTCTTAAATTTTTATTTCCCCCTCTCTTTGTGCAGCGCCCATGAGAACTTTTTTTCTTTGTTTATAAATGTAAAGATCGGCCTGATGAGTCGAAGTCGATGGGACTATTGATGGCTTTGCCGGTGCCTTCATTAGGAACCCCGTCGATCCGTGAGTCTCGTGTCGCTGTGTTTCTCGGCGCTCAGCTCAAACAAGTTATATTCATCTTGTTTTTGTCAAATTAAACATAAATGCGGCACAAAGTGATGCGTGCCAAATGATATTGTATGGTGTATTGTATTTTTCATCATACGTAAGTGTATTATTATTTTTTTCTGCTTAGAGGTAGGATTTCTCTGTTATTTTTTAAGCTTGGCGGCGTCCATTTGAATCACACATGAAATGGCTTTGTCAGATTTATTTTTAAAAATATTTTTAATCTTTTCTCCTGCGTGGTTCTGTCATTTACCAGCAGCAGCAGCAGCACGAAGAGACTTTTTCAAACCTTTTTTGACGCAAAACACGGAGGCTGTCCTGGATTTGAGGAAACAAAAAGGACTTTTGCAGAGACGGTCTCATCTTCTAGATATTTGGTGATATTATTTTCTCCCCGGGCCATTGAACTGACCGTTTATTAGACTTCTCTGGTTTCTGTTGAGAAAAAACTTTTTTTTTTGTTTTGTTTGTTTATCCCGGGGCTGTCTGCAGACATCAGGAAAATAAATAAAGTCTGCAGGAAACGCCTCCATCACGCATTCTGGACATTTACCTAAAAAAAAAACAACAAAGACAAAACGACAGACAAACAGCATGCAGAGGAATAAGACATTTAATAGGAAAGAATTTATAAGATTTATAATCTGAATTTTACATATACGTAAAAGATAGGATTTATTATCTGAATGATGTTACTGAGTTTCGGCCGCTCCTCCTTCCAGACCAGACAATCAGAATGTTTATCTCAGTTTATCTCCTCTCTTCGTCTTCCATCAGAGCCGTGTGGACGAGCCGGCATTTGGATTTTCTTCTTTAAAAGAAATAATACAACAATGAACTATTTGCACGCTGTACTGGTCCATGCTCCTACTTTTTATAATAATGAATAAATAAAAGAGTATTGTAAATTAAAGGGTGTCCTGCTTAAGTGTATTTATTATCGAGTTATTTTGTGTTTTTTTGCGCTGCGGGATTTAAAACAAGAACCATCGCTTGAGGAAATAAACCTTTATTTTTCATACGGCATCTTTTTTTATTCGGACGTAATGAGGAGTGTTTAGAGTCCAATTGAACCAGTTCAACACTTTCAGGCTGTTAAAAATGTACTTTTTAGAATTATTCCAGCAAAAAGATTTCAGATCTTTGTGTTTCTCTTATTTCTTTATGTATGTGGCAATATGTTTATTTTTTCCCCTGAACTCATTAATATTACAGTAAATATGTTTTAAGGCAGAAACCCCCGCTCCAAATTGACGATCAACAACATTAATATGAACTAATCTGTTTTACCATGTATTTACATTTATGACATTTGCATTTTCCTATTCTCTATTCACTCCGCACTGCATCATTATCATACATATATCTATGTACTGTAATATGTATCTTATATATATTTCTGGTGAAATGATGAGTTCCATATTTTACATTTGACTGTTCTGTGGCAAGTCACCAAATATCATAAATTACAATTAAACACAATAAAATAAAATATTCCTTTCTTTCCTCTCTGGAAAGTTTTTGTTTTCCGTTTCTGTCTTTTTTCCCCAGCGTCGCAAGAACGTACGGTGTGTGGTCGACATCGCCACGGGCAACAAAGGAAAAAAAACTCAGAAAAAGAAAAAATATATATTTATGTATTTGTTTTCATATGAGAGCTTTCTGCTCCATCAATAAAACTGAAAGCCAGCGTCCTTCCAGGTGAACGTTTGCAGCAACGGTTGGGGAGCCGGGCCCCAGGCTGGGCTGAGGGTCTCCTGGAGGCTCCTTCCCAGTCGCAGGTCCGTTCCCGGGGAAGCTGGATGCTGGTTGCCCGGGGCGACAGCGGGCGTGGCCTCTCAGATGACGGGCGCCGAGCGGTCGTTGGTGAGGGTCGGACGTAACCTGACTGTAGCGAACGGGTTCCCTCCCCTGGGGAGAGAGGAGATGAGATAAAGATCAAATATAAGATGAGATAAAGATCTGATAAAGATGTGATAAAAATGAGATAAAGATGAGACTTGATGGATCACAGGGGAAATTGGGGCGAATTGACAGAACAGTGCAAGAAAAACTCAGTAAAATATGTACACATACAATTTAAAGTTAACATGTACAAGTATGTACAAATATATCATGATATCAAGTTAGTGATAAGTGGTAATGAAATGCTGTAGTATGATAAGCTTGTAAAATATATTGTATATATTATATTATATATAATCATATTGTAAGCTATATCCATCAATATAATGGTCAAATAAGGTAATGTAACACTTTTATTTATTAATAAAGAAATAGCCATATAGTACTGAAAATAATAATAATAATAATAATAATAATAATAATAGCTGAGGGCAGCAACACACAGGGTCCATTTTCGACACCAATTACAACTTTTTTGAGTTCCCATGTAACGCAGCATCAGTTCGTGCTGTTGCTCGTCTTAACATCAGCGTTACGACTAAAACAAGTTAAAATTTTCTGTGTTTCCTTTGAACGCAGCGCAATGATGAGATGACGCCAGCTTTCAGAGTCCTAGTGACACGCTGAATTACTAATACAAGGATGAACTTGTTGTGTGTTGTGACTTTATCCTAAAAATGAGACGGTGTCCCCGTCAGGTCCCTGTCTACTTCCTGTCAGGTCCCTGTCTACCTCCTGTCAGGACCCTGTCTACTTCCTGTCAGGACCCTGTCTACTTCCTGTAGTCCACAGAGTCCTGCCTCACGGTGTCTCTGTGGAAGGAAATCCCTCCGTGTGGAAGTTCCCAACAACACGCTTCCATTCAAACGGATTCAACACTGCATGGTCCCTCAGAGACATCTAATTAACTTTTTTTTAACTTTTGGGACTAAAATATAGAAACACGATTACGACCAGTTACTCCGCAGCTTAAAACCAACTCCTGTTTTGTACTGTTTTCCACTCCTACAGTTTGTGTTACGACTGGTTCCAATGCTGCCAAATAAGGACACAGCACTGGGTTTAATGGAACAGAATGCATTTATATTTACAAAAAGGGAAACATAATAAAGTATCAATTAAATTATTACTCCACAAACTCATCTCGCTCCACCTCCCGGGCGAAAGTTTTAGAACCTTGGCGTGTGGGCGATAACCGGATGTTCAGCTACTTCCGGGCAAATTTCATCAGTTTTTCACTAATTCCTGCTCCGTATGTGGAAATGATTTGGATGGTACTTGAACCCCCAGCTGTCAGAGACGTCCCGGTTCTAATGAGACCTCACCCGTTTCCGTAGCTGCAGCGGTTGTTCTGTTCCCGACACTCTGGGCCCGAAAAATGCCAAGGAGAATAATAATAATAAAAATCCGAACATCCCTGCGGAAGGACCCCTAATAGTGGCAATAGTACAAATGGAATTATTATTAATATTATTATTCTTATTATTATTCCTATTATTATTATTATTATTGTTATTATTAATAATAATCGTAATAATCATAATTATAATACTATTAATAACAAAAATATACTAATCATGACAATAAAAATAAGGCTATACTAATCATAATAATAATAATAATAATATTAATAATAATAATAATCATTATCATCATCATGACAATATGTAATGATGGTGCTACTACTGCTACGAATATATAATTTTAACTGCAAAAATAAAAAGTTCCGTCACCTGAAGGGGGCGCTAAAGAGCTAAAGAGCTAACTATAATGACAACACGCTCTCTTTAGTGTGTGTGTGTGTGTGTGTGTGTGTGTGTGTCCAGCTGTATTTCACAGCCTGATCAGACAGGGTAATGTGTATTTTATCCACATGGACAGAGAACTCACGTGAGGAAAGGAGGAGGAGGGCGAGGAACGCCGTTGGGCTGGGTCACCTGCGTGGGAAAAACAAACAACCAAACCAAATCAATTCATCCATAAAAACACAAATCAAGCTTCAGTCAAAGAGTCACAAGGTCCCTGCTGCTCCCACAGGAGGGAAGGACCTGGAACATGAACCACTGCAGGGTGGAAGACCTGCTGGGTGGATGGATGGACGGATGGATAGATGGACGGATGGATGGATGGATGGATGGACGGATAGACGGATGGACGGATGGACGGAAAGATGGACGGATGGATGGATGGATGGATGGACGGATGGATGGATGGATGGATGGACGGATAGACGGATGGACGGATGGATGGAAAGATGGACAGATGGATGGATGGATGGACGGATGGATGGATGGACAGATGGATGGAAAGATGGACGGATGGACGGAAAGATGGACGGATGGATGGACGGATGGATGGATGGATGGATGGATAGACGGATGGATGGACGGACGGATGGATGGACAGATGGATGGATAGATGGACGGATGGATGGATGGATGGATAGACGGATGGATGGATGGACAGACGGATGGACGGATGGATGGATGGACAAGTAGATGCCTGGATGGACGGATGGATGGGTGAATGTATGGATGGATGCCTGGATGGATGCTTGGATGAATGGGTGAATGGATGGGTGAATGGATGGACGGATGGATGGATGGATGGATGGATGGGTGGGTGGGTGGATGCCTGGATGGATGAATGGATGGGTGGGTGGGTGGATGCCTGGATGGATGTTTAGATCGATGACAAATCTGTGGATGGGTGGGTGGATGGATGCCTGGATTGAGGGATGGCTGGATGGGTGGATGGGTGGATGGATGGTTGGATGGATGGATGCCTGGATGTCTGGATGTATGAGTGGGTGGCTGGATGGATGGAAGGGTGGATGGATGGATGGATGGATGGATGGATGCCTGGATGGATGGGTGGATGGATGGATGGATGAATGGATGCCTGGATGGATGGGTGGATGGGTGGATGGATACATGGAAGGAAGGGTGAATGGATGGATGGATGGGTGGATGGAGGAATAGATGGGTGGATGGTGGATGGGTGGGTGGATGGTTGGTTGGATGGATGGATTGATGGGTGGATGGATGAATGGATGGATGGATGGATGGATGGATGGATGGATGGATGGAAGGATGAATGGGTGGGTGGATAGTTGGTTGGATGGATGGATTGGTGGGTGGATGGATGCATGGATGGATGGGTGGGTGGATGGATGGGTGGATGGATGGAAGGGTGGGTGGATGGATGGAAGGATGGATGGGTGGGTGGAAGGTTGGTTGGATGGATGGATGGATGGATGGGTGGATGGATGGAAGGATGGATGGGTGGGTGGATGGTTGGTTGGATGGATGGATGGATGGATGGATGGATGTATGGATGGATGGATAGTTGGGTGGATGGGTGGAGGGTGGAGGGTGAGGCATGGGAAACACGCCGCAGGGTGACATCACGAGGTGCAGCGTTGAATCTGAACCTTGTGGAGGAACCGGTTGGATCTGGAGGCGACGCAACAAATCACTTTGAGTGGAAACGTCCTTGTGTTCTGTGTTATACATACACATAACACGTATAACACATACAGTACATATAACACAAAAAAACACATGGAACACAAATAACACATAGAACACAAATAACACATATAACACATATAACAAATATAACACATACATATGTATATAACACATACAACACATAGATATAACACATACATATAACACATAAAACACATACATATGAATATAACACAGATAACACATACATATAACACAGATAACACATAAAACACATACATATAACACAGATAACACATAAAACACATACATATAACACAGATAACACATAAAACACATACATATAACACATGTGACAAATAAAGATTCTTAATACCTTAATACCTGTATATCACATACATATGTATATAACACATATAACACAGACATATGTATATAACACATATAACACATACATATAACACATATATCACATACATATGTATATAACACATGTAACACAGACATATGTATATAACACATATAACACATACATATAACACATATATCACATACATAT
>NC_137205.1:30576119-30581119 GCF_960531495.2 Zeus faber | reverse complement strand
GAGAGAGAGAGGGAGAGAGAGAGAGACAGGGAGACAGAGAGGGAGAGATAGGGAGGGAGGGAGAGAGAGACAGAGAGAGGGAGAGAGGGAGGGAGAGAGAGAGACAGACAGGGAGACAGAGAGGGAGAGATAGGGAGGGAGGGAGAGAGAGACAGAGAGAGAGGGAGAGAGAGACAGAGAGAGGGAGAGAGGGAGGGAGAGAGAGAGACAGAGAGAGAGGGAGAGAAAGAGGGAAAATGAGAGGGAGAGAGAGAGAGGGAGAGATAGGGAGGCAGGGAGAGAGAGACAGAGAGAGAGGGAGAGAGAGACAGAGAGAGGGAGAGAGGGAGGGAGAGAGGGAGGGAGAGAGAGCGACAGAGAGAGGGAGAGAGAGAGAGAGAGACAGAGTAAGGGAGGGAGAGAGAGAGAGAGAGGGATGGAGAGAGAGAGACAGAGGGAGAGTGAGGGAGAGAGGGAGGGAGAGAGAGAGAGCAAGAGAGACATGGAGAGAGAGAGACAGAGCGAGAGAGACAGAGGGAGGGAGGGAGACATGGAGAGCGAGATTACTGACATTGGTAGAATACAAGGGTCTTAAACAAAGGTCTCTCTCTCTAATTCCTTCTCCCTCTCCTCTTTTCCTCTGCATTTCCCTTTCTCTCTCCATCCGTCTTTCTCACCCTCTATCCCTTTCATTCTCTCTGTCTCTCTCTTTCCATCTCTCCCCTGCCCCTGCTCTCCCTCCATCTCCCTCTCCTCTCTTTCCCTCTCCATAACCTCCCCTCTCTCCATCCCTCTCTCTCTTCCTTTGTCGCCGGTGCTCATCTCTCTCTCCTCCCAATTAAATTCTCCCCCCTTCTCTCCCTTTACGTCCCTGTCTCTTTATTTCCCTCCGTCTCCATCCCTCCATCCCTCCCTCCCTCCCTCCCTCTCTCCTACAATTAGCCCCCTCACTCTGCAACGTGACTCATAATGTTTCTCATCTTTACGTTCGTCAGGTTTCCACCAATTAGCAACATATTCAAATGTGTGTGTGAGTGAGTGTGTTTGTGTGTGTGTGTGCATGTGCATATGTCTGTGTGTGTGTGTGTTTTTGAGTGTCTCTCTCTCTCTCTCTCTGTGTCTGTGTATGTGTGTGTGTGTGTGTGTGTGTGTGTGTGTGTGTGTGTGTGTGTGTGTGTGTGTCTGTGTGTGTGTGCGCATGAGTGTGTGTGTGTGTCTGTGTGTGTGTGTGTGCGTGGTTTTATGAATGGGTCGGAGTGGGCGGAGAGCATTGTGGGCCACAATTACGGATGAATTGAGGATGAAGAGGAGGAGGAGGAAGAGGAGGAGGGTGGGGTGGCCTCCACCTCTCAATGGCGGAATGAGAGCGAGGGAAGGTGGAAAAAACAGAGAAGAGGACGAGAGAAAAAACGCTGGATGAGCAGAAGGACCACAAGTGGGCAGAGAGAGATGAAGGGACAGCTGGTGCATGGGGATTCAAATAAAAACAGAGAGAATGTGGATGAACAGAGAGGGAGAGAGAGAGAGAGAGAGAGAGGGAGAGAGAGAGGGAGAGGGAGAGAGAGAGGGAGAGAGTGATGGAGGGAGGGAGAGGGAAGGAAAGAGAGATGTAAATAAAGAGACTGAAGACAAGTGGATGAGAGAGCAGGAAAGAGGGCGATAGGGACCTTAAATCTGCCTGCTTCTCTTTTCTTATTTGCTTCCCTCAGTGCATAGCAACAGCAAAAGTTTCTATTTGGTTTGAGTGGTTGAGGGTTCGAGTCCCGTCATGTCGTGCGGCAGCTTCATCTGTTTGGACTTCGGACCAGAGAGAACACAAACAGTATCAAGTTCACGCGTCTCCAGGGTTTCCAGCACAGGGGCCACGGGGTAGGACCCAGCAAGAACCAAGGTGGACCTGGTAAGGACCCGGGAAGTACCCATGTAGGACCCAGGATGTACAAAGGTGGACCCAGGGAGTACCTAGTTGATCTCAGGTGTTCCCAGGTGTACCCAGGTGTACACAGCTAGGACCTAGGAAGTACCCAGGTGAACCGTAGGACCCAGGACTTGGGTAAGACCCAGGAAGTACCCGGGCAGGACCCAGGAATTACCCAGGTGGACCCGGGTAGGACTCATGAAGTACCCCAGTAGGACCGAGGAAGTACCCAGGTGGACTCGGGTAGGACACAGGTGTGGAGGACCTGCCCGACACCGGAGCCCCAGCGGCGCGAGCCACAGCGACAGGTAAATAATGAATATTTCAGGCAGAGGGCGGACGGAGGCTCTGCTTTCAGCGCCGTGTGACCAGTACACCGCCCGTCAAACATCACTGGGCGTCTCCAGGGAACTACCTCACTGTTAATACCATGAATGGGATCATTTTAAACTTTTAATACAATATGGAGGGTGGATGTGTGTGTAATTGTGCTGCTATGTGCGCATGTGTCCATTTGTGAATACATGAGCACTTAAAAGTACCCACCGCATAATAAGGGAACAAAAAAGCCAAGAAGTGGCCGCGTCGCTCGTTCCAAAAACGGGCGTGGCTTCACGGCCCCCGCTCAGTAAATGCAGGGTGGGCGGTGGGGGTGGACCTCCCTTCTGTGTTTTATTTTTTATTTTTTTTTGTGTGTGTGTGATGTGTGTGTGCCACTCAAAGTACAAGTAGTAACCAGTTCCTCAGAATTTCACTGTTTATTTCAGTGATTGTTGCGACCAAAAATGCTTGATTTTGCAGCGGCTTGATTCAAAACTAGAAATGCAATTTGCAACGTTTTGCATTTTGGTTTGTTTTTCGCAGTAAAACTGCTTGTGAAAGAAAAATAAAGCTTATAAAGATTTTTTTTCACAATGAATAAAGAAGGATATGTCATCACTTGATAATAATAACAATAATAATAATAATAATAATAATAATAATAATTTATTATTATTATTATTATTATTATTAGTAGTAGTAGTAGTAGTAGTAGTAGTATTATTAGTATTATTATTATGCATTCTGCATACCACAGAAACAACTGGAAATATTTTAGTTATTTTTATTTTCTGAACATAAAGAACCATTGGCTCAAAGTCACGAAAACACACTGCTCTGTCTTCTCAGGACAGCAAGATGAAGTGCTGTGTTGACTTGGATATTTAATGTGGAAAATACACTTTCCAAATTACCAGCTCTCAAAATATTTCTGAGATTCCTTTGAATTTGTATGAATTGTTTCCATTGCAAAAATAATAATTTCCTGGAGCGATCAGCTTCCTCCCTGCACGGGTTGTGCAGATTCCATCCAGTAGATTGCGTTGCTGAGCCACACGTACCATCCACAATCCCGATTTCATGACATTGGTAAAGAAATGTTAATATTATGAATCATGATCAATCAATCAATCAATCTCATTATCATGTTCCATTAGAGAACGGTCATATATTTCAGTTTACAGCAAAAAAAAACAAAAGCATAATTCTAGTGGGGTTGGTTCATTTCCATGGAACCCAGACCCGGTCGCTCCCAAAGGCCCGCGGGCGGCCCTGGCACACCCTGTTTGCATGGCATTCAAATGGGTCCATAGAAGAAAAAAGGTTGTGGTGCTAGACGGGTAGGAAGGGAAGCGATGTATGAAATATGAGATTTCTGAAGAATAATCTACAAAGAGAGATACTCCAGGTCTATTTTTTTGTTTTTAGATAACATTTATGGCCCGGTGTTATTCTATATTCTAACATCAAAACAGCAGGGATTATTCAAGGAAACAAAACATTCTTAATACCCATTTCTTGGTCACCACAGACCATTATGACACAAGCAGGGCTATCATTTGGCCAACAAAACAGGCAGTAAAAACGACAAGTGAACGGGCTGTGAGAGGCCATTTCCAACAAAGTTTTTGCCTTTTAGTTATTATTATTATTGTTATTATTATTGTTATTATTATTATTGTTCTTATTATTATTGTTATTATTGTTATTATTGTTGTTATTATTATGATTATTTTTAATCATTGTTTTGATTATTATTAATCATGATAATAATAATAATAATAATATAAAAACATAACAATAATAAATAATAAATATATATATGATTTTTCTAGAGGAAAATAAATTATTTTTTATCTTAAAAAAATACTAAAAGCTATGGTACATGGCACATGGTTATATTTCCTATTTTGCAATTTAAAGGGTAAGACCCAGATCATGGTCAGTTGGTCTACAGCCAAATAAAAAGGCAATTACGATCTTACTATCATCTTACTATCATCTTACTATCATCTTACTATCATCTTACTATCAGCTAAGTCTCCAGCACTGGGAGCTGAATGAAGGGATGAGAGTCATGGACGGATGAACGGATGAGGTCAACGGGTTCACCCGACACCGCACCCCTTCGCATACTGTCTGGGGAGAAAGAAGAAGATGATCGTCTGACGCCTGGAACCAGAGAGGCCTGCAGCCAGGCTTGCGCTAGTAAAGCAAAAAAAAGTCCACTTGTCCACGGTCACCGGAGAGAAGGAAAGGTTACGTGAGGTCCATCAAGACCATCAGAGGTTAAACTGACTCGACATCAGTCTTCATCAGCTAAGCTTTTAATAAGAACCATTAAAGACAAAGGAGGTCTTTTAAAGGTAGGTCTTTAAAAGGTAGGGGGCCTATAGAAGGTAGGAGGTTTTTAAAAGGGAGGAGGTCTTTAAAAGGGAGGAGGTCTTTGAAAGGAAGATGGTCTTTGAAAGACAGGAGGTCTTTGAAAGGTAGGAGGTCTTCAGAACGCAGGAGATCTTTAAAAAGGAGGAGGTCTTTGAAAGACAGGAGCTTGTCGAAAGGTAGGAGGTCTTCAGAATGTAGGAGATCTTTAAAAAGGAGGAGGCCTTTGAAAGACAGGAGGTCTTTGAAAGACAGGGGGTCTTCGAAAGGTAGGAGGTCTTCGAAAGAAAGGAGATCTTTAAAAGGTAGGAGATCTTCAGAACGTAGAGGATCATTAAAAGGAAGGAGGTCTTTAAAAAGGAGGAGGTCTTTAAAATACAGGATGTCTTGAAAGGTAGGT
>NC_137205.1:30556119-30568619 GCF_960531495.2 Zeus faber | reverse complement strand
GAGGGATCGACTTTGGCTCTACAAACGTTCGGTTTGGCTGAAACCCCGGAGCAGCTTGTTTGTTCTGAACCGAAAACGCTGCTCCCGTTCCTCGGCTGCAGCATTTCCCAAAACGCGGAGGCTCCTGCCGTCAACAAACTGAGATGTGTTTGAGTTCCTCTGCAAGCTCTGCATGGTGCCTGTGTCGGTCCGTCTGGGGTTCAAACGCCTTTCAAAGTAACTCATACAAAGAGTAGGAAAGTACTTTTGGATTACTTTTATCTGAGCAATCCAAAAGTACTCAGGTTCTGAAGGTGAACTACAACGATCAAAATATTTTTCACTTTATTCAGAATCAATCTTTTCTGTCTCCTTTCTTGCCTTCGTTTCATACTTATTTGCTAATCAATGGGAATGAATGGGAGTTTAAAAGGTAATTTATAGTGTTTGCAACGTGTGAAAAAAACCCCCCAAAAAACACATAATTCATTCATATAAAAGGAGATTTGTCAAAAGCAAATACGGTGAAATCCAAGGTCAAGGTTAATAACGTCATTATTCTTTTATACGTGACGTAATTTATACTCTGTTAATACTCTGTTTAATTCCAGTAAAAAATGTCACCTCCGGTCGTAGTGTCGGACCGAGACTTGTCGCAAGAGCTGGAAAAGGTAAACGCACCCGGAGCCTCGGGGAAGTCCTGCAGCACAGAGGAGGCGGAGCTTATCACAGCGTTTCCCCATAGGGATGAGCGGACTTCCTGTTTGTTCTTGTCTTTAGTCGGATTCGGTGTCAAGTAAGTTCTACGCTCACTCTCATACGCAAACTATGTGTGTATAAGTACATGCTTACACACACACACACGCACACACACAGGTACCTGAGTGTCTGTCTGTGCCGTTGCTGTGGTTCTGGGGGAACATGTCCACCAGGGGGCTGGTCTGTGACTTGAGGGGCGGAGCCGGGGACTCCTGGCCCACAGAGAGGTTCTGAGCGGGCGAGAGTGAGGACAGGGTGACTCACACCGTACAACCCAACTTACTTGACTTATCGCATGCATGGAATCACATTCTGTATATACTGTATATTTGCCTATTTTTTAATTTGGATATTTTTTGTGTATTAAGCAAAGTTTTGTATATTTGGCTATATTTGGTTTTAAGTTTGGATATTTTTGGGATATTTAACAATTATTTTTATATTTGCCACTTTAGTTGTTTTTATTTGGATATGTTTTGTATATCTAGCTCTTTTTTTGTTTGTAAATTTTTTGTACAGTTGTGAATTTTTCTGTTTTGTTTTATTTGACTGTTTTCCTTTCTTTTATTTGGCTATTTTTTGTTCATTTGGTCGTTTTATTATTATTTTTTCAAGTCTGCGCAGCGATGCAATAATCTTCACCACTACGAGTCCCTTGTACATGTCAATGTACTTGCCCAAAAAAAAAGACTGACAGAAGTGTTGGTGAAATAAGCTCAACAGGCACAGTGTTAGTGGACTTATTGACCACCTCACACCACGTCCATCCCTCTCCTCCCCCTCACCAGGCTGTGGCGTGACGGCGCCGGCGAGGGCAGCGGCATGACGGGGACGTGCGTCCTCAGCCGCTCGATCATGGACAGGACGCCCTCCGGGAGGTCGGTGGCATCGGTGCACTGCTGTTGCCATGACGACAGGCTCTCCCTCAGCAGCTCCCTGGCCTGGGGGGTCATATATCATAACATTATAAAGTCATAAAGTTATAATATCCTACTACGGACGGACAGGCGACAGGCTCTTCCTTAGCAGTTCCCTGCCCCGGAGGATCACATAATTAGTTATAATATCATAAGTTATAATATCATTAAGTTATAATATCATAAAAAAAAAGGATTTGCCGAAGATGCAAAAAATATCGATATCATATGACAATAGAAAATAGCCAAATATACAGAAAATAGTCCAATAAAAAACAAAATATAGCCAAATATGCAAAAAACTTGATATAATAATAATAATAATAATAATAATAATAATAATAATAATAATAATGATAATAATGATAATAGAAAAACAAAGTACATGAAATAACCAAATACCAACAAAAATAGCCAAATATACAGCGACGGACGGTCAGACAGACGGTCAGACAGACAGGCACCTTGTCGTGGAAGGCGGCCGTCTGGTGGGTGAGGCTGCAGTGCTTGTCGACCAGGAAGCAGAAGCGTCTCTTCTCCTCCAGCAGAGCTTCTCTGCAGCTGTCGGCCATAAACCTCTGCATGTCCACCTGCCGGCTGGACAGAGTCTCCAGGCACTGCACACACACACACACACACACACACACACACACACACACACACACACACACACACACACACACACACACACACACACACACACACACACACACACACACAGGATTCATTTTATTATTCACATTTTTTTGTTTACTGTTAATTTTTAAGTTAATTGTAAATTGCCATTTCCTTTTATTTTCACAAGTTATTATGAGTTATTATGATAATAACCTATTGTTATTGGACAATTGCTGTTATTATGATTTTTTTATGATTATTATTAATAAAATGCACCTATTGAGAAACAAGTGTTTTTCTTTACTAATCAAGACTCAATAATCTAACAATGGCACAGCCGTCAGTGCTGAAAAGAAAATAATGTTTATATCGAAAATCAAATCATGACCTTAAAATCAAAAGTTCAATCAAATCGTGGATTTGGAGAACTGTGACACCCTTTATATCTAGCCACCCATCCATCCATCCATCCATCTATCCATCCATCAATCTATCTGTATATCCATTCATTTCAAATGATTTATTCCAGCAGTGTGTCTTCCTAAACACACACCAGCCACAATAACCCACAATTCCATCCCCTTATCTCCTCTCATCCATGTGTGTATCTCAACAAACCAACCAGACTCTTTGACCACTGACCGGCGTGTGTGTGTGTGTGTGTGTGTGTGTGTGTGTGTGTGTCCGTCCCCTAATCTCCCTCAAACAGCAACACGGATGCTAAGCTACAGTGTAAAGGCAGATTGAATTGTCTCTGTTGCCTTTATGAATGAACAGTGGACAAAGGGACCTCTGTGTGTGTGTGTGTGTGTGTGTGTGTGTGTGTGTGTGTGTGTGTGTGTGTGTGTGTGTGTGTGTGTGTGTGTGTGTGTGTGTGTGTGTGTGTGTGTGTGTGTGTGTTCGCCCGTGTGCAAGTGCGTGCGTGTTTTATCTAGACGGACACCCGGGTACGATGAAAGGCCCAGCTGGGTAAAAAAACAAACAAAATTAATGACTTTTTACGAGTATACGTGTGTGTGTGTGTGTGTGTGTGTGTCTGTGTGTGTGTGTGTGTGTGTGTGTGTGTGTGTGTTTGTGTCTCTGTGTTCGAGACACCTCCCTGAATATTAAAGGATAGGTCTCATCATTTATATTTATATGCAGAGAACAACCTGCTCAATGCTTTACTGTTGATAAACTTACCACTCTGCTGGAGCGTCTCGTTGTGCTTCAGAGCATTCCAACAGGGCAAATGATTAAGAATTAAAAAATAAAACAAGATACTTCTCCAGGAAGCTCACCATATGAGTTGGAAAGAAAATAAAATTTTCACAAACCGTGCATTTTATCATGTTTTGAGGCTTTTATTAACCCCTTTGGCCACATCTGTGCTAAGGCAGAGACTAGAAACAGGAAGTTGCGTCGCTTCCTACTGGCCAACATTACACTCTGGATGTACTGCGGCAGTTACTAAAAGTGTTTTTTAAATAAAATGAGACATTACTGTTATTCACAACATGTAAAAAAAAAAATATATAATAAAAATAAATAAATAAATATATATATAAAGAGGGAATTTCCTGTTTTCAAAAAGGTGATTTGACCTGTTTTTTTAAGTGTTAATGGTTTGCCCCATTCAAGATTCAAGATTCAAGAGGTTTATTCATCACATACATATACTGTACACACTTTCCTACATATATGCAGTGAAATATCTTTGCAACCGCCCAGACATTATGCACAATAGTTACGAAACCGAACATAACAGCTAATCTAATTCCTACCTAGGAAGCCCAGTGAGGAGCTGCAGCAGAGTGGTGAGTTTCTCAACAGTAAAGCCTTCAGCCTGTTGTGTTATCAACAATTATAAATGATATAACAGACATTTAAATGAGGCCTGGGTTGAAAAATAGACCAATTCCTTTACTCCTACTTTACATACATGACATTACGTGACACTTTTGTCTAAATCAACTCACAATAATCACATTGAGTCGCTCGTATCAAACCAACTATATCATATGAGAGGCGTCCTCATCCTCCGTCATGACTCCTCTGTGTGTTTTCCGGGGAATCTTCCTTCCATTCCCAAAAGAAGAACCTCGTCCTGAGACAAACAAAGCTGTTCTGTCTTGTCCGTCCAGACAAACTCCATGACCCTCTTCAATCGACGCTGTCACACTCCCAGCAGCCCATAATATTACAGATAGGTGACCTTTGGGATTTTTATCACACACACACACACACACACACACACACACACACACACACACACACACACACACACACACACACAGCGACTGAGAGAGCCCCTGTTATTCATGGTGCCTTTTTTTTGTCTCGTTCAATAAGGTAATGGAGAGGATCTTGGCACAGGGACGGAGCGGAGTCGCCTGTAGGAAGCACTGCCCTGCACCCACACCCACACACCCGCACCCACACCCACACACCCGCACACACACACACACCCGCACACACACACACACACACACACACACACACACACACACACACACCCAGGAAAGCACACAATCCACGGCGACCGCGTGGGCACACCCACTTCTCCGGTGGGATCGTGGGGCAGGGGATGTCGCCGCTTCGTGCTCTTTGAATTGTGCTGAAAAGACAATTTGGAAGTGGGTGTTGAAAACCGGGACATTTTGGTGTTTTACTGACATCTGTGGGGACTCTGGACACAGCGCTCCAAACCGGGACGTCTGGTCGCCGTCACCTCGTCAGTACATCCTGGTTGTCAGGACCAGAGCGCGACTTAATGATATTTGCAATTATCAACAGAAGTGCTGAATATGAAGCTGTAACATAACATTTGAATGTGTGCTTCGCCAAAACCTCCTCGGTAGCATAAAATAAAGATTTTTTTTTTGTATTTCCGTTGTTTTTCTTTTTTTTTTTTTTTATTTCATTCAGGAATGTGTCTGAGGACACGTTTCCATTTTTCTGTTTTTTTGCTAAAATATTGAAGTTAAATAACGTTGTTCACTTCGGCAATAAATAAATGGTCTCAATCTCAGTTTCGGTACTAGACCATAATTCGACATTGATGTTGAAAGAAATTAAACAAACAGCTGTTTTACGCAGTAATTTAATAGGAACAGTAGAAAGGATGTTACCGAACAGGAAGTCTTCAGCAGGAAGCTCATATGTACAGCAGACAAACACAGACGGTAACGGAGTAGAGGTTTTCCTCCGTGACCCAAGAAGAATTAAGCAGAGAACACAACCTCATGTATCAGAGTTATTCATCAATAAATAATCAATCCCAAAATAATCCATCACCAAGTGCAGACCCCCCGTAACCCCGTAACACCACGGTGGGTGCAGGACACGCTTTGCTCCATCCCATAAACTGAGAGTGTGATTGACGCTGAAACGCCGAGGTCAGGCAGCACAGAAACACACTGAATGTGACGCAACATGAACCTTGTTACCGGAGCAGCCTGGGGCTCCCAAACTCAAGATTCAAGATTTTTATTTGTCACATACGCAGGAGGAACTTCCAGCGAGAGACATGTGGCAGTGCTTTTTAATTTGAGGACAGGTAGTAATCAGGCACGTTGTCACTTTTAGAATGAACACAACGGGCGTGTCCTTCTCTCCCTCCTCCTCTGTCTCAGAAAATAATGTGAAGCCTGGCGCGGCCCAGCGTTACCCACAATGCAATCTCTTAAAGCGACAGGCCCCATATCTAACAACCTGAGAGTTTGATACCATCAGTAAATGACAGGTTCACAGTAAGGTGGGCGTGGTTCCTTCAGTAAGGTGGGCGTGGTTCCTCCAGTAAGGTGGGCGTGGTTCCTTCAGTAAGGCGGGCGTGGTTCCTCCAGTAAGGCGGGTGTGGTTCCTCCAGTAAGGTGGCTGTGGTTCCTCCAGTAAGGTGGCTGTGGTTTCTACAGTAAGGTGGCTGTGGTTCCTACAGTAAGGTGGGTGTGGTTCCTACAGTAAGGTGGGTGTGGTTCCTACAGATTGTTGGCTGTGGTTCCTACAGTAAGGTGGCTGTTATTCCTACAGTAAAGTGGGTGTGGTTCCTCCAGTAAGGTGGCTGTGGTTCCTTCAGTAAGGTGGCTGTGGTTTCTACAGTAAGGTGGCTGTGGTTCCTCCAGTAAGGCGGGCGTGGTTCCTCCAGTAAGGTGGCTGTGGTTTCTACAGTAAGGTGGCTGTGGTTCCTACAGTAAGGTGGCTGTGGTTCCTACAGTAAGGTGGCTGTGGTTCCTACAGATTGTTGGCTGTGGTTCCTACAGTAAGGTGGCTGTTATTCCTACAGTAAAGTGGGTGTGGTTCCTCCAGTAAGGTGGCTGTGGTTCCTACAGTAAGGTGGCTGTGGTTCCTACAGATTGTTGGCTGTGGTTCCTACAGTAAGGTGGCTGTTATTCCTACAGTAAAGTGGGTGTGGTTCCTCCAGTAAGGTGGCTGTGGTTCCTTCAGTAAGGTGGCTGTGGTTTCTACAGTAAGGTGGCTGTGGTTCCTACAGTAAGGTGGGTGTGGTTCCTACAGATTGTTGGCTGTGGTTCCTTCAGTAAGGTGGCTGTGGTTTCTACAGTAAGGTGGCTGTTATTCCTACAGTAAAGTGGGTGTGGTTCCTCCAGTAAGGTGGCTGTGGTTCCTCCAGTAAGGTGGCTGTGGTTTCTACAGTAAGGTGAGTGTGGTTCCTCCATTAAGGCGGGCCTGGCTCCTACAGTAAGGTGGATGTGGTTTCTACAGTAGGGCAGGTGTGGTTCCTCCAGTAAGGCGGGCGACTAGGTGGAGACATACACGGCCATGTCATGACCATGTGCCAAGCTGACAAGGAGCTGGATTTTTGATGAAGTAGTCGACCTCGTTGATATGGATGCTAATGCTAATGCTAACGCTAGCCACTTTATTCTAAATTCTGCTACTTCTCGTCCACTTTCACACACGAACCAAACACAAATGACTCGAGTCGGGCGTCGCTTCCTCAAACCGTTGAACTGAGTCAAAACGCTCGACTCACGCCGCCGTTCATTCATGGATTTAAAATATCATAATTATATTGTATATTATGGTCCCCGCTCTCCACAGCCTGCCCGGTGTGATGACGAGCGGTGCGGGGATCTCCGGACCGAGTTTCCCCGGACGTACAGGCCAACACACAATCCCGCGTGCGACTTGAGTTTTTCCCTTCGCAAAACACCCGCCCCGCCAGGCAAACGAAACGTGTGGAATGTCATCTCACACGTTCCTTCCCGTGTCGCTCCAGTTCTACACGTTTCAACGCTGCGCCTGGAGCGTTGCTGTGGACAACCTGTCTTTAGAACCAGCACCAAGCACGGAGGAGAACGCTGCAGATACATGACACATATCATACAGTACATATACTGTATATATATGGAGAAACAACTTTTCCTTTCCTTGCTTTTCCTCGCTGATACTTGGGGTAAATCTTTGAAGCCTCGTCACGTCCTGCTTCCTCAGATCAGCTCTGACACCTTGTCTTCAGAAACAGAGAAATCCAATCTCACCGTCTTTGCCGTTTCCATGACAGATTTTCGGCAGACTTTGAAGTGTTCAGGGTGGGGCGCATCGTTTGCCGCTGTGAGCCTCCGTCTGCACGGGGACCCACACCCTGAGTGTCTGGCAGCCCGTCTGTCTGACAGCCCGTCTGTCTGAACGCTGTCAAACGCTCGACACTACAAAGCCGACCTCATATCAGAGGAGGGAACACTCCGTTTTTACACCAAAATGAGCGGTTATACCCTGGTTTTTTAAACGAGCCAGGCGTGTCGGGGTTTCCAGTGTGATTGGAAAACAAACATTAGAGGAGACAGCAACTTGAAAGAAACAACGACAGAAAAGTGTCAAACTCGGAGAAAAAAAACAAAACGGCCTCATCACCCATCGAGACTGGGGTCCCTTCGTTCCGACGAAAGAGACGTTCAGAAGAACCGGATCGTTCGTGAACGATCCCAACACCACATTAGAAGCAGCGCAGAGGGTCCGTGGCCGCGCCCACGCACCGCTCCCTGGTGGCGAGGAGCGTCCGGAACTTCAACGCGCATCGCGTCGCGCGGGTAAATGGGCCGAAACCTTTGGGTCGACCTGGGCGTCCTGTTCACATCAGAGCCGATCGGAGCTGGAGCCAATAAAAACCCTCGTCTATCGCAGGGTCATCTGAGCCGGGTCTGGGACCGGGTGTAACCTTTCCCACTGATGACGAAGGCCGGTGGTAGCGGGTGTTACCGGGTAAACAAAGAGACACATTGCTACTGTAAGGACTTTATCAAGTAAGGACTTTAAGAAGTGAGGACTTTATGAACTGGGGACTTCATGAAATGAGAACTTTAGGAAGTGAGGAGTTCATGAAGTGAGGACTATATAAAGTGAGGACATATGAAGTGAGGACTATATGAAGTGAGGACTTCATGAAATGAGGAGTATATGAAGTGAGGACTATATGAAGTGAGGACTTCATGAAATGAGGAGTATATGAAGTGAGGACTATATGAAGTGAGGACATATGAAGTGAGGACTATATGAAGTGAGGACATATGAAGTGAGGACTATATGAAGTGAGGACTTCATGAAATGAGGAGTATATGAAGTGAGGACTATATGAAGTGAGGACATATGAAGTGAGGACTATATGAAGTGAGGACATATGAAGTGAGGACATATGAAGTGAGGACTATATGAAGTGAGGACATATGAAGTGAGGACAATATCAAGTGAGGACATATGAAGTGAGGACAAATGAAGTGAGGACTATATGAAGTGAGGACATATGAAGTGAAGAGTATATGAAGTGAGGACTATATGAAGTGAGGACAAATGAAGTGAGGACTATATGAAGTGAGGACATATGAAGTGAGGACATATGAAGTGAGGACTATATGAAGTGAGGACATATGAAGTGAGGACATATGAAGTGAGGACTATATGAAGTGAGGACATATGAAGTGAGGACTATATGAAGTGAGGACATATGAAGTGAAGAGTATATGAAGTGAGGACTATATGAAGTGAGGACTATATGAAGTGAGGACTATATGAAGTGAGGACAAATGAAGTGAGGACTATATGAAGTGAGGAGTATATGAAGTGAGGACATATGACTTCATGAAGTGAGGACTATATGAACTGAGAACTTTATGGAGTGATGACCTTATGAAGTGAGGACTTCAAGAAGTGAGGACTATATGAAGTGAGGACTCTTTTAAGTGAGGACTTTATAAACTGAAGACTTTATGAAGTGAGGACTTTTCAAAGTGAGGACCTCAAGAAGTGAGGAATTCAAGAAATGAAGACTTCATGAAGTGAGGACTTCAAGTGTGAACTGAAGGTCAACACGGATGTGGATTAAAACGCGTTAGTGCAAACGCTGACTCAACGCTTTCCTGTTTGTCTTGGTGTTTCCTCTCACACTCCTTCTGGAACCATGGGGGAAAAAATGTCTCAACCACAAACACAAGGATTACACCACCTGCCGCTGCACCACAATGTGGCATAAGCCCCAAATAAGAGTACACACACACACACACACACACACGCGCGCGCACACACAAACACACACACGCAGTGTTGGGGAAGGTACTTTTAAAGCATACCTTTGTAAGCAACCAATTACTTCACACTGGAAGAAGTTTAACTACAGCAGAGCTACCCGACGGAGGAATCCAGTTTGGTAAAGTAAAGCTACCCAGAAAAAGAAGTTCAAACTACTTTGTAAAAAACAAATCATCAAACCGACAAGGTACGTGCGATACGAAATGATAACAAAATATACAAATACAAAAGGAAGGTCACATGCCAGCAAAAAATGCCAGTCGTTGAGTTGAGTGCAAAAAGTGGCCTCACCCCACTGTACGATGTGGATACCTTATCCAAACCACCGCAAACTGTCCAGCAAAGTCAATGTTTCTACAGCACGCTGACTCCCAAATGTGCTCTTAGATTTGTCTTTGACGTCTTTGCAGTAGAGAGTGTGTTTGCTCTGGGCTCGCAGAGCTGCCCAGTGAAAGTCGAGGTTTTGTCTGTGGAGCCGCTTGGTGTCATGTACGACGACGCGGTGGCAGTGTGAGCCCTGACCACGCCCGCCCCTCTTGGCACTTGCTGCCAAGTGTGCGACCACGGCATGGCCTGGCAGTGCCTTCACAGTGCTCAGGATGAAAGAAAAAGGGGGTCAGAGGTGGTTCAAGCGATGGTAAAATTCAGATTTATATTATATTATATTATATTAAGGAATTCTTTTCCCTTGATCGCCCGAAAAAGTTTGTCGTTTCAGTAGTGAACTACACAAAAAAATGGCGAAAAAATAATTTCACTACTTGAATCATTGCATGCAAATATGAATGGAGCGGAACTACCAGCAACTACTGCAAAGTGTAGTAAAACACCACACGCACACACACACACACACACACACACACACACACACACACATACACATACACATACACATACACACACACACACACACACACACACACACACACACACACACACACACACCCGTCAGACAGGCTGTGTGACTCAATCTGCGTCGGCCGTGGGTGTGAACTCGAGCTCGTTGGCTTCAGAATAAAAATCCCACTCAACATGTTGAGCAGCGCTGGCTTTTCGGAGCCGTCGCGCCCACTAGGAAGTAGGAAGTCCCCGAAAAATAATGAGAACGACTTGGTGTCCTGCAAGGGATCAATCTTCATTCATTCATTCATTCATTCAGAATCAGGTCTCATTGGACCGAAAAAACAAACTAAAATGTTGATCAATCTACGTTCGGACAAAAAACAGCAACAACAACAAACAATCCAAAGCCCACGCTGACTGGATGGACCAGTATCTCAGCAGGTTTAGTGTATATGTGTGTGTGTGTGTGTGTGTGTGTGTGTGTGGGTGCGCGTGTTTTTCCGTTACACAGCCCAAATCTTACACTCGCAGCTTTGCTGGATTTAAAGAACTGAAAAGTGGAGGAACGGAGAGAAATAAAAGGGAGGAAATAATTTACTATTTTAATTATTTGCAGTGCAAACACAAGCCCAAAACCAGCTACTGCCTTTCATCATATGATTATATAAAAAACAAAATTAAATACATTCTAATAAAAAAATATAAAAAAAATGGTACACAAAAAACAACAACATTAATACATACTTGGAATTACAATTACTATATATTTAGAATATACATAAAATAAAATACAAATATTTAAAAAAATATATACAAGAGAAATGAGAGTAATGTGTCTTTCATGTCAAATCCACAGTTTTTAGGATGGCTGCTCTGCTTCAACCAAGGGATTTGGGGTTTAAATTCAAAGATTACACATATAATAATAACAATAAAAATAATAATAATAATACTGATAAAATCTGAATTTTTAACTTTGCCAGATTTGTAATGGCCACTTATATTTTATTTATTTATTTATTTTTATTGGTAATTTTGTGGTTTATTGTATATTGCCATTTTGTTTTTCTATTTTTATTGTTACTTAAATTTTAACTTTATGATCTTTATTTCATATGATTGTCTATATTTGATGTCAGTTGCTGTGGTACTGCAACTTCGCTCTGGAGATGAATAAAGTATCCGTCCATCCATCCATCCATCCATCCATCCATCCATCCATCTATCTGACAGATACGTACTTGAATTTAATTTGTTTTAATAACCTCCATTATTTTTAAATTGAACCCTGTGTTTTCCTGCAGCAGAAGAAAAGAAACCAAAACAAACAGAGAAACAGAAACAGAAACAAAAACAAAAACAGAAACAGAAACAGAAACAGAAACAGAAACAGAGCAGCTCCTGCATCACAACCGACACACAGTGTCTCAGGTGTCAGTGTGTGTGTGTGTGTGTGTGTGTGTGTGTGCGTGTGTGTGTGTGTGTGTGTGTGTCCCACCTCACTCTCCTTGCTCTCGTACTTGCTGGCGTTCTTGCCCTGGCTCTTCCTTCGCAGCTTCTTCAGGTCGGACTGGGATCGCTCCAGAGAGTCCTGCTTCATCCGGTTCTCCACCTGGTAGCGCTTGTAGGTGGCCTGGACGGGAGCAAAAACCATCAGCCTCCCAGTATGGTCTACTGGGATACTGGGATACTGGGGACTGGGAGTCTAGGGACCGGGGGACTGGGGACTGGGATGCTGGGTATTGGAGGCTGTGGACTGGGATGCTGGGATACTGAGGACTGGGATGCTGGGATACTGAGGACTCGGGGACTGGGATGCTGGGATACTGTGGACTGGGATGCTGGGATACTGAGGACTGGGATGCT
>NC_137205.1:30493619-30548619 GCF_960531495.2 Zeus faber | reverse complement strand
AGCACACTTTGATACTGTAGATATTGTTGTGAAAACTGTTCATAAAGTTATAACCACTCTGTTTTAGCCTGTTTAAACAAGCAGTTTACATAGAGTAAAGTATATACATTTATATTATCATTTATATATATGTTATCACTGTCTGTCTGTCTATCTATCTATCTATCTATCTATCTGTCTGTCTATCTATCTGTCTGTCTGTCTATCTGTCTATCTATCTGTCTATCTATCCATCTATCTATCTATGTCTGTCTGTCTGTATATCTATCTGTCTGTCTGTCTGTCTGTCTGTCTGTCTATCTATCTCCTCATATTGGTGAAAAAGTATATTAAAAAAAACACAACTCAGGAAAATCAAAATATCTTTCTCAGATGTCCAGCTGATGCCAATTCCTATCAATCCGTTGCCACGGTAATCACGTCAACATCGCTCCTCCTCCTCTGTCCTCTCCTGCTGCTCCTCCCAAAGCCCCGCCCTTCCGTCAGCCTCCACCTCTCACTCATCACGGTCCAAACCAGCGTCTTGGTGAAGGGCACAGGGTGTCCCGCTAAATGTGGCCTTTGTCAGGACAGGGGAGAGGGATGGGAGGATGGGAGGAGGAGGGGAGAGGGATGGGAGGAGGAGGGGAGAGGGCGGAATTAAAAAACTACGCAGTGAAAAGGTCACGGAGGAAAAACAACAGGAAGAATGTCAGAAGAGAGAAAAGGAGAAAAATAGACGAAAAGAAAAGAAAAAGGGAGGAGAGGTGGAGGAAAGGTGGAGGGGCGGAGCTGTAGAAGCTGAAACGTTTCTACTAGTGGATTGATCTGGATTGGTGGTTCAGTGGACACAGCTGAAAGGAAGGAGGAGACGATGGAAGCTGGTTTTCAGAGTCGTCAGGAGGTGACTCAGTCAAACAAGGAGCTGCTGCTCAGGCTGCAACTGGTGAAGTAGTCACTGAATTGAAATTTTGATCTTGCAACACAAGATCCAAGAGGTTAAATTGTCACATACATATACATACGGTCATACGTATACATATCTATACATACGTTCATACGTATACATACGTACACATACGGTCATACGTATACATACATATACGTGCGTTCATACGTATACATACATTCATACGTATACGTACCTTCATACGTATACATACATATACATACGTTCACACGTAAACATACGTACACATACATTCACACGTATACATACGTACACATACGTTCATACGTACACATACGTTCATACGTATACATACGTACACATACGGTCATACGTATACATACGTATACGTACCTTCATACGTATACATATGTATACGTACGTTCATACGTATACATATATATACGTACGTTCATACGTATACATACATATACATACGTATACGTACGTTCATGTCTTCCTCTTTACACAAATCAACACAGGGTTTTGTATCTTTTCTCATTTATTTATTGTTGTTATGTTACAGATCTGACGTTGCCATGGCAACACGCGTCGCTCCACCGAGCAGCACGGTGGGATGAACAGAACGATGACAACAGAAAATAGAAAACAGGAGATATGCCAGCGCCGGGATTACACAACAAACCCAACGAATACAAACAGAAAAACTGCCACAAAAAGCTCCGTGCGCCCGGCTTGTTTACCTGCCGACGCCTCGGCCCCGCCCGGCGCTGAGCCCACACACACCTCCTGACGCCGGAAAAGGCCTCGTTGCTGCCAACATGCAAACAGGCCCCTGGTCGCCGCCCTGGTTTTGAATGTGGGCACAGTGACCCTGGAACCAGCTGAATGGTGTGTGTGTGTGTGTGTGTGTGTGTGTGTGTGTGTGTGTGTGCGTGCGTAACATCTGCAATGTCCTCTCTCCGGGTGAAAAAGGCCCAGTGTTGGCTGACAGAACATTTGGTGGGGTGCGCCACAGTTTGCTTCCTCTCTCAGGTTGAACACGTCAACACTCCTGGGGATGGTAGCTCAGGAGGTAGAGCTGGTGGTCTAGTAATGTAAAGGTTGCTGGTTGGATCCCAGGCTCCTCCTGCTAGCATGCTGTAGTGTCCTTGAGCAAGACACTTAACCCCTAATTGCTCCTGATGGCTGCGTCCGTCGGTGTTTGAATAATTGTAAGTCGCTTTGGATTAAAGCGTCTGTGTAATGTAATGTAACAATGTGGACGTTCCTTTGCATGAGCCCCAAACACACCGAGTAATGAAGCTGTACAACAACAAACATCACGCGCATGGAAAAGGAGCCGACTGCTCAACTATAAAACTCAAAATATCTCCCCGAGTTCTAATCTATTCGTATGAATGTTTTTTTTTTTGTTTGTTTTGTTACCAAAGTCAGTCAAAGGAGGCCTCCAAGAACATATGACCACAAAAAAGAATATGCACCAACCGCACCGGAGTCGAGGATTCGGCTGACACTAAATCAAGAAAATCAATTTGCAAAAAAAAAATATATATATATATTAAAAATGGTTTGTTTCCGACTTCTGTGTCTGTTATTTTGCTTAAGTAGGAGTTTAATCTGCTGGAGTTGGATGCTGACATTATTTTAAGTGGCCCTCAGAGGGCTCCATTGAAAACACCATGTCAAACATCATTAGGGCATCCTTTTATGTCCCACCCCAATTATAGAGACTCCTTCCCCTTTCCCAACATCAGACAGTCTCACATTTTATTATATTATACTATATTATACTATATTATATGATATTATATGATATGATTTTATATTATATTATATTTATATTTTATTATATTATATATATTTTTAATTATATGATATTATAATTTTTAGATGTGCTATATACATACAGTACATAGACATTAAATGAATGCATATACGTAAGTTACTTTCAACTTTGTAAACGTATTTAAACTTTTAAATGTGTATATATATATATATATACATATCTATCTATCTATCTATCTATCTAGTTCTTTCTTTCCACTCCTCCCTTCATCCACTCATGTATGTATGTAAGTATACGTATATATATATATATATATATATATATATATATATATATATATACACATATATATATACATATACATATATGTATATAAATGTATATACTGTGTGTATATACGCTCCACACTGTTGAGGACTGGTACGACAGCATTCCAACAGGGATTGGAGGCGCCTTGAAGAAAGGCGAACGCTACTCTCCATGAGCTCCTATATTATAATACTTATGTACTGTGTTGTTTAGTTTTCCACTGAATACTGCAGAGGCATCAAAAGGAGGCGACAGTGTGACTGACGTGACCAACCCGAGGGCGCGTCGCTCTTCGATGCGTCCTTCAGGTTTTAAGAAACGTCGAGACGTTGAGCGGCGATGGAGAGAGGGAGTCAAAGCGGCGCCTCCGGTGAGCTCTGAGGGTCCTCTGTGTCCGGCCCGCTCTTCTGGACAGGTATTTAGGAACAGGAAACCAGAAGGAGCGTTGACCCCTGACCTCTGGCCCGGCAGGGGCGAAGGGAGGATGAAAGAAAGGAAAATGGAAGGAGGAAGAGGTGTCTGGTTTCCCGCTCGATCCCGTGTCGCCGCGGCTTGGGTTTCGCGCACGAACCGTTTCGCGGGCGGAGGAGTCGGGTGCAGCTGCTGCTCCGACAAAGCCGCCCCTGACGCGGTAATTAGTGGTGCGCACGCTCCACGACGACGGGACCTGGGTCATGTGATCAGGATGGGTCCCGTCAGAATGATTCCATCAGAAACGTTGCTTTGTGTGGCCCCGATAACGGCCGATATATCGGTCGTTGTTTTACTTTTTTGACCACATCCAGATCGGCAGTTTTGCAGCTGATTTGTCACAATTTTTAAATAAGTATAATAAACAAAAGAAACTGGTTATCCTGTACTTGTCTGTCTTACACTACTTTAAAGTTATTCACCAAAATAAGCGCAGAGGTCAGACAAGGGGTTATAAATCCATCCGTGTTTCTTTACACTCGCGTTTAGACACGGCTCTCAAAGCAGGAAGCGGTGCTTCTTTCGGAAACTCGGAAAAAATATCTTGTTTCGGAAGTGATGACGCGTTCGCTGGAACTCCGAAAAAAAAAAAAAACATTCAAATTTTTAGATCACCTTTTACATTTTTTTCTATCTATCAAAAAGTTCTTTGTGTGTTTATTTATATTCTTTTGTTTGTTTATAAGTTAAATGTTCTCAAAAATAGAAACTTAAAAAAAAATGAGTTTTTCAAATTGATTTGAATATTTTGCACTTGTTGACAAAACATCGGTAATCACTGGCCTGGGACTCTTCAAAATCACGATCGGAACCAGAACTCTGGCATTGCTTAGGATCTAATCCAAACGCGTCGCAATCAAACCCAGAACCTTCTCGCTGTGAGGCGACAGTGCAACCACGACGCCACCACACCCATAAAACGTCTGTCCGGGTTTCTTGTCTCGTTGTGAAGAGAATCCCACTTTAACTGCATCAATAGTGGAAACTGGCATTTGTGTTGCAAGGTCAACAAAAAAAAATTTCAGGGCTGCACTAATTAATCCGTTCCAGCAGAATACCAGCTCCAACGGACTGTGTCATCAGAACAGGCTGACGCGAGGACTACTAGTTGTGATTAAAGGTTTGATTCCTTTATTGAGATTCAGTTCTTGACGTTCTTCACTCAGTAAATAAAGTCGTTCTACTTCTATCTATTTAATTTCAATTGTGCCAATGCTTAGCCCTTTTTCTGGACTTGGACCAATTAATTCCTCAGTATTTACTCTCAGTTTGTGAGTCGAATATCCACCCGCTTGGCGAAATGACTGCCGACTCCCATAATAAGCAGAGTTCCACGGCTCAGAGACGTTTTGTGACATTTTAAGTGGTAAACAGGAAAAAACGTTTGTAATACATTTTGTAATACAGTTTGTTTATATTTATATTATAGTGCCGTGGGAGTTTCATCGCAAAAAAAAAAAGTGATGCGGTACAAAGCGGGTTGTGCAACGCGGGTGTATACATGGCGGTCGCCGGGGGTTCCGGGTGCAGGACCACCCCGTGGTCGAGGATGGACTCGCTTGGATGTCATGACTCCTCCCGCTACCTGACGCCTTCTTATTCTGTCTTGGGGTTTTATTGTGTTTTTGTTTGGTACCCCCTCCGTCTGGACTCCAACCCCAAAGCCCATTTAAAGTGACAGTCCATCATCATCATCATCATCATCATCATCGTCATCGTCTGTGTTTTGGTTTTGAATCCCATTGGAATCCTCAGTGTTTCGGGCTTTTTCCAACAACCCTGGATTCCCGGCGGCGTCGCTCTTGCGCGTCACTGTCGATCCTCCAATGTTTTCTTCCACTGATCCATCGATTTGGGTTTTGCTTCTTGGTCACTTGAGGTGGCGCAGGATATCTGTTGTTCCTTTTTTTGTTTTGTTTATGTTCGTCCGCATCAGCAGTCCACTGACCACAACTGGCTGCACTGTTTGAGATAACTCACCACGACTGCCTCTCACTTTTTGCTCGCTGTGGTGGACCCCGCCACCAACAACGGACACAGCATATAGAGGAGGACACGCACAAGACAAAAATACTTTGAGCGGCGGTTTTCTAATGAAATGTAAATAAATAAAATATCAAAATATGGATTTTTTCCTTTTTTATTTTTTTTATCTCGTGAATTAGAACTTAAAAACGTTTAATAATAGCTCTTCATGTCTACATTGAACAGCTGCTTGTCGAAACACGAGAGGAGCGCGATCCACGCTGGAACCTGCCCCGTCAGCTGCTTCCTGCGGCAACACGCCCCAAACCCGATACAAGCGGTCCCAAACTGTGCATCTCATCAGCTTTTTCAGGCTCTCATTAACTATTTGGGTGTGTCAATGCGTTGACGTAAGGGACTAGGAACCGGAAGTCGTGACGCTTCGTACCGGCAACCGAAAACGCCAGACTGCTGTGTGCGTTTCTACAGTTAAATAAACTGGAGCAAGAGCACGGCGCGGAGATCGGGAGAAAGCCTTGAAATACCGTCCAGGGCTTAATATAATCGGTGTGTAGGTGTCACCGAGCAGCCGATGCTTCCCGGCTCATAATGGCTTTTATGTAATCTCCATTTGTTGTTTTTAGAAATCCTTTTTGCCGCTTAACTTGTCTTGGTAAAGTGAGTGATACACAGTGTGTAGGACGAAAGGATCTAGAAATCTGATTATTAAATGATCTAGTCTTATAACAGTGCTTTTCAACGCAATATATTGGAATAACATGGTTATAACACTGTACTGTAGACTGTAGTAATTGTTTGGTAATTACTTAGTAATAATGTATACCTAATATATTGATCCCAGGCTCCTCCTGCTAGCATGCTGTAGTGTCCTTGAGCAAGACACTTAACCCCTAATTGCTCCTGATGGCTGCGTCCGTCGGTAATTGAATAATTGTAAGTCGCTTTGGATAAAAGCGTCTGCTAAATGCAATGTAATGTAATGTAATGTAATGTAATATATACCTATACCAATATATTTTTTTATCCTGTGCATGACTCTTACTTTGCATATTCTGTATATGTTCATATGTTTGGTTATTTATGTTCCCTATTCCTGTATAATATTTGGTTCTTGACTAGGAAATAGGGGGATTTGGGGTGATAGAAGGTGAAAGAGGATGATATAGCATGATAGATGGTAAAAGAGGGTGATAGAGGGTGATATAAGGTGATGTAGGGTGATAGATGGTAAAACAGGGTGATATAGGATGATAGAGGGTGATATAGGGTGATGCATGGTGATAAAGCGTGATATAAGGTGATATAGGGTGATATAGGGTGATGTAGGGTGATGTAGGGAGATAGAGCATGATATAGGTGATATAGGGTGATAGAGGGTGATAGAGGTTGATATAGGGTGATATAGGGTAATGTAGGGTGATAGAGGGTTAAATAAGATGGGAGAGTGTGAGAGAGATAAATGAGGGTGATAGATTTTGAATGAGGGTGACCAAGGGTGATACAGATTGAAAGAGAGAGAGAGAGGGTGATAGACGGTGATAGAGTGATAGAGGGTGATAGAGGGTGATGGAGGGAGCCCGAATGATAACTGGTGCAAACTTCAATTAAATAATCGTGAAATTGAACAATCAGTCATTTTGCTGAGGACCTGCTGGGACCTCGCCAAGGACCGCCTGGGGAGTGCGCGGACCACACGTTGAGAACCACTGGTGCGTTCTGTATAACCGACGCCGTGCACAACACTGCAGCTGGAGAGGAAAACAGTTCTTATCTCGTTTTATTTCTTATATTCCTCCTGACTTTCCTGGCGCTGCTCGTGCTCTGTGTTTGCTTTCCACCGCCCGCCTCCCCCTGCCTGCCTTCATTCCCGTCAAGGTTTCCTCCTCCTACAGGTGTTTTTGTGACTTTCCCCTGTGGCAGTTTCCAGCAAAATGCTCCGCGGCACAGCGCCTACATCTTTGAGACATCTTTGTGATTGTGGTCAAAGTCTGTATGAATGAACTTGAACCGCTCGCTCACCCAGTTCCCTCGACACCGGAGACACGGCGGCGTTCTCCCCGATCTTGGTCATCGCATCGAAATACAACTTTCCTGCCAAGGTCATCGCTGGAAAAAAAACAGCCAAACAGAATAATGATGATGTTGGTCGAAATGTTGGAGTGTTGATGATGAGGATGATGATGATATTAGTTGGAATATTGATGGCACAAAAGACCCATTTCAGGGGAGAACTCACCGGCCATTGACTTCTCATAGCTCTTCCCCAGGTTGACGAGGTTCCTCAGACCAGGGTTGAACTGTTCCATCACGTTCTGAGGAAGCCACGGACAGAAGGAGGAAACGCGGTTGTATTTTAAATAATGAATGAGCCCCTGATCGGATTACTTACCGGTTCCAATTTGGAGTTTGCAAGACGCCTAATTCCCCAATTCACCAGAATCGATAAAGCCGCCAAAGTCTCCAATCAAGCAAATTGGCTTGTTTTTACAACTAGAGTGCGTCGTTAATAATAACTTAAGTTCCCGTAAAAGCAGAAATAAATATTTGTTCTGAGTTTGTCACACCAAAGAAAAATGTGTTATCAACCATCCAGCCAAATTTAAATGATGAAAAAAATCGCAAAGTATATTCGGTTTAAGGTTTTTAAAATTGGGGGGGAAAAAAAGGCAGTTCCCTCTGCTCTGAGAGGCTGGGGGGCGTGTCCACTGATGGTGCTGAAACCACGGCCAATCGCGGGAGAGGTGCCGCCTCTCTCAAATGTCAAATACCACTAATCCAACACACACGTATACAAATCCAGATTCAGGAAAAACAATAACGGGCTGTTTTTCATCCTGGGGATTTTGTCCTGGAGATAGAAATAGAAGATGGGAAAGTGGGTCACTTGTCGCGGGGGGCGTGGCGGCTCCCCCAGCTCCTGTTCCGGCTCCTCGTGCACCCAGGAGGAGCCCAGCCCAGAGCCCCCCTACCCGGGGGCCATGACAGGTAGGAATTCGTCTATTTAGGCCCGCCCAGATAATCGGGACACTTAAACAGTTTAGCGGACTCACTCAACAACTCAACATATTTCACATAATCCACATAATTCACAGTCTTTTCACATATTTCAAGCAATTACTTTGGAGCAGGCAAAACGTGTTGAGAAACACATCTCGGAATTGACTTTACACAGATTTTAGAGGAAATTTCACGCCAGGCTTTATTATTTAAATGTTGGTTCTGATCATTTATAACCAATTATTGAACAACCTCGCTGAATGCTTTCCTACTGAGAAACTTACCAGTCTGCTGCAGCTTCTCTCTGTGCTTCCATGCAATTCAATGGGGCAAACCATTTAGACTTTAAAAATGGTAAACTCATAATATAGTCATAGGCTTAATATGTTAAACTGAAAAAGATATAAAAGGTCGCAATAAGCCGTGCATTTTATCAGGTTTTCCAGGATTTTGCCAACTTTTTTGGCTGCGTCTGTGTTAACCTAAGGGACTAGAAACAGGAAGTTGCGTCGCTTTCTTCCGACCACCTGGTGCAGCCAACGGTACACTCTGAATCTACTGCGGCAAGTGAAGTCGTTTTAAATAACAAGCAATATTACTGTTACTTAAAACATGCTACACAAACAAAAGACACTGAGATACATGACAATGTGAGTTTACCATTTCCAAAAAGCAGATTTCGCTTTTTCCTTATGGCTTCAACGTTTGCCCCATTGGACTGAAGCACAGTGAGGAGCTGCAGCAGAGCGGTAAGTCTCTCAATAGTGAAGCGTTCACACAGGTGACGGACAGTTATGAACGACGGGAACCAACATTTTACCAAGGCCTGGTTTGGAATATTGCATTTAAAGTTAAAGTCGTTTAAAATGTCATTTCTTGCCAATGGGGCTGGTGTTGAGGATCCAAAATGATTCTGCAGAAAAATACAACTTCTTCCCCAAAAAATGACCTCAAACTGTTTGGAAAAGTAAATCGTCCACAAGTGCTCTTACCACGCCTTATCATTTATGAAGTGGGAATCGATAAGGGAGTCAATAAACAATTGAGTGAATAATAAAGTCATTGGAATCAGTGAAACACCAACAAACACCGCCCTCCGAATGAAAATGCCCAGAACGTCTCATGGTGGGAAGTGGGAAAGTCAGCGCCGAGTCGTCTGGAGTCCTGTTTGTTGGTTCACCTGCTGATGACTAATGGTTAACCAGCACCACAGCAGCTTTCCATCTGAATGTCAGACGTGCGATAGAAAGAACAAACAGGAAACCAGATCCACCCTGCGAGGACTCCACCGCGGGCGGGTGGGTGGGGTGACTCGTCCGACACCAAACACCAAACACGTGGAGGAGTGGATTAGTCCCCATCCCACCTGGGTCTTTATCAGATCGAGTCAGATTCTTGAACGCTGAGCCACACCTCCGCACCTCACCATGCGCTCAACGGCTTATCGCAGCTATTTACATGGCGTGCAAAGATAAGAGCCCAAATGAGGCCGACGCCCAAAGCCCGAGCTGAACCCGTCCCCACTCCAGAAAATCACCGAAACCACTCTGACGTCAGCGTGACGCCATGGACGGAAAATTTGGTTTCCTCCCTTGGGGTTTTGGTTACTACCTCTGTCGTATACCGTATCAATATTCCAGATGAACTCTTGGTCTTGGTTGGGTCCTGGAATTTGGTAAATGGGGAAAGACCATAAAGGATGATTTAAACGTCGTGCATTCCAACGGGGCAAATGTTGAAGCCTCTGAAAAAAAAAATCTCCTTTTCGGAAAAGGGGAAGGGGACGTTTGAGTGTCTTGGGGCTCAATGCCCAGTGCTGATCGGCAGTGTAGGCACGGCCATCTGATGCCGTTCGCCCCGAGGCCTCACAAAATCTCCCCATAAACACATTTATTTTGATACGTGCCTTTTATTTTGGCCCGCACGCTGACACCTCTTCCCAGCGGGCTTAAAAGGCGTGTTGCCTCGCAACGCTCCATTGGCTGGCGCCTTCGTCCTCCATGGCTTCGCCGGCCGCGTTTGAAGCACCGAATATAAAGTTTTGTTTGAACTGTTGCCGCCTGCACGCGCCACGATCACGTCGCTGATGACGTTTAATCCCAGTGGCCGCCAAATTGCGATTTGCGCTTTAAGAGGAAAGTCGCATTTGCTGATATCTGATTTGTATCTATTTCCACATACGAACGTGGCTCGAAACGGACGTGAAAATGTCAGAATCCATGAAAAACTGCTCGTTGTAACTGCATCGAGAGCGTAACGCTGGCTAAATGTAGCCCAAGGAGTCGATGACATCCTGAAGAACCTGATTAAATGCATGGCGGTTTGTGACCCGTACTGTATTTGTTCAGTGTAAAGTCGAAAGACTGGGACTGTGTTGTGAGTAAACACAGTCTCACGGTGCAAACGTTAAAGCCTTAAAAAAAACAACAACCTGAAAACTCCTTTTCAGAAGAGATGTCATTATTACCGATGCCTTTGACCTCCGTAGGGCTGCACTATTCATATGAACAAGCACTGACTTCTAGGAAGCGGTTGACAGGTCGCCAACCATGCATTTGCTGTTGGTGGCAAAGGCTGAGAAAACGGTTGCTGAATTTTAAATACTTTTACAGTTGACTCGTTTTCCTTTGTCGGACGTTTCTAAACAAGTTTTTGAGCTGAGGTACACCATGTCTATTATTTTCGAACATATAAAAAGTCCTTGACAACAGGGCAACCGCACAATGTGGTTGACAATGGTCCACATGTGGTTGCCCGGGGCAACTGGGCAACCGCTTTTGTCGGGCACCGGACTTGGAGGGGGGGGGGGGGGGGCCTTGGGGAGCGGTTGACTTTTACGCTAACTTGCGGAGGCGTGGAAGCAGCCGGCTGTATGATCTCAGCACACAGCACAGAATAAGCAGTTAAATTATTAAACCTGCGGTCGGAGGAGGCTGTCGGAGCAAAGTCTAGAAGCTTCAACAGAAAAGTAAACTACTACTCTTCACTTCACATCAACTGCTTGTGTCACTCGGTGAGTCTGCGGCTTAGATCTGTGATGGTGACTCTGAGGCTTTTCCTGTTTCCTTGTTTTGAGGTTTCTCCTCAAAGACAACCAATCAGGACACAACCAATAAGAACATAACCAATCAGGACACAACCAATAAGAACACAACTCATAAGAACACAACCATAAGAACACAACCGAGAAGAACCAAACTAATAAGAACACAGCCAATAAGAAGACAACCAATAAGAACAAAACTAACCCATCCCATTGGCACCGTGCTCCGGTGGGTCATCTCCCAAAATAGGAGCCTTTCTGTGTGGAGTTTGAATGTCTCCCGGTGCTCACATGGGGTTTCCTCCACCTACCATCAGTAAGGACCCCCACCAAAAACATGCACACATCATCGTCTGACCAGCGATGGACACTCGTCACCAGGTCCCCGGGCGTCGACGAATGCTGCCCACTGCTCCTGGCTGCCCCCCCGGAGGAAGGACAAGCCAGGATGGGTCAAATGCAGAGGAAGCATTTCACCAGCACCATCCAAAAGCATGTTTGTGTGCGTGTGTGTGTGTGTGTGTGTGTGTGTGTGTGTGTGTGTATGCATGTGTTGTGCTGTGTTGCATGACAATTAAAGATTCTTCTTCTTCTTCTTCTGATAAGTACACAACCATAAGAACACAACCAATAAGAACACAACCAATAAGAACTAAACTAATAGGAACACAACCAATAAGAACACAACCAATAAGAACTAAACTAATAAGAACACAAGTAATAAGAACACAACTAATAAGAACACAACTAATAGGAACACAACCAATAAGAACACAACCAATAAGAACACAACTAATAGGAACACAACCAATAAGAACACAACTAATAAGAACACAACCAATAAGAACACAACCAATAAGAACTAAACTAATAAGAACACAACTAATAGGAACACAACCAATAAGAACACAACTAATAAGAACACAACCAATAAGAATAAAACTAATAGGAACACAACTAATAAAAACACAACCAATAAGAACATAACCAATAAGAACACAACCAAGCGACATCAAGCCACTGGGGGATCTGGGTGGATGTTGCCCAGTGTATGAAACACAGAGCTACAGTAATTAGTAGTAACTAGTCTGGACATTACTGCCACATCATTCCAATAGGCATGACACATGAGCTTCATCTGTAATTGATTCAAATCATTGTGACACAGGTGGGACAGGTGCGCATATATATATATATATATATATATATATATATATATATATATATATGAACACACACACACACACACACACACACACAAATATATATATATAAGCGCCTGTCCCACCTGTGTCATTGTACAACACTAACATTGAATAACATTGTGTAAATTCATAATAATGCGGTTTAAACACACAATACGACGGAATAGCACTGTTAAAATACACAAGTCATTATTACACAGTTTGAAAGCCTAATAACACTGTTTAAACGCATAATAACCGAATAAAACTGTTTAAAACTAACACGAAAAAGGCTTATAAAGGGTAATAAAAGGGAATGAAATGGAATAAGGGGAATGAAGGGGAATAAAAGTCACCTTGTAGGTGCTCTCTGTGAGCCTGTTCACCTCCTCCGGATCCTTCCACATCTTTTTATTCCTCACGGTGTCCGAGTTCAAGGAGAAAAAACAACCTCCGCTGTCGGAGTCACAGAGAGAAAGAGGAGAGAACTAGGAGCGAGGAGTCCCCATGAGCAGAGAAACACGCTCCAACATCCACAGGGTCCGAGCAACAAGTCTGAGGAAGAGGAAGAGCCGGCTCCAGGCTCCAGGCTCCAGGCTCAAGGCTCCAGGCTACAAGCTGCAGGAAACAGGGTCTGAAGTCCAGGGAACAGGGTCTGGTTCTGGGTCTGGGTCTGGGACATGGACCAGGTCTGGATCGGGTCAGGACCAGGTGTGGACCAGGTGTGGATCGGGTCTGGATCGTGGTCTGAGGCTCCACCTGCAGCGTCACAGGTGCACGGGGACCAAACCCTGGCAGAGGGCGCTCCCTGCAGGACACCACGCCTCCCAACGCGGTCAATTATTATGGATATAATATATCTATCTATTCGAGATCAGTCTGTTAAATACTGTTGAAACTTTCCTTTTACTTGGTCATACGAAAAGAGACACTAAAGGAAATGGAATTGTTCTTCATTTATTAAAGGTACAGGATTTTATTATTTTAATACGATGCATTTTGCGTGTTTGTATTTTCCTTTTTTATAATTTTATTATTTTTATTATAATTCTTCTTTAGTTTTCATTTTATTTGTTGTAATAGATTGTATAAAACTTTGTAATATTATGTACATATCTTTTTGTTTTGTTATATTTTTATTTATTCATTCATTCTGATGTATTGTCTGCATTCTATTGGATGTAATTAAAGGCACTTTTAGCCGCATGCTGTGTAAGAAAGGTGATGTACAAATGAAGGTTATTCATATTCATCTTATTAGTATTTTTAATATTAATTTAAGACCTTGATCTAAAGAGGCCATTTATTATTTGACAAGGATCTTATCAATGGCCAACTGATAACCAATGAATGGTCTAAATGAATAGGTGAGTTAGTAAATCAATAGACTAGTGTAGACATTAGTTTTGGTAAATCAGCGCATTTATTCTCAATACTCCACTCAAATCTTGTGGATAAACACGTGTATTCATGATGAAGGTGGATGAATATGAATTTATTTCCATGTTTCACCACCAGATGCCGCTCACCAGCAACTTATCTAAACCCAACTCAGTGACAGACATTGCAGCAGCAGCTGATCAGCTCCATCCCTTGAAAAAACAGTTTGCAGTGTTCATCTCGCCTGTTGGGTTCTGATGAATTGTTGTGCAATTGTGTGGTTGTTGTTGTTGCACTTTTTAATATTTCATAACACCTGCTGGATACACCTGTTGTGTGAACGATTGAACCGACCGGGAGCAAACACCTTGAATATAAATGGTCGGGGAACATAGGGACACAGAATTGTTTTGTCTCCAAATGTCATTTGAGCTAAATGCATCGGATGGGAGTCGACGAAGAGCCGCGAAATGTTGAATGGACTTCAAAACGAGCCGCGAGCCTGAGGCTGGGAGCACAACACGTCATAATAATTATTCCCCCGAGGCCGAGACGGTGGACGGACATCTGGGATGAGATCCTGCTGAGTTATGATCCTCATGGCAGGAGTCGATAGGAGGAGTCTGAGGATTATAAATCTAAAAGGAGAAAGTATGGATCTGTAACTCTGCAGAACAGGAGATTTATTCCTGGGCGCTGACTTGTCCGGCTTTGCTCCCATTCCGTCTCCACGGGTCTGAGGGAAGACTCCTAAACCACGTCTTAAAAGTTACAAAATCCAGCGGTTGTGCTTTATACCTGCAGTGTTGTGTATGTTGTAGCGTGTGTGAGCATAGGCACGCCGATGGTTCTCACCGCGTGGTCTGGGGACGCCCGCTGTGGGCTCTACTAGAAGGTTCAGACTTTCTGCAGATTGCCTTGTTGCAAGCTGTGAAACTCAATAAACAACTGTTTGTGTTATGGTATTCTGTGACCCATGATTCTTTAGAAACTGACTCAAACCTGAGTTTAGCACCTCATACAAAGTAAGTCTGATCCTCCATTTTTCCGAGATCCGATTAGAGCCAACAATTAATAAAATACACAAACCCATTTTTCCCCCAGATAATATGGGACCAACCCTGTGTATGTCCGTGGCAATAAAGGTGGTCGGGTCTTCAGGTGAAGACCCCCAGATCAGACGACTACGCCTCTTATGGGGAACTGTGTGTTGTGTGTTATTGGTACAAGCATTTGACTTCTAGCTGTGGATGAAGTCTGGAGTGACATCGATGGTCTGTTGCTGGACCTTGAACTTGTCATGACCCAGCTCTATGGCCACAACAAATAGGAGACACACCAAGGTCGAAGTTTAAACAACATATGCTTTAATCAACCGAATCAGACAAATTAAAGGGTTACTAAATCTTTAAAGCACGGGGTGTGAGTGGTGTCAGTCGTGTAAGATGTGTGCACGTTGTTGTACAGCAACATACAGTAAAGCAACAACCAGAACCGGTGCCTGTAGGGAGGAGCAGAGAGAGTGGTTATGCCGCAGCCTGGACTTGTATAACCTGGGAACACAGGTTGGCCCTCAGGGGGACCAGGTTGCACGAATAACCCAAGTTGAGCGCAGGGGTAGTCAAACTGGATGAAGAATGTGACGTTTCCTCTCCTGAGTGTGTGTGGATGGGGTTTTAATCTTACTGCTCGTTAGCCCAACCAATGAGCATCAGGTGTGGCTGCACAAACCACCCCACCCACATACCCCCAACACCAAACTGAGGCCAGGAAGAACCCCCCCCACCAAGCAGAAAATGAAAAAAAAATGTTTGAAGCAGACTGACAGAGTTAATATACCTTAAAATAATAAAAAAAACACCGGACTCTGAAACAGGGTTCCAATACCTGATACAAAAATGTCCAAAAAAATTTAACTGGTCACCTGGAATACCATGGTCGACCGGCTTCCTTCCCCTGGAGCGACGATGCAGACTCCTCTCCTCTCTTCTGGAGCGTGGGGCCTCGAGCTTCTGTGCTGGCTGGTGACGGCGTGGCCGCTCCTGGCTGTCGCGGGGGCTGCTTGGAGGGCTGGCCTGGCTGCTGGATGGTCCCGGCGATGCCTGCTGAGCGGAGGAGCTAGCTGCCGGCGGTTACTTGTGGTGGTTGCTGCACCGCTTCTCCCCCGGTCCTCTGCCGGACCCCCTGGGTGCTGCTGCTGCCAGTCTGGAGAGGGTTGGTGCTGGGGCCGCCCGTTGAACCAATGGTGGCTCCAGGGCGTCTTCGGGCGACCTTTCTGTGTCCCTTCCCCGTGACGGAGAGTCCCTGCTCAGGTGCCAGTGTGGCCGTTTCGCCACCGCACACCCCCCAAGTGGTGTTTTCAGGGAACTCCGACACAGAGACACAGACCACAGGGGGTTGTTATCACCAGTTTATTGTTGAGAGAAGGCTAGGTGGAATTGGCCAGGGGCAGATTGAAAATGTCATGACAGGGCTCCTACCCTGAGTGTGTGTGTGGATGGGTGTTTAAAACCTACCGCTCATTAGACCAACCAATGAGCGTCAGGTGTGGCTGCTCGAAGCAACCCATCCACACACCACAAAGAACTGGATGAAGAACTGGATGAAGGTTCAATGACTTGCGAGTCGTTGGACAATGACGCTTCATAACTTCTGTTGATAGTTCCATCATCCCTGGACTCCACAGGTTCCCAATTTTCAGACTCACGGGATTGTGGGGCCGTGGTGTTCTAATCCGCACCCTGAGGTGTAGGGTTTCGTCCCGCACCCCCCGCTCAGATGACCTTCAGAACACCTCCTACTCGTACGTTATTCAACCTTTTTTAACATTTCCCTGCTCACACGTCACCGTCTGGCTATTCAGACTCTTTCACACGCATGTTCCCTCCGTTTCAGAGCGTCTCGAGTGCGCCGAGACTTTCAAAATAACTCCTTTTTTATGTTTCAGCAAGGCCAACCTCCTTTCAGACAAATCCCTTTTTTTTCTGGCAATGCTTCACAAAAGTGGAGGAGAGACAGAATAATTCCCTTTTTTCACCCTAGTCAGTACAATACCTCTGTCAGAGAATAATCTTTAATTGTCTCGTTTAAAATATAAATTCTATTATAAGTTATAATGTACTTTGTTGGGAACTTATTGCTTTCAGCCCACAACAAAAACAAAGTCAAGCATTTATTGTATCTGACAAATAATCTCTTGAACTTGAACTTGAATTTATTCATGTGTTTCATGTTTTTCTTCATCTTTTGTATTTATTACATTTATTGTCCACCTTATCTCACCTTACATGAGATTTAAAAAAATATGCATTATTGACATTAATTAATTCAAATTTTCATCATCATTATGCATGTTTTTTATTAGCATCTAGATACGAAAGCCAAAACATAACAACGGACCTTGTTATGAGTTCATGTATTTGTGGACGTTTATGGTCGGAGTATGCAAGAAGGTCGTGCCGAAGGAGAAAGACGCCGTAGAGATCAGAGAATCACGTGGAAGGGAAGGTCTTCCTCAGCGCAGCGGAACGAAGTTGGAAGAACAGATGAAGGTCAACAGGTTAATTGACTCCTCAGAACAGAACGCAGGAATTCAGGGGTTTTCTGGATGTTTTGGCACCAAATTCCAGCAGCTGAGAGACCCGATCTCCATGAGGTGTTTTTGGACCTTGCTCACCTCGTTCCAGGGCGTTCTCATTTCTAATCCACAAGGAGGAAGCCTGGAGGGAGGTCTTCCATGTCAAAAGGGGAGAGGGAGCTAAAAATGGGTCGAGTTTTCAATCAAACTGGCAGGAAAGTTTTTGTCCTATGCTTATTAGCAGTCATGAGCGCATTCCTGTCAATTTTGGAAGGAAGGAAGGAAAGTAAGAAGGAGCAAGAAAGGAAGGAAGGAATGAATTAAGAAGGATGGAAGGAGGGAAAAAATGAAGGTAAGAAGAAGCAAGGCAGGAAGGAAGGAAATAAGGAAGGAGGGAAGGAAGTGAAGGAATGAAGGTAAGAAGGGGCAAGGCAGGAAGGTTAGAAGGAAGGAAGGAGGTGTACTGAAGGAAGGAATGAGGGAATGAAGCATGGCAGGAAGGAAGGAGGGAGGGAAGTCACTTCATGAGGCGCGACATACAGTGCTAGTTCTGTCAGACAACTTGACAGCGCCACATCTAGGATGCGTGACTCGCGACTCAGTGCTCTCGGCTCTTTCCTTTCGAGGTTTGAGTCTCAGTTCAGCCAGTTTGTCGCTGCAGTTACAGAGTGGTGAACAACACGACTCCTTTTCCGTAGTGAATCACAACTCAAAGTCATTTCAAAGATCTGTTTGCTATGAACCAAGTTGTGCATCGCCGCTCGTTAGAGCTTATCTGGAGGACAGGGCAGCATTTGGACAGAGGGATAACGTCATGATTTAACCCTGATCCAGTGACATGTGGAGGCTCATGTCCAAGTTGGGTCTGAGTCAATCTAAAACGGCCATGAATGATGGTCCAACCAAGTAAATCTAGGAGTCGTTTCTTGGGGGTTTCTCTCCTAAAGCGCAGGGTCGGTGTGTGAAGTTGTTTGGACCGGCTCAGCCTCTGGGTGTAGCCTCCTAATTGTCAGCACGAGGGATTTAACACGAGAGGCTAATTGTTTGGTAAGACTGTACGGATGAATAACTGCCCTGCTAAGCTTCAGATGAGCACGACGGCATTAAAGGAGGAGGGTTTGGAAGCGGCTTATCCGAAAGGGTCAGACATGCACGCACACAGACACAAACAAACAAACAGAGGAATGATGGGATGACGGAGAGGACAAACAAATGAAATATCGCCCTGCAGTGACCAAAGGCATCTGGCAGCCTCTGTTATTTGTTTCTTCCAGTGTCTTCTTCTTTTTGATGGAGATCATTAGCGAGCTGCACATCCTGCTCTCCTGCTCCGGCTCACAGCTCTGGAGAAAGGGAAAGTCGGGGATTTTGTTGTGGAAACAACCCCAAAGACGTGGAGGTTGCTTTAAGGATTAGCTGCGGGTTTCCTTGGGTTTTTTTGAGAGACAGGCTCTACAAGCTGCTCCTGACTTGATCTTCTTGGGGGACGTTGAACGTAGCGATAGATAGCGTAGCGTAGATCTGGGCGACACGAGACCCGTCCTCGTACCTGACGGCGGCCACGTGGCCGCGCCCGGGGCCCAACTCCACATCTTTGAGGGATGCCTTGCACAGGGGCGTCAGCAGGAGGGTCTCACCCCGACATGCGAGTCTTTAGGGTGGAGGGACCTGGAGAACATGGAGGGAACATGCAACATCCACCCACCCATCCTTCCTTCCCTACTTCCTTTCTTTGATCGCTTCTTCCTTCCCTACTTTCTTCCTTTCGCACCTTCCTTCCATCCTTTCCTTCCGACACACACACACACGCGTGCACACGTGCACACACAAACACACAAACACACACACACACACACACACACAGGCGCGTGCACACGTGCACACACAAACACACAAACACACAAACACACAAACACACACACACACACACACAGGCGCGTTCACACGTGCACACACGTGCACACACGTGCACACACAAACACACACACACACACACAGGCGCGTGCACACGCGCACACACAAACACACACACACACACACACACACACACACACACACACACACACACACACACGCGCGCGCACACACACACACACACACACACACACAACCTTCTCTCAACACTGGAGCTGCCTGAATCCAGCTTCAGAGCTTTTGAGGAAAAGCTCTTTTGAACAAAGCAGCTTTCTAATACACAATGACCTCCAGAATAAATGTTTTTCTTTCCTCTTTTTCATAATTGCAGCTTTAGACAAAGCCTGCGCTGGGTTTGTGTGTTCGTCCCTCTCGTGACAGGAAACGTCGCAGTGTGAAAAGCCCCGGTGAGGCAGAGCAGACGCTTTTCAAATTCCATTTTTAAATTGAGAAAACATTCGTCATGACAAGAGTCCTGACATCGGCCTTGGGAGGAAGAACTGTCTTTTCACAGAGAAATGATGAGTGGATGAAGGGAGGAGTGGAAAGAAAGAACTAGATAGATAGATAGATAGATAGATAGATAGATAGATAGATCATATATGATTTGATAATACTCTATAGAATATTTCTGTATTAATCCAAAATGAATCCTATGAGATTTTGTCTCATTTTTCTTATAATATTCTCTAGAAGCTTCCCATAGCATCCTACAGCATTTTGAATGGTATCTCCAATGATATTGTAGTTTCTTGATGAATTTGATGTGTTGATGAAGAAGGAGGGGCCGCTGACGCTGACTTGAGCAAAATAACAGGTTTATTACAAAAGAACAGCATCAGACCAGACTTGCCTCGGACATCCAGGAGAGAACCGAGCCGGATGGATTCTCTGTCGAATGAAACTCGGGCAGGTGCTTTTGAGCTTGACCAGAGACAACGTTGACCATCTCATTCCCCTACATAGGTTCACATTTCACCTCCCTTATCACCGGGACATCTGACAATGGGCTCTCTCTCTCTCTCTTGAGACCCCTGGCACCGTCTGTTAATAATTATCTTATACAATGGGTACTGACTTGGGACACCACACATTCCAAGACACCTCAATATTCTAGAGAATCTTAATGTGGGAATCCTTTATGATGCTTTGGGAATTCCTCCCTGAGGGAAAGTTTCAGGTATTAAAGTCATAGTTGACTAAAAACAGTGTTATCGGTGAGATTTCCAGCCTGGAAGTCGCAGCAGATGCCATTTCTCGCTCCGTCAAACTTTTCGAAAATAACTTGAGAAATGCTTTCATGAGAAATGCTTTCATCAGAAATGCTTTCCTGTTATTAGAATAAAGTCCTTGAACCGAGTCCTTTCCAAACAGCACGGGGTCTTTGTGCCGTTTAAACGGCTGCAGCTGCATTCTGCCAGGAATCCAAACCAGGATCCATTGCACAAGGTCTCCCCTCTTCCAAAGTTCAGGCACACAACACAGAAGGAAGTACATTCAGTGGAGGTGAAATGCATTCACTGGAGGAAAATATATTGCCCTGTTTTTTCGGATAAACGAGATAAACATTCTGTGTCCATTATTTTTTTCTGAAGGTCTTCATTCACGGAGAATAGAAAATAAACAAATCAAAAAAATGTATGTCAGATAAATGGTACTTTTAATGGTGATGATTGCACTCATTCATATCCATTCACTGCATCCGTCAAGGTTTTCTTCATGAATGATAATTTGAATAAGGAGCTATGTAGGTTGTAACCTTGAGTGATGCAGCGTTTCAGTACGCTGCATCTCATACTGTATATAGGAGGTCTCTGCAGAGCCATAGTAAGTTAATAATAAATCAACTTCCTCTGTGCCTCAAATGAGAAAGTCTGTGAGGAACAGAAAAATGCAAAAGAGATCCCCAGAGTGAAATATAACACATGAATTTAGAATACAACTCAAGCTGTGCGATATTGACAAAATCCAAAATCCAATAGGTTTGGACAAATTCCTTAATATCAATAATTTCATATACAGTATATATACATAAATACATACATACATACATACATACATACATACATACATACATACGTACATACATGCATGCATACATACATACATACATACATACATGCATGCATACATACATACATACTGTACATACATACATACACACATATATGCAACGCATTTAAAAGCTTTTTGCCTAATTGTGTTCTAGCTCTGGGGACCAACATCTGTAGAATATACTAGGAACAAAGGCCATATTAAATGGGTGTAGTGTGTGTGTGTGTGTGTGTGTGTGTGTGTGTGTGTGCATAGATAAGGAGGAACCAGCCCAAGAAGAGATTTAAATATAAAAACCAACCAATGCCAAAGTCTGTGGACATGCAGACATGCAGACATGCACACATGCAGACATGCAGACTCACAGAGTACAATGGTGTACAAGGTTTCCAAAGCCAATAACAAAACGTAAAGCACGGTGGTATACAATCATGAAGAAAAGTGGATTGCTTAAAATCTTGATGAAGAGAAATGTAGCGGTGAAGATTCTGGGAGCTGAGCTTGTCTGACTGTCGCTATGACACAATGGTCGCACATATCATTTGCAAAAATACCAATATCCGAATATTTATGATTTCTCTGGGCATTTAGGGTTTTGGGCAAGTTGAGCTGTTTATTAGTTGTGTAAGATTGAACGAGTCACGGGTAGATTTGAAACCGTCAGAGACAGAGAACAACCAATCTCCAGCAAAGAAAACATTGTTAAAATCTGAGGTTCAGAGCTGTTCACTCAATGATGATAATCCTCAGTGCTTGTTGAGGGGGGTCTATAACAACCTACCCTGATGAAACGGCCCTTCAAGAAAATTCCAATTTCAAGGCAAGAGGTTCAAATTGTCTACTGTTGTCTGCTGCTACGTAGGATGCAATGTCGGTGTGGTTTCCAGGGCCTATTACAATCACACTGACCTGCTCCGAGTTAACAAAAAGAAGACGTCACTAGTCCAGGCCCTTGCGCTGGTCCTCCGATCCAATATTCAAGATTCAAGGGGTTTATTCTTCACATACATATACAGGTACATACTTCCATACATATATGCAGGGAATTGTCAATGCAATGCACCCGGTGATTATACACAATATGTTCTTGACCGAACACAATAGCTACCTAAAACAATCGACTTGACTAACTAACTGATTCCCAAAACGTAATGCAGTAAGTCAATAGAATAATATAGAATAAAATAAAATAGAATAAATAGCTCAAAAGTAATACAGGGTGGGGGTACAAAATAGAAATAAAGGGAATAGACTTGTGTATATGGGATAGGCTATTATGTATATACAGATATGTGCAGTAAAGTGGCATGTGAATAAAGTACAATACAATAACACCGAACAGAACAAAAATACAACACAGTACGCAGTAACCAAGAACAGTGATACAGTATGCAGTACAGTATGCCTCATACAGTACAGGAAGGTGGTGATCAGGCCCACCACAACGGTGTCGTCAGCAAACTTGATGATGGTGTTGGAGCTGGACCTGGCCACACATTCATGTGTGTAGAGGGAGTACAGTAGGGGGCTGAGGATGCAGCCCTGGGGGGGATCCTGTGTCCAGGGTGAGGGAGCTGGACATGTGCTTCCCCACCGTAACCACCTGGGGCCGGGCTGAGAGGAAGTCCAGGATCCAGGCACACAGCGGAGTGCTCGGTCCATCTCCCGCAGTTTGACAGCCAGTCTGATGGGGACTATGGTGTTGAAAGCTGAATTATAATGGATGAAGAGCAATCTGACATAGCCCCCCTTCCGGCCATCAAGGTGTGGGAGCGTGGTGTGCAGTACCTGGGAGACCACGTCATCCGTGGATCTGTTCGGCCGGTACGCAAGCTGCATCGGGTCCAAGGTGCGGGGGAAGGCAGCGCAGAACCCACCGTGGTGAGGGCCACCAGACAGTAGTCATTCAGGCAGGCAGGAGAGGCGATCTTTGGGACAGGAAGGACGGTGGATCTCTTGAAGCAGGACGGGACCGCCGATTCAGCCAGGGAGGCATTGAATATCCTAGTGAACACCGGGGCTAGCTGGTGAGCACAGGTCTTCAGTACTTGTCCAGATGCCATCTGGGCCCGGAGCTTTCCTGGTGTTCACACGCATCAGAGCCCTCCTGACGTCATGCTCACACTCTGAGAGTGTGCACATCCCCAGCGGTGTAATTTCAATTAGCCAGCGAGCTAGCGGTGTCGTTGCCAGTGACCGGGGAGGAGCTGCTCTTGTAGTTCAAAATAGTCCGCAGCCCCTGCCACGTTGCTCCATCTGTAGCTCCACTGTGTCCCTGTACGTCCATTTGGCGTCCTTCACCGCCCTCCGCAGATTGTACAACGCTGCTTTGTAATTGTCCATATTTCCGAATAAAAGACCGTCGTTGTAAGCAGCCGTGCGACCATGGATGGATTTATCGACCCACGGTTTCTGGTTTGGAAATATCCAAGCTTTCACCGTGGGAACGATGCTGTCCGCTAACGTGGCTACGAAGCTCACAGCCACTTCCGTAAACTCACTGATGTCACTGGAACTTGATAGGAACATGTCCCAGTCGACGTCAGTAAGAGCATCCTGAAGCGCAGCCTCTGATTGGTCCGTACGTCCCTCGTCACCACCGGTTCACGCGTAATGCACGGCTTGTAAACAGGAACCAGCGAAATCGCAGAGTGATCTGATTTCCCGAAAGCAGGGGAGCATCCGTATCTGTTCTTGTACGGTGTGTAACAGTGGTCCAAAGTTCTATCTCCCCTGGTGGCACACGTGATGTGTTGGTAGAAATTAGGCAGAACTTTTTTAAGGTTCGCCTTGTTAAAGTCCCCAGTCACCACCCCAGCCACGTCGGGATGTTCATTCTGAAGTCCGCACGACACATCATACAGGTCCGACAGTGCTGTGTCGGTGTCCGTTGCGGTGGAATATATATGACTGTGATGATGACCGTGCGGAATTCCCGGGGAAGGTAGAATGGACGGCTGAGATGGTCAGCTGTTCCAGGTTTCGGAGAGCAGGAGTGGGAGGGCGTCTTGGTGTTGGTGGGGTTACACCTGCAGCTGTTTATCATGAGGCAGACGCCTCCACCCTTGGATTTCCCTGACTCCTCTGACCTGTCGCCATGTCAACCATGTCTCCGTCAGGCAGAGGACGCAACAGTTTCTTGTATACCGTTGGAATTTTATCCTCGCTCGAAGGTCATCTTGTTCTCCAGCGACTGTACATTGGCAAGAAGGATGCTTAGCAGAGGTGGACGGGAAGGTTGCGTCCTCATTCTGACCCGAATGCCGCTTAGTTTACCATGGTGCATCCTCCGTGGGCCCTCCCGTGGAACAGAAGCTCCATTGTTGTTGTTGTTGTTGCTGTTGTTGTTGAGAGCGTTGGCGTGTAAAATCTCCGGCGGCCCCTCTGGATCCGCAGATAAAAAGTCCCAAAGTTTTCTTTGAGGGAGATTTTTATATCCACGAGAGCATTGCGGCCGTAGGAGATCACTGCCGAGGATTTTTTGACAAACATGGGGATAAAAAATGGAAAATAATACTACAGTGTGGGTAGTTGTCACAGAGTGCCCGCGCAGGCGGCCGCCAGGGGCGGCGCCACGATCCAAACCATCCTTGTATTTACTGAACTGTTTGTATTTCGCGGGTCTGTGTCTTGAATTGACCATTTTTTGACCCATAGAACATAAGAAATAACAAAATCTGCGTGTTGCCAGAAGTCTGCAGTGCTATCACGCAACCATTGCGGAGATGAGAAACCTAACTATTTTGAATAACTTATCCTACAAATATGGACCGATTTGGATCATACTTGTCAGAACCGCCCTAAACACAAATCTTATTTATTATGTCCATGGGTTTGTCAGTTCCATGACATCCATTCACCGGTGATGTCAGTTTTTCATGAACAATAACAATAGGGGTCTCTAGACCCCGAATAATGTGGATATTATGAGCATTGACTAGAGGAGCTGGAACCGTTTGTGGAGTCAGAAAACTGCATTTCATTAAAGTAATGCAGTTTGCAGCACACTATTCTCCCTACACAGAAAAATGTACTATTATTAATGTTCAATTTAACATTTACATGACACGGTTACATTACATCACATTACATTAGACATAAAATAGAAAACTTATGGCACATGGCTATAGCAATAAAGGAAAGGAGAAAAGAAAGATGCAATCAGGTGGGTGTTCAAGGATGTGTGTGTGTGTGTGTGTGTGTGTATGTGTGTGTGTGTGGTTGTGTGTGTGCGTGCGCGTGCGTGTGTGTGTGTGTGTGTGTGTGTGTGTGTGTGTGTGTGTGTGCGCGTGTGCGTGCGTGTGTGTGTATGTGTGTGTGTGTGTGTGTGTGTGTATGTGTGTGTGTGTGTGTGTGTGCGTGCGTGTGTGTGTGTGTGCGCGTGTGCGTGTGTGTGCGGGCGTGCGTGTGTGTGTGTGTGTGTGTGTGTGTGTGTGTGTGTGTGTGTGTGTGTGTGTGTGCGCGTGTGCGTGCGTGTGTGTGTGTGTGTGTGTGTGTGTGTGTGATCCCTCCACCCATGTGTGCCTGGGGTTTTTCCCCAATTAGTGTGTAATTGGGGAAATTGGTGTGGTGGTGTATGAGGTTAGAAACTTATCAAAGTTGCTTTAAAGCAGCAGAAAGGCTCCGTAGCCACACAGACACCCGTAAGACGCAAGAACCGCCGAGCCAAAAGCACCGAGCAGAGAAGCCACCCAGAGGCCCTGGAAAGCACCCTGCAGCCGTGAAACAACAAAAAGATATGTCTGTCGCCCGAGATGTCGCAGAGATGCAATGACGAAAGTGTCAGTGCAGCTTCCTCAGAATTGAATGTCCTCAACCCTCAAATCCTCTCCTCCTCGTGTCTTGGCTCTTGAGTCGCTGTGAGTTCATCATCGTTTACCTTTGGGACTGAAGCCCTGCTCCTCCGCTTCGTACCAAACTCCCCTTGTTCGAGGATCATCTTCACACCTTGTAAAAACGGAGGAGGGGGAAGAGGGGAGGGCATTCACCCCAGACTCTGTGCAAATAAAGGTAAGAGACAGAGATGAGTGCACATAACTCAGTGTGCACGTACCGCGGCTTGCATGTACCCCAGGGTTCACATACCACAGCGTGAACGTAGCCCAGCGTGCACGTACCCCAGGGTTCACATACCACAGCGTGCACGTAGCCCAGCGTGCACTTACCTCAGCGTGAGCGTACCCCAGTGTGCACGTCCCGTTGGGAGCATCTGAGTTCATGTTTGCCCAGAGTTCCTCCTGATTTGAAGCTTCTCGGCGCTGGGTTGGAGAGGCGGCTGCGTCTCCGGTCCCACGGCTCCTCACACTTCTGACAGCGCGCCCACTCCACTCAGCCCGAGCGGAGGAAAAGGATGTTGCGGCGAGGTTGATATTCCTACTTGAGGAAGCTTTCCCAAGAAAAAACTAAAAGAGAAAAAAGGGAGGGGGGGGGGCCCTCAAGCGATGTCTGCACATGAAAACTCAAATCACCCTCTGTGACTTTCATTCCCAAGGCACTGTAATCGCTGTGCTCTGCGTATTTATGGGCGATTTAAATGACACCGATTTAAAATACTATTAGTGAGCAGACAAAGGTGGTGAGCTTTGGCTGCCTGGTTGTCTTGAGAGAAATGACTTGTCGAATACGAGCCCGCTGTCAATTATGCATCAGTTTACGACCGCTAACGCGAGCGACCTTGAGTCACTTGTCGGGTCGATCGGCACAATTAATCATCATGGCCGTCGCCGCCGCCGCCGCCACTGCAGCTCAGGTGAGCGATGGGAAGCGTCCGTATCATTAGTCCACGGCTAATAGATCTGCTCCGTAAATCTCCACTAAACGTCCCCATCGTGTGTAGTTCCACTCTCTGGATTCCAGCAGATGCACCGTGCATGTGCTGTTATCAGGTCACATTCTCTTCTGATTGGGATTTATTTATTTATGTTACGTTAGGATGCAGCGGGTTGTGGAACATGAAACAACACAACAGCACATCATCAATTATGTAATACTGCTGCTTTGATTCCATATTGCATAATGGGTATTTGTGTGTGTGTGTGTGTGTGTGTGTGTGTGTGTGTGTGTGTGTGTGTACGTGTGTGTATTTGTGTGTGTGTGGTTAACATGTAATTACTCTCATTAGCTTGACGTCTGAAAACACATTCATTTAAACAGAAACGTGTGCAGATCCCAGATGAGTGGAGCTCTCACATGGAGGCTTAGAGGGTTTGAAGGGCAAAATCTCACAAGACGATGTGTGTGTGTGTGTGTGTGTGTGTGTGTGTGCACATATGCTTGCACACACACACACACACACACACACACAGGCCTACACGTCACAGAGTGGGCCACAGACAAATAGAAACACTCACATGCACAGATTACATTATTACGTAATACCAAAAATAACTACTATTACTCCGTTAAGCACGTGTCAGATTGAGCCTGAGGCCTGCCCCCACGCCGTGCCCCGCCCCCACGCCCCGCCCCCACGCCCCGCCCCGCCCCGCCCCGCCCCCAGGCCGCCCCTCATGCACAGCAGGAACATGTGGCTGACGTTTGGATCCCGACCCCGGCAGCTGGACCCAGGATCTCAAGGACAATCTCCTCCATCTTTACTTAAACCTGAAGGACGACCACTTCACCACTCGTCTGTGTATTCTTATTAATTTATATATATACCGTGTATTTTAATTTACTTTGCATTTATATATACTTTGTATTTATATATACTGTATATTCATGTTATCTGTACTGTGTATTTATACTCATTTATATATAGTCTACTTTCAAATTAATTTATGTGTACTGTGTATTTATATTCAGTTATATATCTACTCTATGTTCGTATTCATTTATATATGCTGGATAGTTATATGTATTCACCTTAAATACTGCATATAAATATTCCCCATCAGACACTGTGCACTCTGCATACATATTACATACGTGTGTTATTTTCTTATGGATACATTTTGGTTATATTTTTGCTTTAATGTGCTTTATATATTTTGCTTTTAAATGTAGAATATATAGATTTAGCAAAAGCTTTTAAAATGCTTTATTGATATATTGATATTTATTGATATGAATTAAGATACATACAAGTAAAATTTAACTACATTGTGGTAATGGACTATATATATATATATACAAACAAACAAACAAACAAACAAACAAATAAATAAATAAATAAATAAATAAACAAATATAAATATACTGTATATATATACATATATACATATATATATATATATACACTGTATGTATATATATATATATATATATATATATATATATATATATATATTTATATATATGTATATGACAAAACTTTAAGAGTTTTGATTCACTTCAAAATTCAACAGAGTATTGACATGTCGCAGTGTCAACTGAATAAATTTAGATTTTTCTTCAGGTTTTAGGTCAAATCAGTTCTAAAACGGGCGTCGGTGTTGGCCGTTGGCAAACCTCCTCCGATCTCAGACTAAATACATTGTCAAATAAAACCTAATGTCCGTACAACAGTAGAATATTGTTTCTATTTTCAATAAAACATGTCTTCGTGTCCAAAGCGATGGATGACGGCTGCTGCTCCTAACCCTTCCCTCTGCTCGTGTAATCCTAATCCCTGCTCGGCGTCTCTTGTTTTGGGATGAAATAAACTGAGATTTGTTCCTGGATTCACCTCTGACCCCGGCGCAGGAACAGGAAATTCACATTCATAAATAAACAGTGCACAGCGCCAGAAATATACTCTTAAATGGATTTACTGCCTCAAAGTCGTTTCCTGATGAAACTGAGATTATCTTTTAATGTGTGTGTGTGTGTGTGTGTGTGTGTGTGTGTGTGTGTGTGTGTGTGTGTGTGTGTGTGTGTGTGGACCATACTGGTTCCTGGTACTGGTTAAACCATTAGGGCCAAAAAGACATGTCTTTGTTTTTTTCCAACACGGCGCGAGGGGGAATTCCAGGACAAAGTCAAACCTCTGGGACTAAAGTGACAAATTGAAATCATCTGAGATCAAAGCGGGAAATTACGCAGAAACAAAGATTTGGCACATTTCTCTGAGATGAAATTGAAATATGTCACTGCGGTGGATGTGACGTCAAACTGGTGTTGACCAAGCTGTATCTCTGCAGAAAGCATGAAATACAGTAAAATGAGATGAGATACTTTATTAAAGAGGATTTCAGGCGTTAGAGCAGAAAAACAAAAAAACGTTGAATGAAATGAAATAGAAAAATGGTGTAATTATTATATCCCCTTCACATGAGCTTTAAGTCTTTATATCTTTATATTACGATGTCAATTTACTGCCTTCATTTCCTCAATTATTAAAAAAAGTGCCGCTGTCAGCCGCAGCAGACAGACGGGCGCTCTCTGTTCACGTCAGCGCCGCAGGTGCAACCGGCGACAGGCGAGTCGGGGCCCCGGCCCTGGAAGCGGACGTGGAAGCCAAAGACCAAACCGGGGCCCTGGGCCCTCTCCGTCCAAAATGTAACCACAAAAAAAGCCCCAGGATGGTGACGTTGGAAGTATTATGTTAAATGGAGGGAAAACAAAGTGTATTTGTGAAAACTTCAACTTACTCGTCCGCTGCAGTCATGTAAAGACTTTGGATTGACGTGTCTTCATATGGATGCGTGCCATCATCTCTGATTAATTCGATTCATTTGTTACAGATCACCTCATTCATTTGATTACATTTTTAATGGACTGACAGACCCACCTCATATACTTGGTAGTTAATCACACATTTCTATTTGAGCGATCACTCCGTTGATTGAACGTCTGAATCCACATTCTCACCCTAACCCAGGGGTCGGGAAGCTGTGGCTCGCGAGGCACGACGGCACACGGCTCGCAGGCAATTTACAGCTAAAATCTTTCATCACAATTAACAAGTAATAAATTATTATTCTATGTCACTTTAAAGCAGAACAGGTGAGAGAAATTAAAATTTGGAAAATAAAATTCAAAGTGTAAATGTGGCGGACAAAGGGGCGTGGTCAAGCACCGGCCGCGGACCACAGGAAGACCCCGGGGGCCTTTTCCCCGGGGCCCGGCCCCTCCCGGGTCCCTGCTCGGGTGCCACTTGTGGGGGTCCCTGCAACAGGTGAGGCTTTAGGGGGGGAGGCGGAGTCTTTGTGGCCGTGGTGCGCGAAAAGGTAGAGACGCGTGCAAGTGACCCACTCAACGCTTGGATCTCCAGCAGCGAGCTGCTTCACCTCCAACCCCCTGCGGTCCTTCAAAGCGCCTTGGAGAGAATTTCATGAGCGCTCTTACCCGTTTAAATTCATCGCTCATCCACACCAGGGTGCGGTGGACAACGCCAACCTGACGTGCATCCGCCCGGGGTCTGCGTGGGAGACTCTGAGCTGCAGGTCGCTGAAACCAAGGCTTCAGACGTGTGGGTGAGGTCAAGGCGCTGAACGGAGCGCCGAAAAGACTTGCACCGCAGCGGGCGGAGCTGGCGATGGGAACACCAGCGGAGAGAGATAGTAAAAACTAAAATATGTACGTGACAAATAATAACGTTGACCTGATGGAACCTCCACGCGGCATGAAGCTCAACCTCACTACGTACGAAGCAGACGACAAGGCCACCGGCAAAACCAGGCGGCACCACAAGTCGCGTCAATGCTAAAAAGTATTTCATTTATTATCGGTTAGCTGCAGTATAACAACAATATTTTTAAGAGGAATAAAGAGAAGTGTATTATATGTTGCGCTTTTTGAAGTACTCAGAGATGTTATACGTTAAAAATGTATGTCTCACTTACAAAAATGCACGCATGAAGTTGCATTCAGCTTTATTAAATGTTATATGGCTCACAAGGAAATACATTTAGAAATATTTGGCTTTTATGGCTTTCCAGCCAAAAAGTGTGACACTGACTCTCGGAGTGAGATGTGGTTCAAAGAGGAACAGAGTATCTGGAGTACTGTATATGAGCAGGTAGCAGTACACCACCCTTCCATTTGTATACCCCCGTTCAAAACATTCCTTTTCAAGCATGAGGGAGCGTGTGGTCAGATGAATAGATCTGCTGCTCTCGGTGACTCTCTCCATCAAATGTCTTTATTTCATTGCTAAACACGCAAAAAAATATATGGCATATAAATATATTGGCAAAATACAAACTCAGTTTGTAGAAGGCGTAGAAAGTACGAGAGCAAACAGGAATGAAGGCGCCACTTGCTGAACAACCTCTTTGGCACCGTTGCACAATTTAGGTCCGAACTCTATTCTTGGTTACGTGGAATCTTCCAGTGCAACTATGACTGCAGGATGTTCAAGATTCAAGATTCAATATTCGAGAGGTTTATTTGTCACATACATATACATACTTTCATACATATGCATACTTTCATACACATACATGCTTTCATGCATATACATACTTTCATACATATACATACTTTCATACACATACATGCTTTCATGCATATACATACTTTCATACACATACAGTGGTACTTTGACTTAGGAGTTTAATTCGTTCCGTGACAGAGCTCGTAAATCTGCTCGTACAGCGAATCAATTTTCCCCATTGAAATTAATTAAAATGCCATCAATCCGTTCCAGCCCCCGAAAAACACCCCAATTTTTTTTTTGTTACGTGTTTTTAAATATGAAAAATGTGTTTATAAATAACAAATATTGTATAAAAACATAATAGAACACAATAAAAGAGACTGTGTGGATCATTTTTGCCCTCTCGCAGATGATAGCCTCCGTCACGCTGTCTCCTGCGAGCTGCTTCTCCGTCAACCACACCCAGAGCAGATTCTCCATCTTTTCATGGACAGGTCCGCAGCTTAGACATTCTAACGCCCTTGGCTGGCGTAGTACCCTTTATCGTTTCCTTCTGCTTCAGTAAGGTACATATGTTAGTACTACGCTCGTACTGCTTCGCCAATTCCATCACACGCACACCTCGCTCACGTTTTTCTATTATTTTGCTCTTTAAGTCAACGACATTATCTGCTTCTTCTTCTCAGCACTTAATTTTTTTCGGACCCATGGTTTGAAAAACAAAATTGGCAAAATAACTGCACAAAAAGCACAAACCGCAAGCACGAAACACAAAAGTGACGCTTCCACGCTCAGGTCACCACGTGAAGCGAAGGAGTCAGACGCGGGATGTGGCCGCACGCCCACCAGCGGCGGCACCTGAACCTCGCTCCTCTGGACCCTCATTTTTGCTCGCAAATCAATACAAAAAATGGACGGAACGACAGCTTCAAACTCGGAAAACTTGTATGTTAGTGCGCTGGTAACTCAAGGTACCCCTGAACATACTTTCATACATAATATGCAGTGAATTGTCTTTGCAACGCACCCGGAGATTATGCACAATAGTCAAATAGACAAACTGAACATAATTACTAACCTAAGTCCTACCTAGCAACTAACAGAAAATGACTGATTCCTAAAACGTTTTGCAGTTAGTGAATAGAATAATGTCAATAAAATAAAAATAAAATAAGACTCAAAAGGATTGTACACAGTGGGGGTACAAATTAGAAGTAAAGGGAATAGAGTTATGTATATGGGATAGGCTGTTTGTATATTCAGTGCATGTGAATAAGGTGAGTACTGTATGTGTCTTACTGACAAAGCATCAACTCAAACAGTGTTGAGTGAAAACGATCCACGCGTGACGTCACGCAGCAAACCAACCAATGAGCAGCATCGAAGGCGTCTTGTTGAAAGTCCGAGGGTAAACTTCTCATTCTGGGGTCAAACGCATTAGAATCCTCAACTCCTTGTCGCACGTCCATGCATCTGACTCTATAACTCTGAGTATAACTCTGAGTATAACTCTGTGTATAACTCTGTGTATAACTCTGAGTATAACTCTGAGTATAACTCTGAGTATAACTCTGAGTATAACTCTGTGTTACACGTCCTGCAGGACATCGTAGAAGGCCCGGCACCGTATCAAACTAAGTTGTTGTTCGAATATTTCAATCGGAACTTCATGTCCATTGAAAACAACGTGTATATCCATTCAACTCTGGCTTTGTGGACAAAAACAATCGTCCAACACACGTAAAGACGTTTTGTGCGGGCAGTGGTTTTGGGCTTAATGCCAGTCAAACGTTGTGCTCTATTGGGCATCTCCCACTAATCGTGGCTGATGTCGTCCCAGGAGGTGACTGGCATTTGTTGTTACCTTTGTCGCACATCGTCAACATCGTATTTTCCCCACGTATCACGGAGTCAATGACTGTGTTTTCAAAACATTTTATTGAAGAGCATTACAGGTTATTTACAGATTTGTATCCTCAAAATAATTTGATCCCAAAGCATCACTCCATGATGCGTTATCCTGAGTGGATACATAAAATTGGTCCTTTTTGGTACATGTTCGGAGTATGAGGTACGAAGCCATATGCAAATTCTTGAAGTGCGGCATAAAAAACTTGCAGAATATAACCAAGTCCCTTGTGAAGAAACAGCAAAACGCTGTCGCCTGTCATTGGGAATCAGCGTCTGAAATCGGAAATACTGACTGATGATTGATGTGATTTCAGGGCATTCTCAAATTGATATGTCAAGTGAAATACGTGCCACGACTTGGTTTAGACTACATGGTATTGAATATCACACGGGTCCTGTCTCCACAGATGTTGTTGATGAGATGCCAGTTCAGTGAGACTGTTTGTATCTTTCTGAGAAATGAATGTTGACGTTCATGCTTTTCATGTCGTTGACTGAGTGCATAATGTTTCAATTGTTACACCTCGTGAATTGAGACACTAAACACTCATTTTTCTATGTTTTACCAGAAAGCTGCATTGTACAACAGTTAAAAGGTGCCTCATGTTTTTGGCAGGAATATATTGTATATGACGAATTTGAATGTGAAGGCCTTAGTAAAGGAAAATTTAAAAATTGTGTTTGCAGTACTTTTTGGAGTTTGCACATGGGTGGTGGGATGGTTACACTAACAGATTGTACATTTTAACTCTAATAGTGTTAATCCCAGTGGACTATGTACCCTGTATCAGTTATATCCTCAGCACATGTTTAGTGTACGTTTTAACACCACCAACTGTTACCTGATTACTGGGGCAGTGTTGAGCAGTCACTCCGTAAGCGGCTCCAATGAGTGAACTTGGAACGCCGACTTAGTCTTAAAAGAGTGTGTTCCGCAACACTGTCATAGAGTTTAAAATGTAAACTCTTTCAAAAGTGTTAATTTAACTTTCACAGTCGTTCCTATATAAACAGTAACGAGTATCCATTTGAACTCTGAGGGTGTTAAATATGTGACTTCAAATTTGCTGTGTATGGTGGATGTTTAAAGGCTACGGTCAAATCCAGAAAACGTTATCTCTAATTTGAGTCAAGATACAGACAATTTGAGATTTCCGTATATGTATTCTACTGTAATTTCAGATAAAAAAATATTAAGTCTTTCTACTTCTTTCTACTTTATTTCTATATACAGTATTGTTTTTTTTATATGTATGTATATGTATACACACACACACACACACACACACATGCACACACACACACACACACACATACACACACACACACACACACACACAAACATATACAGTGCTTATGGGTCGAGCGGAGCAAACCCATAACCATGAAGTCTACAAGGTTTATTCCAAAAAACAGACAGGGATCAAAACCAGGAGACAAGTCAGAGAAGGCACATGTATCCGAGAGGGATCAGGCAGAGAAGCAGAGTCCAGGCGATCAGGCAGAGAAGCAGAGTCTGGGGAAACAGGCAGATGTTCGGACAGAACTCCGGCAGTAGCTACAGGAAAAGCTCAGCAAATTACAAGAGACAATCTGGCAGAGAACAGAGGGAAGTGGACTGGTATTTATACTGAGGGACGACACGGGGATGGGAAATCAGGTGAGGGGAAGGGAGTGGCAGTAAAGCAAAAGGGAGTGGGGGGATCCGAAATTACATGGAGCTCAGTGACATGGTCTGATAAAATGACCAGATGGCAATAAAACATGAAAACAAAAGATAAATAATGGGAGATCAGGGAGATCAGGGAGGATTCAGGACAGAACCCTGGCAGGTTTCAGTCTCATTAATGTGACCAACCCGAACCCTCCTGGCAGGTGGAACTGAATGACTCACCAGAAATATCACCATCCTTACTCTGGGAAATTGCTAAGATGGTAGTATTATTTAATTCTCCACTCACAAGAGAAAAGAAAGGAAAAGAATGCCAAAATTTATGAGAACAATGATCAACAATAAAAGACTTGCACTCCCAACAAGCCCACTCACCCACTGGGCAAATCCGAAATGAGATCCAGAAAATTAAATCTCAACTTGATACTATCATCCATCAAAAGACTAATTTCCTCATGCAATGAACAAGAGTGAATTATTTTGAGTTCAATGGCAGAACAGGTAAATTCCCTGCCAATCAATTGAAACGCAATAGAGAAAAAAACCCTTATTACAGCCATCAATCATCCACAGGGTAGGATAACACACACCCAGAAAGACATCAAGAAAATATTCAGAGACTTTTAAAATAAACTATATCACTCAGATAATGAATCAAATATATCAAACATGAACTCATTCCTCGATCATATCAACCTCCCTAAGCTATCCACAGAGCAGGCTACCACACTAGATCAACCACTCACTGTCGAAGAATCACCTGGATCAGATAGCTACCCAGTGGAATTCTATAGACACTTTTGGCTACTTATATGGTCATTATTCATCAGAATGGATATGAAGATTAGGTCAACCTCCACTATGCCTCCGCACATGAATACTGCTCTTTTCTTTTTTTTTTAACCCAAAAAGTACCCAACACTCAACTCCAGTTATAGACCCATAAGCCTAATTAATCGTGATGTAAAGATCATTAGTAAATCTCTCACCAACAGAATTGAAAAAGTAATTCCATTTATAATTCACCCAGGCAAATCAGACTTTGTCAAAGGCAGACACTCATCCTGCAATATGCCTCATTTATTCAGTCTGATCAGCATATCTCAAAGGAACAACTTAAAAATTGTTATTGCTTCTTCAGTTGTCCAAAAAACATAATATTAATATGACATATCTCTTTGACACCCTCAACAAATTTGGCTTTGGAGAGTCGCTCATTCAATGGATCAGAATCCTCTACAACTCACCATCTGCTTCTGTCATCACCATGGTTACACTTCACAGCGTTTCACTCTACCAGGCAGCACGAGACAAGGACCTCCGCTCTCCCTTTTACTATTCACCATCTTCATTGAACCCTCCGTTTACAACAGAAATATCACTGGCATGCAAACAGGAAACTCTGTTCAAAAGATCAGCTTATATGCAGACCATGTTTTGTTATATTTGCCGGAAGCGTTCAATCTTATATCTACATTTCCTGCCATCTCAGACTCGATAAACTGGACTAAAACCACAGTCTTACCACCCAGTGGGGAGGACTGAAACGCAGTACCCCAGAAATTTCCCTTAATCATCACAACGGGCAACATTAGACACCTTGGTATCGATATCTCCACCAATCCGTCAGATTTGTTTACCCTTAACTTTACTCCATTGCTCAAATCAATTGAAGAAGACCTCAGTCGATGGAGCAACTCGCCATCTCATTAATTAGGAAAGCAGCAGTGAAAATGAATATACTGCCAAAGATAAATTATGTATTTTCAATGACCCCAGTTCAACCAACAGTCAATTGGTTTAATACTCTCACTCAATAATCAATGAGTTCTATTTGAAACACAAGAAACCGAGAATTAAACTAACAACACTACAGAAAAACAAAGACTGTGGAGGCCGAGCAGCCCCAAACATTAAATACTACTGAAGTGTCTGGAATGGTTGGCATCCCAAGAAAGTCCCCATTGTATAATATAATTACTAACAGACGTTGCCAGGGGTCTCAAGAGAGAGAGCCCATTGCCAGGGGCCCCGGTGATAAGGTAGGTGGAATGTGACCTGTGACCCATAGGTTGGAATCAGATGGGCAACGTTGTCTCTGGACAAGCATAAAAAGACACTCCCAAGTTCCATCTGGCAGAGAATACTTCCGGCTCTGTTCTCTCCCGGGCGAGCCATGGCAAGTCTGGTCTGATGCTGTTCTTTTGTAATGAACCTATTATTTTAATCAAGTCAGCGTCAGCGGTCAGTCCTTCTTCATCAACACATCAAAATCATCAAGAAACTTCACTGCTATCTAGCGAACCATCTTCAATTTATAACTAAATGTTTACAACCAGAGCAACAACTGGGCCATGGAAGGTGAGGCATTGAACCAACACAATGTCAGGAGCTATCATTATCTGATCTCCTATTCCTCACCGAATCAATAAGAAAACATAATTGCTTTAAAAACCCATTTCAACGTCAGCCTGGTAGAGATTGCTCAAACTCAGTGGTCACACTCTGTCTCCAAACTAATTCAACCCAATCTGGCACAACGCAGATTTTCTGGTTTAAAAAAAGACCAATAATCTTCAGGTCGTGGAAATGACAAGGAGTTACTAATCCGGAACACATGTTTAAAGACAGTTTTCATCCATCATTAACAACCTTAATCCAAAGGTATAATATTGGTGGTTCCAGCTTCCTTCAATTCCTTCAACTACAGCCGCCTCTAAAAGTCAAAATCAAATGAGCGAACAACATCCTTCAACCGCCTCCTAAGACTGAACCTCTCATAGAGGTCATTCGAAAAAATCCCTTTCGAAAACAGGATGGTTGTGGAGGTAAATCCGGGGGCGGCGGCTGGAGACGTGGACGAACCAAGCTGGGCCAGATCAGACATGACAGGTCCGCCCCACACGGGAGGAGAGGACTCACGCTGTGCAGGAGGGGAAGGCGACCAGACTCGGTGTGTGGGCCTCCCTCCCTCAGCCGTCGTGAATAGCTGGGAGCAGAGGGAACAACGTCGTTGAGTGCCCCGTTGACTCTGCAAAAAAGTCCTCCCATTTTGTGCGTCACCAGGTAGACAACGGCAGAGGGAAACCGGAACACCGCCGGCGCCGTGGACCCGGGAGAGCCTGTGTTGCTTTGGCTCCCCCCCCACCCTTTCCCCGCTCACGATTGACGTAAAGGGACTTCGGTTGATTATCCCAAAAGCTTACCTCTGAGCCTCACTCCCCGGCCGGGATCAACACACACACACACACACACACACACACACACACACACACACACACACACACACACACACACACACACACACACACACACACACACACACTCTTAGCCTCTGCCTGAATAGTCCCCTGAACACCCTCCTAATTACTTCCTTCTCCCTCTCTCTCCTTCGCTGCCGTAGCTATCGCAGGAAGAGGCCACGGGCCGTAACCGCTGCTCCAATCTTCCTGGACTTAATTATGTTTTGTCAATAGATGTTGCCATCTGATGTTTCTTTGTTCATCTGTCTCGCCGCGCGATTCTCCCTCTTGGAGAAGTAATGATGATTCGTTGTTTCCGGACCAAAACATGGTCAGATGGTTCCCCAAAGAGGGGGGGTCGGCGCTGCTTGTGTGCTCTGCTCGTCCTGCAGCTCGTCCACAGGACAGAGTTGTTGCAGCAGTTGTTGATGGTTAAAGAATGAATAAAGAGTCGTTGCAGGTTGACAAGTTGAACTCCGCCCGCAGACTAACTCTGTCCTGGATGCAACGGAACAAATACTCTGTATTGCATGCTGACAGCACATAGTTGCAGGCTTGCTTCCCAAAAATATAAATATAAATCTTTGTTTTCTGTAAACCAAGCACATAACAGCTCGGTTAGTGGACAAGTGTTCAGCAATGTATATTTTTGTGGTAAATAGAAAATACTCAACTTCCAAAATATAAGATATGGGGCTCGTTGATAGAATTTGACTTCCCATGTTGCGTTTTGCAGCATTATATTATGCGTGACATACTTTAATTCATTGAAATCCAAACAAAAATCCCTATAAACGTGCACCTGTGTATCCCTCGCGTTGACGCCTCTGAGCTGTGATTAAGGCGCGGTTCAAGTTTCTAAAATGTCCTCAAGCCCAGAGCAAGGTCATTAAACTTAAATCTGAGTCCAGTTAAATCCTGGGAAATACAAATACTTGTATTTTTTTGTCAGAGGTTTGAGAGGGAGCTTTGTGGATCGGGCTCGTGTTTGTGTTCAGGAGCCCGAGAAAACAGCCCCGAGGTTCAGAACCGTGTGATGGTAAAAGGAATATAACATACTGTGTATATAAGCATGGAAAATGGAACCTGAGAAAATCTCTTTTGAACTAAGAGGCTCCCAGCGCATTCACAGCCAAAGGACGACAACCACTTCAAATAGTCCAATAATCATGTTACGGTTTGTGTCAGGAAAATAGAGAGAGGGACAATTATATTCCTAATTATAATTGACAGCAATAAAAACAATTCACAGTGTGCTTATCACGCTGTGAAATGAGGTTCAGGCCAGAGAGGGGGAACAGTTTCAGACATCCAGCCCCTGCAGTCCGGTCGCAGCAAACGTCAGATTAGATTTTTATCATGTTACACACCTCTTTAAAATTTAACACGAAAAAAATCCATGTGGACGCTCAGACGAAGCAGAAGCCGCTGCAATGATCCCTGCAACGGCAATAACCTGTAATATGCAGCTTCGGGGTGTTTACAGTTCCAGATATAAAGTCCGGTGCTGTGTTCTGTGCTGTTCCAAATGGCATGATCCATCCATTCGCGGATGGATTTTTAGATTTATTTTTAAAGAAGGAAAATAATTCCCTCAAACCAAACTCCTGCCTCGTGTGTCCTTGTTCCTCTTTAGACCTGACCATTCAGAAGAATTTACAGGTGAGATTGTTTCTCTGTATTTTTTTTTCCTTTAATTTGAAACATCGAACGGTACAGAACAGTTGTTTTTCTCACGACCCATAAAGTATTAAAAGAAATGCGTTTCCGACAGACAACTATGGGATGTGCTCTTAGATTTACTTTCAGATTTTACTTAAATATAATCTTTATTTATTTAGCTTCGTTTGATTTTGGTAACCAGGCTAAGTGATCGGACTTATTGGAGTGATGAGTTTGAAACCCCCTGTAGAGAGGTGGATGCAACAGGTGGATGCAGCCAAGGAGGCAGAGGGAGCGCAGGCAAACAGGTAGGGGGCGAGGGAGTGGCTGCTTGAATTGCCCATATAAGGGCGTGGAAGCGCGTGGCGCCTTCGAGCTGTTTCAACCTTATGCAAATGAGCAGCGCCGCGCGCCGGGTGACAGCCAATAGGAGGGAAGATACGTTCTCAATGGCGCTGAGCCTTGGAAAACGGAGGCTCGGACCACCGCATCGTTCCCGTTATTTTAAATGAAAAACGTCACTTAAACCACAGATTAAATTAGGAACAAACATTTCATGTTTCTTCAACAAGGACGATTCTTTATTTTAAGGGATGAACGGCAAGATTATCCAGAAACAGAGAGACTGACAGACGGAGAGACAGACAGACAAACTGACAGACAGACAAGACATTCCACAGAGAAAACAAAATACTGCCTTAAAAACCCTAACCTCCACACAAGAAAGTCAGAGTTTTTGCTTCCGAAACGTCTGAATTCCAAATTGTCCTCAGGAAAGAGAGAAAGCTGAATAGAATGTTTTCTACCAGAAGGCGGAGGAGGCAGCGGCCGCAGCCGACGGAGGTTTCGGTTTGTTCCTCCGTCTCGTAAGCCGAGCAGCTGACGGAAAGAAGAGGGATCCAAACGCCTCAGAGAATTTTCTCTTTAATTCTGCCGAGGACTTAAATTATTTATTTTGTGAATTAATACGAAGCCAAAGAAGTAAACTCCTCAGATGCAGTTTTATTTCGTACAGGCAGCGGGTGTTTTCTGTGAAATACTGGAATACTGAGAATAAAATGGTGTAAAACGGCATCGGATAGAAAAGTGTTTCAAAGTGTATGTTTGATATTTATTTCTTTATTTCTACCAGTAACTGTGGCCAAGGGATTGGGATTGTTCAGTAACAGAAATCTATTTTCCAAAATACGGAGCTCTAATTCTATTTCTTTTTTTCATTTTTTCTTATTGGCAGTGTCAAGTAAAGCTGATATTTAAAATGTATTTCTCAGTGACATTTCTATATATTTCACTCCCCGTCCCATGAAGGGTTGCTGTGAAGGAGCGCTAATTCTCGGAATTTTGTAAAAATGTTAAACCATCTGGAACACAAGAATGATATAAGCTTAAGGTGTTGTTTAAACCGGTATGTCACAAACATCTGCTGGTTTACGTTCCATCCAAATTGATCCACATATGGAGAAGATATTAGTGAAAAACCGAAGACGCTTTATGACGTCATCATACTATTAACTCTAAATGTACAGATTCCGAGAATTGAGAATGTCCAGTTGGAAGGAGATATTTATTGTTATTGTTGTGTACGGTGTAGACTCCGTCACTCTGTAGTGTTTTGGCATTACCAAATTATCAATTTACGTGTATATTTAAGTTATGTACCTTCTTACCTGGTAGATGGTTGTAGATGTGTTCAGTTGATATTTTATCTCTGTGGTCCCAAATACTTTGCCAGATAAATGGAAAATCCGAAAAAAAAAAAAATCCACAAAAGCCCGTGACCACTTCGAGTCTATTCCACTGAAATGAGTGATGCGTTCAAGATCCAGTGAGGGGTTGGAAAAATAGAAGGCGTGCAATGGCACGGTGGCACAGTGCATTGCACCGCTGCCTCACAGGAAGAAGGTCCTGGGTTCAACTCCCACCTGGGGCACTGTTGGCACCGTGCTCCGGTGAGTTATCTCCCCATTAGGAGCCTTTCTGTGTGGAGTTTGCATGTTCTCCCCGTGCTCACATGGGGTTTCCTCCATCTAACATCAGTAAGGACGCCCACCAAAAACATCATCTGACCAGCCATGGACACTCGTCACCAGGTCCCCGGGCCCACTGCTCCTGGCTGCGCCCCCCCCCCCCCCCCCCAGAGGAAGGACAAGCCAGGATGAGTCAAATGCAGAGGAACCATTTCCCTAGCACCATCAGCGCGTGTGTGGTGTGGCATGTGATGATTAAAGATTCTTCTTCTAATGGTAATTACTCACAAAAATACAAAGTATTTCATGGAAATGTAACTTATTGAAGATGTTATCCAAGGAAAACAATGAACAATTAAATTACGGGAATTCAACTGGCATCCTAAATCCACGTGAATCGCTGTATGAGACAACGTCACCTACCATCACTAAGACTCCAGATGTACCTACATACAACAAGGTAAGTTAAAACGATGAAAATATTTAGTTTAAATTCAAAAATAAACAAACTTTTTTAGTAAATTTTATGTACAACTATTTTCCTACACCGTAACTTAACAAACTTTAATGAAAAGGCGGAAGTGTTTGAAGTGTTGACAAGTTCTTCCATAATAATTCTAATGATGAATTAATGTTAAAGTTTCTATAAATCTTCTGCATTAAAATATAGACAAGTCATCTATCAAACTGCAATTTCCAATTGTAGATTATCAACAGAAGAAATACAATAAAGTAGTAATTACTTTAGTTTTTAACTAGCATGTATTGATATATACTTCTAAAATGAAATGTATTTATTGTTATTGTTGTGAAAAGTAATTACAAAAGTTGATTTTGTTATTGTCGCAGATGCCAAAAAATAGCCGAACATTTATGACAACATAGAAGCTATTGTCCAAAAATCCATTTGTCAAGGTCAATCACAATATTAAAAACAAAAGTACGGAAGAAAAATCTGATGGAAAAAACGCTAATGGAAAAACTTTCAAACTAAGTGTTGATTCCCCAGACGTCAGTGTTATAAACAATGTGCATGTATGAGTTGAACAACACAGCAGTTCTGAAAAACAAGACCTAGAATGTTTGCACATGGACACGGAATGACACAGGATGATGCTTTGATTAAAGGAAATAATCTTTATCAGGGTATGAAAAAGTCTGGTAGAATAAATGATGATGTTGCAGGAAGGGATGATATTGCAATAACAGAATTGCCACAAGACAAATGATGTTTCATACAACATTCCAAATAACATGCGCAGATCTGTTTCCTGGCTGTATTGGTGTAGATTAATATGACTCTGCTTTGTATAATATCGTTATGACCATTGACGGAGCGCCTAAGAAATCACTGTTAAATAATGACGCATTTTTATGATTTTGGGTAATTCATGTGCAATTATCTTTTTTTTTTTCTTTCTCTTATTTAACCTGTGCTTTCAGCATGCTTGGCATACAACACATAGTATTTGTTCCGTTGCATCCAGGACAGAGTTAGTCTGCAGGCGGAGTTCAACTTGTCAACCTGCGACGACTCTTTATTCATTCTTTAACCATCAACAACTGCTGCAACAACTCTGTCCTGTGGACGAGCTGCAGGACGAGCAGAGCACACAAGCAGCGCCGACCCCCCCTCTTTGGGGAACTATTATGCAATATTTGGAACCAAACAACAACATGTACATGGAAAAAGAAAAGAAAACAAACAAACAAACAAACAAACAAACAAAAAAATCGGACGCCAATTATGTATCGAGAAAACTGAGTAAATTAAGTCCAGGAAAACTGGAACAGCGATTGGGCACGAGGGCTCTTCCTGTCATAGATATGGCAGTAAATGAGGGAGGAACGGACAGTAATGCAACCAGGAGGGCGTTGGGTTGTGTTCAAAGCAGGTGCTGGTGGTGTGTGTGATGAGACCGCCTGTATGTGTGTGTGTGTATGTGTGTGTGTGTGTGTGTGTGTGTGTGTGTGTGTGTGTGTGTGTACAGGACTCATCCCACTTGGTTCTGGTGCTACGGTCAGTATTATGTCCTAGCTCCTCCAAGCAGCGGAAAAGGTCCCGAAGCCCCCCCCTGAGTCCTGCTGCGGCACGGACCCCCCACGGCTGCAGGAAAGCCCCGAGCACCCTGCCCTGCAGCCACAGAAGACCCCCCGGGGCCCCAGAGAAGCAGGAAGCCCGCGGAGCAACGCCCACGCCGGGCCCCGAGAAGCATGAGCCAGTCCCACCGACAAAGCTCGCACCCCGCCGCCCCGCGCACCAAGAGCACCAGAGGACAGGTACCCAGGCAACCTGGTGCGACGACAGGAGTTACCTGGTGTGAGTTACTTTGACAATTTTATACAATCTGTCTATTTCTCATTTATTTTATTTTATTAAGATTGCCATTTTAATAACATTTTTTGATTTTTTGACACAATCGTTCTAAATACTGTGATATTTGTTGACTTATTTTGTCCAGCTGTTTTGGACAACTGTTGAATAAAACTATTTTCTGACTTGCTTCATCATATGTTGTACTAATTTAATAATTCATCTGTTTTGCACTTACAAACAATATCAGAACTATAAACGCAGCAATTTGGAACAATTATTTATAACTGACCTTTCTCAAACATCTATGTCAAAATTATAAATTAAAATCAATGTTTGACTTCTTGTTGTACAGGAACTGCTGACATGAAATGACATGGGGGCAAATACATTATATTTACTGTACATGTCCAGTTCAGTCTGAAGGTCAATTACAAAATTCGTAAAAAAATATTCTATGAAACTCGACACCGTAACTCCACGAAGTTTGATGAATTGAAAAATTGTCATGCACTGCACAAAAATATCAAGAAAACTGTAATACTTACCCGAAACGAATACACCGGACCCCAGGTATTGCTGCCTGCAGCTATATTTATTTTTGTATTTACATTCATTCTGAATTACTCTGTTTTATAAAAAGGAATAAAACAATGGTCATTCTCTCCACAACGTAGAGAAAATAAATGGACTGATAAGCTTCTGAAAGGATGAAGAAAGAAGAAAAACCTAAATAAACTCCTTGCCCAGATTTCCTGTGCCTCAGGTGTGGTCTCCACTGCTTGAAGTGAGGTGTGATCCAGAGAAACTGGATGCAAATAACAGCGGCAAATTGGTAATATTTCTCCCACTAATTTAGTACGGGCCTACGGCGAGCCAGCGTTGCTACGTGTAGAGATTGTAATGTTATTTGTCTGCCTGAGCCGCAGGATTTCATTGTCCCCGTGAAATACAAGACACTTGCTTGCACCTCCCTGTGCCAGTGGGGGAATAAAAACCTCAATAACTGAAACAAACCAAGTGGTGAATCCCAGAAGCAAGAGCCTCCCTCCCTGCCTCTCTGTCTATTAGACAGACAGACAGGCAGACAGACAGACAGATAGACATAGATAGACAGACAGACAGACAGACAGACAGACAGACGGATAGATGGACAGACAGACAGACAGACAGACAGACAGACAGACAGACAGATAGATAGACAGACAGACAGACAGACAGACAGACAGATAGATAGATAGATAGATACCAAAATGTATGTTGAATCAAATACTGTACATGATGGTTCCTTATGAAACCAACACCACAGTCAAACATTTTCCAATATCGAATCAAATTTTCCACGGTTTGCCTTCATTCAATTCTGCACATTAATGCCGCAAAGTTGTTTGGCGTGAAAAAAAACGAATGTTCAAGATGATTTTAAATAAATCTACAACGAATCATCCTCACAGTTCCAAAGTGTCTCTGTGGATATCACCCGCTGTGTCTCTAATGGTGGCAGAGCTGAACTGTTTGTGGGAGCTAATGGTTATTTTACACCACACACACATACAGGTGTGGGTGGTTTACAGAGTCATTTTAGGAGAAGATCATTTGGGATTATGTCAAATTAAAACTGCATCATGAAGGTTTTGAACGGTGTCAGTAAAGCGGGCGATGCATATCAATCATCTACATTTTAAAACATCATAGGAGGCCTTTTTTTCCGATTACGAGGATATTAAATGAGTCCTCACCATCCCCAACGACCTATTCGTTAATAAATGCTGTTGTCCTTCAGATGTGTTGCCCTTTTGAACCATCATACGCACGCACGCACACACACACACACACACACACCTTCATCCTGTGAATCATATCACTGTGGGGGAGACGGGCGGTGTCGTCACTGCGACGCTCAATTCCCGTCTCAATTACACTTCATTAGCGCTGCTGTTTGCAGCTGATTTGTCCAAGAGCATGGCATCTGACAGAACCCTCTTTTCCTATGAGGGAGGGAGAGAGAGAGAGAGAGAGAGAGAGAGAGAGAGAGAGAGAGCGATGAATTAAAGTTGCCAGCTCCAGGCAACAGCGGTGGTGACAAAGGAAATAATCCTCAGAAAGGAAAGAGCTGTCCCGAAAGCGTACGCACCGCCCGATGACTCGCCTCGTCCCCCCGCCTCTCGTCACGGCGCCGAGCCTCCTCTCCGTCGGAGGAAAAGGCTCCTTTCATTTGGAGCCTGTTGCTGCAGCTTCCCCGCGGCGGCGCTTCTCACGGGGAGCCCCCCCGATAAAATCAACATGACCTCCTCGCGGCGAGGGGGAAGATGAAGGGGCCTGGCGAGCACACGGCGGCCTACATTACGACGGCTCCCGTAATCCACTGGGGGCACAGACTCGTCGGACTCCACCTGGAAGGCTGCCACTGCAGAGGATTTGACTCTGCACAGCCAACGTTACACTCGCCCCAAATGAGCGGACAAATGAGGGCATTTGTCTGTGAAGCAACGTCTCCCTGAATCGCACTCTGGGTGCACGTCTATTAGAGGCAGTGTGGTAGAAAATGAGCCGCTCGTTTGACTTATACTACATCAGGCGGTGGAAGAAGTAATGTTTAAGTAAAATTACAAGCACCGCGACCCACTATCACTCTAGTAGAAGTGAAAGTACCACATTGACGTTTCTAGCCAAAGAAAAAGTATATAGTATATAGTATATATATAATACTTCATAAAGTACTACCTTTTTTATCTCTGCAGATGAGCGCTCCAAAGGTGATAGTCAAAGGAAATATAGAATATTGGTGGTGTCATGGTCACTCTCAGGGGTATACAGATACACATGTAAAGATTATAGAGATTCTTCATGTTTTAACTCGAGTATTGTGTGGCGGTTTCACCTACCAGGCGCCGCCCGAGTGGCACAGAGACACAGGCGACGGGGTTGTAGTCACCAGTGCATTGCAGAGAGGGGGGCTAGGTGGAACAAGCCAGGAGCAGATACACGCGTCATGACAGGGCTCCTCTCCTGAGTGGGTGTGGGGACGGGGGCTTTTCCAGCCGCTTCATTAGACCAGCCAACGAGCAACAGGTATGCAGCCACACTGACCCTGGATCCACCAGTTACCTAGATCCGGGTCAAGTGTGGCCGCTCCGACCACACCGCATATTGCAACTGTGTTCACAGTGTTATAGAGTTAGAAGAAATATTTGCTTTTAAATGTCGTCGGGTAAAAGTGAAAAATCTCTGAAACTTAGGCGAGGGCAAGGTAAGTAAGGTATGAGCTATTAAGGTGAGTAACGCATTTTAAAGTAACAAAGAAAAAGCTGAAAAGAACCAGAGAAAATGGGAAATCCTCGAAGAAAGAATTAGACGGATTTGTATTAGTTATATTGAATAAAAAGCGCCTTGCACTCACAGTATTCCTGACACTTGGGATGCTGAATTCATCTTTTATTGGGTGCAAAAGGACATTCAACTACATGGCGAGAAGATCAAAATAAATATTTCTGTGAATAAACATAGTAAATAAATACATGGTTTACATGAAGTGGAATTCAAAGCGATGATAAACACATTTTTGCTGTTGCCTTTTCTGATTTCTGTTTTTATTTTTATTTTTTAAACCCATTATCTTTCTGCTCAGTGCCGGCAAAGGGTTTGAATCGTCTACAAACCAAGAGCACGTGTGGTGCTGGAAAAAAAAAGAAAAAAGGCATTTCACCGTTTCAACAAAGCATCGCTGGAAATAAATCTGCATTTTCACATGTTTCACCTGATGTGCTCATGAAAAACAACGAGGGGGAGAAAAACCCAAAAAACAACAGGACTGAGCTGAGCAGAAATAATGAAAGCAATTAAAATGGGTTTTGCGTGAAAGAAACTCTTGGGTTTTTACACTTGAGCAGCTTTAAGGACACTGGAGAAAGGAGCCGCCGCTCTCATCTGGACACCTCATAAATTATCATCATTACACCTCTCTGCACAACATTCCACGCTGTCCACAATCTACTGCATTGAACCTGGATTTGCTTTTCGCAAACACAGACTTCAGTGTTTAGTTTTTTTTTCTCTTCATGGCTTTTTTTTTTATTATTGAAATCTATTGGGGTGGGGGGGGGGGGGGGGGTGTTTCTGCTGCGAGGATGAAAGTTAAAAAACACAGATGAGCGTACTTGTCGAGAGTCGATATTCAATTAATTTATTTTTCCTCCTTCGGGGTGAGCAGGCATTGTGGTGTCAGGGTCTCTCGGACTTACTGGTCAGAGAGATGAACTGCAATGAACACAAACCTTAAGACAAACACGCAGCACAGCACAGCACAGCACAGCAGCCACAAAGCGCCTCAGCAAAGCCTCGTGTTGTTGTTTTCTTTTTTTCTCAGATGACGCTCGGTCCACGAGCCCCGAGCCACAAGTCTTTGCAACATTCACCACGTCTGTAGGATCCTTCTGTAGGAACCTTCTGTAGGAACCTTCTGTAGAAACCTTCTGTAGGAACCTTCTGTAGGAACCTTCTGTAGGAACCTTTTGTAGAAACCTTCTGTAGGAACCTTCTGTAGGAACCTTCTGTAGAAACATTCTGTAGGAACCTTCTGTAGGAACCTTCTGTAGGAACCTTCTGTAGGAACCTTCTGTAGAAACATTCTGTAGGAACCTTCTGTAGGAACCTTCTGTAGGAACCTTCTGTAGGAACCTTCTGTAGGAACCTTCTGTAGAAACCTTCTGTAGGAACCTTCTGTAGAAACCTTCTGTAGGAACCTTCTGTAGGAACCTTCTGTAGAAACCTTCTGTAGGAACCTTCTGTAGGAACCTTCTGTAGGAACCTTCTGTAGGAACCTTTCGTAGAAAGGCTCTGAAGGAACCTTCTGTAGGAACCTTCTGTAGAAACCTTCTGTAGGAACCTTTCGTAGAAAGGTTCTGAAGGAACCTTCTGTAGGAACCTTCTGTAGGATCCTTCAATAGAAATGTTCTGTAGGAACCTCCTGTAAGAACCTTCTGGAGGAACCTTCAATAGAAATGTTCTGTAGGAACCTTCTGGGGGAACCTTCTGTAGAAACCTGCAGAAACATTCACTTTTTTCCCCCAAGAAATTCCAAAGAATTCCAACCGGTTTGTTGGCGTTTGGTCCTGTTCGTTCACATGGTAAACGTCCGTAGAATGTCCAATGGGAGGTAAAGACACTCTTTAAAGGGTCTAAGGTCCAGATCCTCCCTCTCTCTCCCAGAGCCCTGTGCACGTGGGAAGCGCCCCCACCCCCACTCGCTTTTGGAACCCGTGGCGGACCACGCCGCCCCCTCCTGGGATGAGGCAGCTGCTCTAGGTGGCGGGGGAAGGGGGAGGAATTAAGCGTAGAGTTACAAGGATGTCAATGTTCCTCCCACACGGGTAATCTCAGGTTCCTCTGCACGCCAGAAATACAATCAACAAAGAAACAAAGAAACAAACAAATGCACACACACACACACACACACACACACACACACACACACACGCGCCCACACGCACACACGCTCGCATAAACACTCTTACGTCATTTTGGGGACATTTGTGGGCCTGTGCGTGTACACAGACAAACATACGCTCTTATTTTGAAGCTTCATCGTTATTCAACACAGGTTATTCGACACATGCATAATGTTTTTTTGACTGAGAGCAAGGTGCCTTGTTCTTCTCAAGTGTGCTCCAAAACAACCAGAGTTTTAGCAAACTAATCCGCGTGATTCACTCCTCACCATCTCCTCATTATCAAGGTTCGGACCCTTCAACTCCCTAAAAATTGGAGGGATGTTCCGTCGCACATGAAATTAAAAAGGGCCGACAGGCCGTCCGGAGCGGAGCTGAGTGGACAACACAGCGGCGCAGCAGCGTCGTCAGAAGGAGGTGAAGGAATGAAGGGGATTGTTGTTTCTTAATTGATTCTCAAGTGGGAGCTGGTCTAGCGGACGGGAACACGGGAGAAGCAGAAGATCAGAAGAGCACGCCACGGCAGCAAATCCACCGGCCCGGCTCGCGGCTCCACGTCAAATCCCTTTGTCTTCAGGATCAAGACGGTGCAGGCGAGCTTTGTCCGGCAGCAGACCAAACACGCAAAGATCCCCCTGGAGCCAAACCTTCTCCTTCCTTGTCTTTTGTTCCGTCGTACTTTTACAGAAGCAGCAAGAAATGGAATTGGAAGTCCCCCCCCCCCCTCAAAAAAAAAAAAAGAACCCCCCCCCCCCCATTGATGCCGTCGACACCGGGACCATGTTTAGGACTCGAAGGCACGGTCCTCGCAGATCTCCAGCGCCGCCTTGGTGGCGCCGCCGAGCACCTCCACGTTGCCGTCCACCCAGGGGACCACGTTGCCCGGCATGTAGGCGGAGCAGTTGGCCATCCCCATGATGTCCACGGGGCGGAGCACCCGGTCCCACATGTTGAACTGGCTGAGCTCCCCCACGAAGGCCTGGGTGGCGTCGAAACGACCCCCCACGATGTCCTGCGGCGGAGGGACGACAGGGTCAACTTATCAACAGAGAAACAAAATACCGGTCAGAACACAACGCCACGCGCCGGCTCAGCGGCTGCGGTTAGTCGGTGGGTCGGCTTTTGGACGAATGGGGTCGAGTTCAAGCTTGACACCACAAGGACCGCGCCGCGGCTCCGCTTTTCGAAGCCGATCAACGCGTCAAGCGTTGTCTGGCTTCATCCAGAATCTTTCCCTTTTTTTATATTTTAACCCCCGTTCCCTTTGTTTGTCCGCGATTAAAAAACACCGAATAAAATCTTCACATTTTTTTTTCACAGTTCTGCGTCGGGGTCGGAAAGGCGCGTAACGCTTCCCCGCGCGACGTCACTCACTCGACGTTCGGCTCCGTCGGCCATGAATTACCTTTATTTTTCTTTCTTTTTTTGCCTGGAAAAATGTATGAGACAAAAAAAAACAAGCATGCATTATAAACCCGCCGGTCAAAATGTCCGCCTCCCCGACGGAGCGGGCGAGACTTGTCAGTGGTGCCAAACTGTACGGAAGTCAAATCCTAAATACCAGAAGTTACACAGTGCGGCTTTCATTGATAAGAAGAGACGTTCTGAGTCTCCCCTAAAAAATCGCGTCGATAGATGAATTCACTTTGGTCACATTCTATTTTTCGCGACTAACTGTTGCTATCACATTTTAATGGCAACATACGATTGTGGAATGGAGCGCTACGACGAAATGATGGCGATCAGGATATAACTGTGAACTGTGACAGCTCAGAGCGCCAAAGCCAAACAAATAAAACGTTTTCTTTCAAAACCCCCAAGTGATGCACCCCGCCCCGACGCAAGCTGAACAGCACAGCCCAACCCGGGTTTCCACGTTCCATTTTGGCGTCTTTATCCTCCTTTTTGAGCGCAATTAAAATTCAAAACACAGCGGCTTGCTGTCGTGGAGGGTTCTGGGTGCAGCGCCCCCTGCAGGCCACAAGGTGCAGCCTGTGTCTCCTGCAAGCTGTGATAGAATAACACAGGAACACTTTATTAATCCCACAGGGGACATTCAGGATAATAGTATAATAAATAAATATAATATGACAACATATGTTGACCTAGATAGGATTTGTTCACAGCGCCCCTGTACTGTTCCGGGTGTGATGCCCCGTAGCATGTTGCCATGGTTACCTGTGTTTAGACGGATGCATGCTGTGAGGAAGCTGGATGACGTGATGGGAAGAAGGTAGCGTGAGACGAGGTCTCGCCGGCCAGCTCCCCTGGTTCTGAACAGGAACCAGGGGAGCTGAAGACACACTCCATGGTGACCACACACACACACACACACACACACACACATACACACACACACACACACACACACACACACACACAAACACACACTCACACACACACACACACACATGCGCGCGCCCTCGCCCCGCTCTCCCTCACCTGCTCCTGGCCCAGGATGATCACCCCTCCAGGTTTAATTGGGTGCCAGGGGGCCAGGTTGTCCCCGGTCCCCAGCCGCTCGCCGTCCTGGTAGGCCTCCCAGAAGCCGTCCCGCGTGGTCCACGTGATGCAGATGTGGTGCCAGCGCCCGTCACTGATGGAGAGCGGCAGCTGCGCCACCTGGGAGGGTGGGGCAGGGTGGCGGCGGGTGGGGGTGGGAACAAGAAGGGTGACAAGGTGGGTCATGGTTGATTGGTGGTAGATATATAGACATATAGATAGATAGATAGACAGACAGACAGACAGACAGATAGATAGATAGATAGATAGAGAGATAGATAGATAGATACTGTAGACAGACAGATAGATAGATAGACAGACAGACAGACAGACAGACAGACAGACAGACAGACAGACAGACAGACAGACAGATAGACAGACAGACAGACAGACAGACAAACAGATAGATAGATATATAGACAGACAGACAGACAGATGGATAGATAGACAGACAGACAGACAGATAGATAGATGGATAGATGGAGAGATCCCTCTCATCAGGAAATGGTCTCGTCCTTCATCTCTACTGAAGGAGGAGATGCTGCCATTTTGAACAGATTTGGCTGATTTCAAAGAAATCGGATTCAGCCAAAGGGCCTGAGCCACACACTGAAATCCCCCTCAAATCAAAGGTAAATCTGTAGCTGTCCTGGCAGAGCATCTCATCTCGACACCAACGAGACTGGAGGGAAAAACAACACAGAACGGTTACAGCTGCGACGAAAGTGTAAAACGATGTAGATAGGCCTTAGATAACGAACAGCGTTGCCGCGCTCTTTTTTTTAAATCGATCTCCTCAAGGATTCCCTGGATGCCATGGATCATGAGATGGACGCAGGGCTTCACACGGTCTCGGTTCTACAACCAAGACCCTGAGGGACCCCTCCGTAGACCGCGGTCTACGGAGGGGTCCCTCCGCGCTCGGTCCCCCCTGGTTCACCTTCATCCACGTCAGCTGCTTTGATCACGACGTGGCAGAAAAAAAAAAAAGATCCATAGTTAAACTTCATCGTTATTTCACTTCCAAGACGTCGGCACCGTTGGAGAACGTCAAATTATGACTGTCGGGAGCTGCTATCTCCCTGACTGGAGTCCAGACTCTGGATCAGATCCGACAAGATGGAATAGATAATGTGACAAATTTTGTTTGTGGACGAATGAAGGTGTCGGCCATTTTGCAGGCAGGTCCCAGTGTCTCTTAGAGAGACGCGGTCACACGACAAAGTCCAGCACAGCACGGAACGGCATTCCAAAACCAAGTCAAAATGAACCGCGGTGCCAATTCCCCTGCACGCGGAGCAATAGGAATCGGTTGCGAGCGGTTCAGAAAAAGCAGCCTCTCATCCTGCAACGGCGGCGGAGCGAGGGCTTTTTTTTGGGTGGGGGGGGAAACAACAAGGTGGGACAGGATTTTGGAGAGGGGCGAGCTCTTCAAAGGCGCGGCGCTGTGCGGAGGACGCTCCAGATGAAATCCACATTACCCGGGCGACATCAAGGCGGCGAGCATCCTTCAAAGCGCCGGGTCGCTAACAGCAAATTTGCGTGCTGTTTTGGGAATTTTTTTCCCCGCTTTGTTGGCGGATCAAAGGAAATGAGAAAGTACAGGTTCCGTCGGCGGTGACATCCCGCTCCGCCGGGGACGCGGCGCCGCTCATTAGGGGCTTTATGTACTGTACGGCCCACGCACTCGTTTCCACGAGAAGAAAAACCTCTTCATTTGAGCGATTTTTCCCTTCACATCCTGGACCCTCGACTGAATACGCATCTGGTCACATTCAGTCTGAAGGGGAAAATGATTTTAAAGTCACAACTGATTCAACGTCACTGCTGTCATCGCGCCACGGACGCGCCACAGGACTTCCTTAGTGCTCAGATCGCTGCGCGGTTCACACTACAGGACTCTCTGTCTTGTGACGGGGAACGTTGCAACGTTGTCGTTGTGGTTTCACGCGACGCGACTGATCGGTGACAGGGCGTCGCACATGACAACATCTTTCACCGGGAGGAGTCTCCGACAAGTCTGTCGGGTCCAAGCCACGTCACCAAAACACAACGTGAGAAGGAACACGGGAAATGATGCGAAACCATGCGCGAGACAGGATTATTTATTTTGTATTCTATTCTTGATCACTGCAAAAAAAAAAAAAAAAAAAAGAATAAAAGCAGAATTTAAATAAGAAATATATCAAAAACCCAAATCCTGTTGGCGAGTGGGAAATCAGGCCAGAATCACGTGGTGCGACCTCAGCGAAGTTGAACTACTCATCATTTTGCTGGGGACCGCCTGGAACCTCCTGAAGGACCGCTGGGGGGTCCCCGGACCCCGCGTTGAGGACCACTCAGCTTTTATAGCGGTCGTTTGCTCTGTAGCCTCAGCATGTCCCGAAGC
>NC_137205.1:30478619-30488619 GCF_960531495.2 Zeus faber | reverse complement strand
CCTCCGGAGACTTGAACGCGTTGTTACCTGCGGACGTACGTGTGCGTACACAGGGTTAGACATCGAGAGTTAACACTTTAAGGACTGCTGTTATATTACCACCACTGGTCCTATCACCATATTATTAACAATGTTGTTATGGATGGTGCTGCCCATATTGGGCTCATTAGTCAACTGTGTACATAGATGTGTCTATATGTGTTGTTTCTTATCTCCTTTCCTCTCTATCTGGACTTGCACTGTTTGTTTCGCTGCTGTGTCGTGTCAATGTGATCGATCGATTCTGGAGTTTTCTCTTGGTCACTCGAGGTGGTGGAGGGTATTTTTGGTTCTTTTTTTTCTTGGAGCCAGAAGTCACTCGGCTCAGTATGTTCACATCTCTCTCCTGAAGTCGTCCGTTCTGGCAGTGCTCTCCCGGCGGTGTCCTCGGCTCTCCCCGCTCATGCACTTCCTCACCTTGCCACCAGTCGCCCTCAGTGTTCCCTCCCGTGTTTCGCCGCAGCTGCCCCCCATTAACTCATTATCTCTCATATATATTAGTGATGTAAGGGTTGTGAACTGCAAGTCGGGCATGTTTTCCTTAAGCAGGCGAGGGACCCGGCAGCCTAGCAACGGGCCCCAACAAGCTCCTTGAATTTCCATTCGGACGTTCAGCGATGGAAAATAATGACTGAGCATTAAGTAAAAGTGTGAAAAAAAAAAAAGAACCCGGCGTTTGGCATAATTCGTATTGAACATGACAGATTCGCACCTTATAATCCCCCAAAATAAAAGTGTTTTTGTAAATCACCCTTTGCATTTCTCCGCCAAAATAAACAATTTGGAGTTTCGAATTAAATGATTCCTGTGAGAATTCCGTTCACAACTCAGCAGAGCTGAACCGGCCTCTTGACTCTGAGCCGGGCCGGCCACAGGCGAAAGCACTCTGCATAGCCACGGCTGCTGGGGGGGGCTCACGATCAGCGTGGGCAGGGCTCACGATCAGTGCGGCTCCCTGTGTTGCAGGGCCCGCCCGACGCATTAGCACACTCAGCCTCCGCTTAGCGTCCCCCGTTCCCCGTTTCTCCAAAGAAAAGAAATAAAAACAGTGTTTTTATTTTAGCTGCATTTATCCGCCTCCGGTTCCTAATTGGATGGAACAATTAGGAAACGCACACCCCCCTCCCCCGCTTAGGGCCTCATGAAGGCTCTGGCTGGCCCTGACCCTGAGAAAGGCCCCCCCCCCTCACCGTGCGTCACGACAACTGAACCAAATCGGCAAGTAAGAGTGAGAGTCGGAAAAATGAACGGCTGTGCGGAACCGACTCGTAAAAACTTTTCGTCACTGATCTGGAGTGTGCTCCCTGGCCTCGGCTATTCTCATCGCTAGTTTGTTGTGTTTGCGTGCGCACCGAGCCACTTCTTCAGCCTTCTCTTTTGTTTCCCCCGTCGACTCGGCTCTTTCTACCTTCTACCGGCAGCGTGTGAACCCGCATTAGTGTGAACGTGCCCCGAAGCAGCAGATTTGAGGGAAAACGATAAAGTCAGCGGGAGCAGTGAGCAGGTGAAATACACGAAACAGAATAAATCAACACACACACACGCACACGCGCACACACGCACAAAAACCATCAAATGAAAACATTTTAAATGCCATCGCAACACAAGAGCTAATGCAGTCCTAAGTACATATTGGTTTCTTAGCAGCGGAACCAGAGGACGCTGGGTATTTCCGTGGGATTGGACCACTCCAGCTCCATCTCAGGAAGTAAGTATTGTCCAAGTGGCTCACCGCGCTGCCATCAGCCGACATGAATCACAACCAGCTGCTGTTATCCGGGGCCATCATTTCCCTGAAAACCATCATCAAACCTGCGTCACGTTAGGAAGAGCGACTGAACGGAGCTGAGCTGACACTAAAGGCCACCTCCGCCGTGCTGCTGATTTTATCTAAGAAGCATGAAAATGTGAACTCCAAAACACTAATAAGAGGTGACTGCCACTACGATTGTCCGAGCCAACAAGCCCACTGGCTGTGAGATATAAAAAAAAAAGTTTCTTTGACCTTGTTGCGCCTCTTGGAGCATCAATGCCTCCATCTGTTTGACATGGAGTCCAACATCATCATCATCACCTTCAGTTCGGTGAGGATGGAGAAAAACCCAAAACTACGTCCCAAAACTTGCTTCGGACAAGCCGCTACATCGACTCTCGCTGTCCACTCATTGACGGCAGCTAGAAGTGCTCGCCCGTGATAATCTGGTTAACCATGGTGATGCTTGACGTTCTATTTCTAACCCCGCCCTATTTTCTGTTTGGTGACACTTTGAGGCAGCTCTGAAGGATGTGAAATTAGGATTTAGTGGCCTTCAAAGTCTTTCACAATGTCATCTACTCCGTAGAATGACATTGTGAAAGGAAATCCCATCTGATATTAATTTAGCTGGCATTTTATAAGAAACAGCCGTTCAGCGTCTTTGCGTTATGTATACACTCTTCTATATTCTGTTTCCGTTGTTGGTGGCAGGATCCGCCAGTCTGGGCAAGAAAACAAAGACCGGGCACGCACAAGAAGTGAATCGCAGCCGCAGTAGAATTTCATGGAGCAGCGCAGGTAGTTGCGGTCAGAAAACTGTCGATATGGACGAACACAAAAAAGGAACAGAAAACGTCCCCACCACCTCAGACGACCCAAGAAGATTGAAAACCCGAATAATCCATGAGAAGGGCTGTCGCCGTGAAGGATTTTCCCCAGCGGTGACACAGCATGGCTCGCCCGCCGACTCGGTTACTCGCTGCGCCTTCCCCATCCACCTCGACCCTTCTTTTTCTCTTTTCCTTCTCCAGTTTTTGTACATTTCGTATATTTTAGCTATTTCTTTATGCCAGAGGTTCCCAAGCGCTGGGCCACAGACCAGTGCCCGCGGACTGACTCTTGGCACCGGGCGGTGAGAAGGCAGGCGGTAGTTTTTTCAGCGGTGATCTGCTGAGCGGCTCCGCAGCAGAGAAGTAGCAGGAAATGGAGTCAGTTAAATACATCTACAATAAAACCACACTGTCTTCATTGACTTTGTTTGGTTGGAGAAAAGATGGCTCTGATCGGAGCTGCGTTGCTCCAAAGCTCTGCAATATCTGCAGCCCTAATGGGCACTGACTACTATTTATTTTCATGATACAGTAATTATAATTTATTTTACATTCAATACACAAAGGCTACAATTAAATGGGAAAAGCTCCATGAAACATAATAGTAAAACAAAAAACGTTAGTGGTCGCGGTTGTCAGCAGGGCCCCAGAGTTTGCTTCACAATATCGTGGTACTGTAACATTGGGGTAACCGTGACAAGCCTATTGATCAGAAGAAGGAAAACTTTAGAGACAGCGAACGCCTCAGAGCAAAGACGTCTGGGACTTGTAGTGTAAACCAACCAACACGGCAGAGTGGATGGATCGCCACTTAGAATTTTGCTTGTAACCCTAACCGTTACAAAGTTAAAGGAAAAAGACAAATAGATAGCAATCGATGGACGGATCAAAATTCTAGTCACGCATTTGGAGGCTTTTTGGCTGAGAAGGTCTGCTCAGCTTGTCTAATATTTACCTCCTCCACTGCTGCACTTCACAACGGGTGGATCAACGGAGCCTCGGGCAAACGGCAGACGAAGTCCGGCGACTGATAAGATATAATTTCCCGCAAACACCTCCCCGTGGGAATGGCGTTTCATTTCAAGTGGAAATTCTGACGTCAACCATCAAAGTGATACCCTGGAGTGGGAACGTGCCCTCCCGATTTTTTTCTTTAACTAATTAACTAACCGATGCGGCTTTCCAAGGCTTATTTTTAAAGATTGAGGTGTAGCTCCAAAAGCGGCTCTGGGAAAAGAAGGATGTTGTGGGACTTTTACGCAAGCATCATCAAAAAATTTGCACAGGGAAAGACTAATTAGTGCTGAATCTGGAAACAAAACACAAAAAAAAGGAAATCCTCCAGTGCTGAACGTGGCCATCGCGTTGCCACTTACTTCTCTCCAGTTCGGCGATTCTCTCCAGCAGCGAGTTGAGGGTGCTCTCGGTGCGCTGGCGATGGGCTGCCGTCTCGTTGTAGAGCTGGCTCTTCTCCTCCTCCAGCTCCGCTACCTTCCGGAGGAGCTGGCTCTCCAGGGCGCCGAGGCGCTGGCGCAGCAGGTCGCGGAGCTCCGCCGGCAGGGGAGCGAGGGCCACGACGCCCCCGGCCGAGACGTTGGCGCCCGGGAGCCGCAACTGCTGCTGCTGCTGCTGGGTGGAAGGGTGGAAGGGTGGTTTGGATGACTGATTATTGGAGGAAGACCAGAAGAGAAGAAACATAGATGGACAGAGGGACAGACTGACTGACTGACTTAACCTAGACATTGTTTGGCAAACAAAGAGTAAAAGAAGGTAAAGAGTAAAAAAGAATGTGAGAGAAATTGAGGGTGAAATACTGGTGTGAGACACAAAACCAGTCAGCCATCGTTTAATCCTTGAAAATCCTTTGTCCTCAACAGGGCGCTCAGCCACCGTAACGACCTGGATTTGGGGCGGAACAATCGACCTGTTTCTGCATTTTTTTGGACAGGTATCGCTTTACCTGACCCGTCCTTCCTTCTCAAACAGCGACATCAAAATAAAGACCTATCCCACGAGTACATGAACTGAGAGATTTGCCAAACATACATGGCTTAGTCGGGTATTAAAGATGGATACTCTGTGATGTCACCTGCTGAGTTCACACCAGGCAACCACACACCAGACTGTACAATTGTCCTCTGAAACGAGGACAATTGTACAGTCAAATATCATGGAAGTGTGAAATTGGTACAACCATTGACTTCTTGACCATATGCTTAAGACTCTAAATAGACCCTAATATCCCTATACCCTAACATCCTGGAAAAGTTTATAAAAGTACATCTGTAGACCCTGAAATCATGGATAAGAGTAAAAAGTGTATGATCATTGACCCATAAACCATGACTCCTAGACCCTTATATCAATGGTAATAGTGAAAGGGGTACAACCATAGATCTGTACATCATGGATACATCAACCAAGGTACACCTCTAAACCCTCATCCTGGATAAGTCTGAAAAAGGTACAACCTTTGACCCATAGACCATAACATTCATACACCTAGTCCCAAATTTCCTAGCTATCATAGATATACCGTAAGTGAGAAAGGGGTACGACCATAAAGGCTAATCTACTGCATCAGTCTAAAAGGGGTACAACCATAAAGCCATAGACCAAAGCCTTAACACTCTTGGACCATAGATATCACGGATAACTCTAAATAATGAGAAACCATAGACCCACACATCATGGATACGGTTAAAAAGCGTACACCTGTGTTCAGAGCCGTCCCATTCACTGAGGTGCAAAAGTCCCTGAATTCAGGTAATTGTGTGTGGTGTCACCAGACATCCAATCCACGCTGGGATTCAGACTCTTGCTGATACATGTGCAGATGATTAATCTTTCCTCACACAATGGAAGCATGTGAGTAATCCAAACGCCCAGTCCATCTGGCTCTTTGGTCCCGGCTGAGGGCCCTTAGCAGGGTCCGAAATGCCATGTCCCCCAGACCAGTTACACCGTTGCTGATGTTTACAGATGGTTCTGCTTTGAATATTGAGGCAGCTTCATCTCCACTGGGCCAAATCCTAAGAGGCATTGATCCTGCAATAATCATTATGGTAAGCAGATGCAGATCAATACAGATGTGATTAATAATGCACTATAACATGGAACCATATCCTCGCAGCTGCAATATATCCTTGATTAGATCAGGGTATTAGGGCATTCAATCATGTCCTTCTACTGTATAAATATGGGTGAGGGAGGGGGAAAAAGAGAGAAATAAATTGAGAGAAAGATAAAGCGAGAGGGAATAGCACATATATATATATATATATATATATATATATATATATATATATATATATTGCAGTAATTGTTTATCCTGGGAGCTCATCATATGCGAAAAATGTGCTCCACTTTCAGGACATAGCAGAGACAAATGCATATATTATGACAGTTGCTGTGCAGCACATTGCTGTTCTTTACTGCGATGACCTCGATATCTTTGAATCAGATCACTATGTGGAATTATTGCAGAAACTAGGCGTTAGGTCATTGGGGATTAACAAGAAGCAGCTCTAACAGATGATTACAGTTCTGCATGCCAAAATAAATTAATAAACCACAACGAGGTGGATATATGTCACCATGATTTCTCCAAATTCATAATATCCACAAGAGCTGCAATGAAAACTTTGCACACTGACATTGTGATGAATACACAATTATTTATTGCGAATATAATAGCGATGGCACCAATCCCCGCTTCCCATTTCTCATGCATCACTCCTTCACACTGGCAGCCTCTCAGGTTGTTCTATTATAAATATTATGATTGTGATGATGATATTTGACCCTTTGAGCTCGACGAGGTCTCTTGAAAAAAAATAAGCTTTGATATAATAGAAAATTAGAGGAACAGCTTGTCTTTATACTCCATAACGTCCCCTCATCTCCATCTGTCTTTTCATCATTACGCGTGGACTCTATGTGCTCCCCTCACCTCCAAGCTCTCCAGGCGACCCTTGAGGCTCTGCATGGTCTTCCCCAGCTGGTCTATGGTCTCTCCGGGGTCCCGGGGCAGGTCTCCCATCGTGTTCTTGCCGTACTCCTTGCGCCGGGAGGAGCCCTGGACCCGGGAGCGGCTCTGCGACACCTCGTCCGCCGCCGCCTCGCAGCGCGCCAGCTTGGAGTTGAGCTCCTTGATGGTGCCCTGCTGGCTGATAATTGTCTCCTTTTGCTGGAGGATGGTCTCCCGCAGCTGGAGGATGGTGCTCCGCAGCTCGTCCTCCACGGGGCTGCTGCTCTGGACGCGGTTACCCACAGTTCCCCCGTATCCGCAGCCCGGCTCCGCGCCCGGGGGGATCGCGTTGCAGACGAAGCGGCCACCTGATGCGTCCTGGGCGCGCACGGTGCGCACGGCGACCAGGTAGAGAACCGCAAACACCGAGGCGAGCATCACGGCGAGGTTCGAGCCCTTTCCACGGTAAGATACCTCAATCTTCTCCCCCAAAAAAGCTGATACAACTTATTATGCACTTAATACCGACGCGCTGAACCGTGTCTTTGCGGACATTTTTGGGACTTCCCAGCGCGCGCGGTGCGTTTCATACAAAGTTCTCCAGGTTTCAAATCCGTGGAATGAAAAATGAAAAGGCTCCGCTGCTCAAAGCACGGACGTGCTGGTGCGATTATCTTCAATCAGACACGAAATAAAACCATATTCCCACTTTTGCAGTTGGAAAGAAAATCCAAGCGTTGGATTTTAGTTTGATCTTGGTAAAAAAAATTTAAAATAAAATAAAAATTAAAAAATTAAAAAGTGAAAAGCGTTAAAATCTTGTGCAGGGTGAATGAATCCTCTGCTGATCCAGACCCTGGTCCCGTCGTCGCTCCGTCGGTGCGCGGTGCAGATCAGTGCGCACGACGACTGGCGCTGCGTGCGCTCCTCCGCGCGCTCGGTCAGCGGAGCTCCACCCCGCGTCGTCACGGGTCCCGGTGGGTCCGGATCATGTAGGGTCCCGGTGGGTCCGGATCATGTAGGGTCCCGGTGGGTCCGGATCATGTAGGGTCCCGGTGGGTCCGGATCATGTAGGGTCCCGGTGGGTCCGGATCATGTAGGGTCCCGGTGGGTCCGGATCATGTAGGGTCCCGGTGGGTCCGGATCATGTAGGGTCCCGGTGGGTCCGGATCATGTAGGGTCCCGGTGGGTCCGGATCATGTAGGGTCCCGGTGGGTCCGGATCATGTAGGGTCCCGGTGGGTCCGGATCATGTAGGGTCCCGGTGGGTCCGGATCATGTAGGGTCCCGGTGGGTCCGGATCTTGTAGGGTCCCGGTGGGTCCGGATCTTGTAGGGTCCCGGTGGGTCCGGATCTTGTAGGGTCCCGGTGGGTCCGGATCTTGTAGGGTCCCGGTGGGTCCGGATCTTAGAGGGTTCCAGTGGATCCTGGTCCCAGTCAGGGCGACCGGATGCCAACAAACCAAATGAGGGGCAAATAGCGCGGTTGAGTGGGGCAGTGCGGGACATGAGGGGCAGTGGGAAGCTCCGTCTAAATTAAAAAAATAATCTTTTCCATCCTGCCCCTCAGCTCACACATGCAGGGCCGGCCCTGGTGTTTTTGGAGCCCTAGGTGAGATGTCATTCTGCATTCTGGTACAATTTGTTGCAAGTAAACCACAAAATGACCAGCCAACCAAATACATTTTAAATTCAAACGTTGGTTTCCACAAGTAATGCGGAACTGCATTTATTTTGTATTTTTGTATTTTATACTTTGTTTACATATTATATTTTGTTTTCTAAAAATATATAAATATGTATAAAAATGTGACTTTTGAAAACTAGAGCACGTCAAAATATTGGATGTTGTCTCAATACGGCTACTTCTGATCACAATGGGCTGGAAAAATTAGCTTTGGGCATACAATTTGGCTGGCTTGGAAATAACTGCCGTTTTTTTTTCTTTTTACAAACGTCAGACACAGGGTGTAGTTGAACTTTAGAATGTCGTCCAGTATGGTTTATAATTAGGGCTGGGAGATGGGAACCCCCATGGAGTGCCCCCCGTTCAATGCGTTAGCTTTGCTGCCTTGGCTCCTCACCGGGTGTGGTGGTGGCGGTGGTGGTTTAGCCGCTCTTGCCTAAACCACCGCGCCACTGATTGTTGCATTTGAGTTTGGAAAACACGACAGTCGCCGTGCCAAAGTGGGGCAAATACAAAAAGATTTGCGGGGGAGCGAGCCAACTCTCACAACTTGTATTGCACCCGTTGTGGCAGACGACTCGGAGTCCCGTTGCCAGCTCCACCCAACACTGAAATCAGAGCAAAACGAAATGACTTGAATGAACAAGAAACACCCGTCCCCCAGTGAACACCGTGCGGCACGCCATGCGACACAGTGCGTTGCACCGCTGCCTCACAGCAAGAATGTCCCGGGTTCGATTCCCGCCTGGGGCGCTGTTGGCACCGTGCTCTGGTGGGTTATCTCCCAACTAGGAGCCTTTCTGTGTGGAGTTTGCATGTTCGCCCCGTGCTCACATGGGGTTTCCTCCATCTAACGTCAGTAAGGACCCCCACCCAAAACATGCACATCATCGTCTGACCAGCGATGGACGCATGGATCCAGGTCCCCGCCCGCTGCCAGGATGCATTGAATGCAGATGCCACATTTCACCGGCACCACCCAAAGCGTGCGTGTGTGCGTGGCGTGTGATGAGTACAGATCCTTCTAATTCTAACCCAGTGTTTCTCTGTAGCGGAGGTGACGCCCTGAAATGAGGACGGCAAACTACGTTGCTGGTCACACTTCAATCCAGGCGAACGGCCTGCAGATTAAAAACTGGTTATGGTTATGTCGGTTTTCACCCAAAGAAGAGCAGCCCAGCTTGCTGCTCACTCGCTGCTCCGGCCTCTCGCTGGAGGAGGTTGCAGATCAGGCCCTGCAGCAATCGACCAATAAGAGGAAGCCTTTTAAACATCCATATTTTGTGTGTTGTGTATTTTTTAATGTTGAATCATTTACCGACGTAAGACAGTTTTTCTGCAGCTGTCAGTGTGTTCCTGCACACAGACCTTGTGTATGTGTGTGTGTGTGTGTGTGTGTGTGTGTGTGTGTGTGTGTGTGTGTGTGTGTGACAGCGGGAGAGAGAGAGAGATGAGAGTTGTCCCTTGTATACCAAATAACTGTAGTTATTAATTATGATCATTTGCATATTGGCATTATCGTTGCTGCTGTTGGCTCTACGTTTGGAAACATCACCCGTCGCCGTTGTTCCTGAAGGTTCCAAGTTGTTCTACTTCACTTGTGGCACGGCTGCTAATGTCTACAGTTAATGGGTTTTCTGGCAATATGCATTTTGGGCTGGTTTTTCGTAGGTTGGGTGGTTTTTGGACGATGGTTGGGCTTAGAATTGTCCCATCTGGC
>NC_137205.1:30443619-30473619 GCF_960531495.2 Zeus faber | reverse complement strand
CTCGTATCTGTGGTGGTGGGAAGTGGGTTCGGTTCCATGTGCAGGTGAGAGTCAGCGCTGGCAACCAGAAGGGAACGCAGCTGCAGGACATTGAGGTCATCTCTCTCTCTCTCTCTCTCTCTCTCTCTCTCTCTCTCTCTTTCAGATCACACACTCCTCTCTCTCTCTTTCTCTCTCTCTCCCTCTCTCTCTCTTTCCTTACAGCAAGGCTGGGCCCTGATCTACTGGGGCCCTCAAAAAATTGTTTATTTAAGTCACTGAAATGGTCATTAATAGAATATTTTAAAACCAACAGCTTATTTTTTTAAATCTTGTTTTTGGCAAAAAGTAACAACCCCCTAATATGTCGTGAGAAACACTCTTATGTTGACATGAAATGGTTCGATCGTGCCCAGAAGCAAAACGTAAACGAAGGCAACAGGCAACTGATTGGGGCCCCAAAGAAGGGCCCCCTCACGGGCTGACTGGACTGGACTTTACATCACTGACAGCAAGGAAATATAGAATCCCTTATGCAGGGCCCTCAAACCGCAAACCCCCTCAAGGGGCCCCACCGGTTGCCCAAATTTGTTTTGAAGCCATCGCTACGCGTGCAAAATCAAAATGAAGAGGAGTGATCCATCCGAGGAAAGGAAAAAAAAAGAGGAGGAAGAAAAGCGAATGGGGCTGACATCATTGTGGCTACTTTCATACATAGATTTCTTCTTTTTTTTTAAATTTTGGCTGAAATGCAATCAATACAGGAAAACCTTTAGCATGGAATTCATACTAAATCAGTTGTCCCGGACTGTTGGCTGGACCAGATACCCCCACACCCAATGAACCAGCCCTGCTCCTAACTGATGAGTCACTTTCTCAGCCTTGGTGTAATTGCAGGGGGTCCCTGGGTGTTTGTTTTTCTTTCATTTTATTATGAAGAATTATGTATAATACTTTGTTAAAAAAAAAAAATACATATATATATATATATATATATATATATATATATATATATATATATATATATATATATATATATATATATATATATATATTTATATATATAAATACAGAGGTGTCGGATTGGTGTGTAGTGCTCCAGGAGCTGGAACACGGAGGGTATCGTAAAACAAGCCGCAGATGGCGGTTAGGGTTAGGGTTATATGGAAGGGATTCAGAGGAAAGATGGCGTTGCGATGCGAAAGATGCCGTTTGGCACATGCGCGTGTCAGAGTAGCTGCGTGTAGAGCGTGTGTCAAGTAGCTGCATCAAAAAGTGAATAACACTGTCCGCTCAGCGCTGCACACATGTCTGCAAACTAATATACATATTGTTATAGCTCACTGTCTGCGACGCTGTCTAGTTGGGTTGATGGATGTGGTGACATCAGTTGTGCAGGGTTTGGATCTCGGGGCCCGATGTGATATCTATTAATGGGGCCCAAAATCCCCGGCGACTTCCCTGTACACAGCGAACCAGCTTCCTAGTCCATTTTCCACTTTACCCCGCAAGCACAGGAGTCTTGTCGCAGTATCCGATTTATTTCCACATATGAATGAGGCCCAAATGGGATATGAAAATATGAATATTTGGAATATTCCAAAACTTTCTCTGTTAAGACAAACTGTGTTACAGGCGAAACTATATGTCACACTGCAAGGTTCCTGTACAGTGATGAAAAGTTCTGTTGTTTTTCGGAGATTTAGCTTGTTATGAGTGACTCACTAAAAAGATGTATTCAGGAAGAATGCAAAGAGTAAATCAATGACATTGAATATGAATTACACAAAATGCTTCACCCTTTTTTCACATAAACTGAATCCTCATTATTTTCTGTTTGTGAGCAGAAGATGCAGCCGGGGTGCATCTCGCAGTTTGCGAGCCCCGAACCAACGACTCTTTTGACGCTGTGTATGGTGGCTTTGTTTTCAGGGGCCTCCGGCACAGAGGCACAGGTGGGGGGGGGGGGGGGGGGGGGGGTGTAAACACTAGTTTATTGTGTGTGGCAGCTGGAATTATCCCAGGAGCAGATAGAACATGTCATGACAGGGCTCCTCTCCTGAGTGAGTGTGGGAGTGCGGGTTTTAACCTGTTGCTCGCCAACCCAACCACCGAGCAACAGGCATGCAGCCACCCTGATCCCAGTCACCTGGGATAATGTCGCGTGTGGATGCTCACCACACCATCCCCACACCACGCCGTGACTCACGACCCCTGGGTCACCCGATCCGAATCGCCGCGCCTCGCTTCCGCTGTCCGGTCATTGATACCCGTACCTGTACTTGCATTGCCGTGAACCTCCTTTTCTGTTATCTCCGACAGCCCACATGTGGCTCCAAGCTGAAGTTTGCACAAGCCACAGTTTGCCCGGATGAGTTCACACTTTGGCCAAAAACAACAAAACTGCGATGCTCGACGAGTTGATGTCAATGAGCAACATATCCCATCTCGATCTTCCGGAGAGCGAATGTACAGCATACCCTCCGAGAAACCCACCTTGAAATGTTCCTGATGGTTTTGTGGAGATTTTGAGACGCTGGAAGGGGCCGCGATCATGTCGACCTTCTCGTCTGAATCTGGGTCCGATAGACAAAAGGGGAATCTCCCCCCCAAGAAAACTGGATATCCTGCAATACGATACTGGACGTCCCATATTTCCGTTTCCATATTTGGGATTTTCTCAATTAAGGTTGGAAAATATCTGGATATCCAACGGTGTGGGTAAGGACTACTCGCGCACCATGGGACGGCTGAGATGAACTTGAACCCAAAGGCACGACAACAAACACAACCGAGCTGCACTCACAGTTCTGGGCTAGAGGTACGGGGCATGAGCCAGGTAAGGGGGTCGAAACCAGGTAATGAGTCTGGAAGCACAGGGATGGCGAAGGGAATCCTAAAACCAGAAAGTGGTAACACGGTCAGAACCAGCCGGGTGGGGATTCAGAATGGGAGGCTGGAAAGCTGCTGCAGGCGGAAAGCACAGGGTGGGGTGGCAGGGTTGGGGGCGGGCAGCGGGCGCAACCTGTGGGAGCGCTGTATCTAGACTGGGAACTAATGAGGGGGTGGAGGGACTGTATCTGAAATGACAGGACGGGAATAAATGACTCAATAAAGTTGTGACACGCCCAGAACCTCGCCCACGCTCCCTCTCCAGCCTCCACCGTCACTGGCAAGGGTGCTCTCTCTCTCTCTCTCTCTCTCTCTCTCTCTCTCTCTCTCTCTCCCTCCCCTGTCTCTCTATCTCTCTCTCTCTCTCTCTCTCTCTCTCTCTCTCTATATCTCTCCCTCTCCCTCCCCTGTCTCTCTCTCTCTCTGTCTCTCTCTCTCTCTCCCTCCCCTGTCTCTCTCTCTCTCTCCCTGTCTCTCTCTCTCTCCCTCTCTCTCTCTCACTCTCTCTTTCTCCTTGTGGTGTTTGCTGCATCCACCACCTGACCAACATACTGATATACTAACCCTGCATCCTGTGTGGTTCAGGGCAGAGCATCCACATTTATTTAAGTCAAGACCCAGTGCGGAGCCCCCAGCCCCCATGAAATAAAGTCAAAAAAGACAAAGCAAAACAAAAAATCAAGACTTAATATAACTAATAAATATAGAGAATACAACAATATATCTAGGGGACACCCCAAATATTCCTTGACGGACGTCCCGTTACTGCGGCGTTGGCCCCTCCTAGCTGATCATCGCCTCGACGTTCTGGCGGCCATGATGACATCGTGATGACACCACGGTGATATCACGATGACATCATCACACTCGCAGCTCGCAGACTGGAGAATCATCACGCGGCATCTGGTGTCAAACGCCCTCCATCCTCACACACACACACACACACACACACACACACACACACACACACACACACACACACACACACACACACACACACACACACACACACACACACACACACACACACACACACACACACACACACACACACACACACACACACACACACACACATTCACCAACAAATCCAGGTGTAGGTGGTTTATGGAGTTATGAATACCCTTTAAAAAACAAAATTTTTTGGGATTATGTAGATTATGCACATTTAAAAGCACTAAATGATTTGTAATCATTATAGTAAAACAGAATATCATTATTATTGTCAAATAACTTAAAATACAATAGAATACAATTTAAATTCATAGAATAGAATTAGTATTCATCAAAACAGAAATGAGTATTTTTACAAATGTAGTAAATGCTATTTTCCAACTTCCAATCAGCGGATTTGAGTTTTTAGCTTCTTCTGTCTTTGCTGTTTAGACACCAAGCTGTATGGGGACGTCTTATAAACACACACACACACACGCACACACGCACACACGCACACACGCACACACACACACACATACATGGACAAAGAAAATAATAATATAACACAATGAGCGCCCAAATCCTCCCATAACACACATGAATAAACATCGAGACAAATATAAACACAACCAAAACACTCCAAGAGGACGAGATGGAGAGAGAGAGAGAGACAGGTGCCCTGAGCAACACAATATCACAGCGTCGCCTCAACAGGCCATTGTCTGTAAGGATTACGAAGAGAAAAGGAAAAATAAATGTTTTCATGAAGCGTCCTGATGGAGGTTCAATCTGTTTGTCTTACTGGAATGAGATATGAATCTGTCTATCTATCTATCTATCTATCTATCTGTCCATCTGTCCATCTGTCTATCTGTCTATCTGTCTGTCTGTCTGTCTATCTATCTATCTATCTATCTATCTATCTGTCCATCTGTCTATCTGTCTATCCGTCTGTCTGTCTGTCTGTCTGTCTGTCTATCTATCTATCTATCTATCTATCTATCTATCTATCTATCTATCTATCTATCTATCTATCTATCTATCTATCTATCTATCTATCTATCTATCTATCTATCTATCTATCTATCTATCTATCTATCTATCTGTCTGTCTGTCTGTCTGTCTATCTATCTATCTATCTATCTATCTATCTATCTATCTATCTGTCTGTCTGTCTGTCTGTCTGTCTATCTGTCTATCTATCTATCTATCTATCTATCTATCTATCTATCTATCTATCTATCTATCTATCTATCATCTGTCTGTCTGTCTGTCTGTCTGTCTGTCCGTCTATCCATCTGTCTATCTATCTATCTATCTATCTATCTATCTATCTATCTATCTATCTATCTATCTATCTATCTATCTATCTATCTATCTATCTATCTATCTATCTATCTATCTATCTATCTATCTATCTATCTATCTATCTATCTATCTATCTGTCTATCTATCTATCTATCTATCTGTCTATCTGTTTGTCTGTCTGTCTGTCTGTCAGTATTGCAGGACGACTGACTCCAAAGTAAATAAAAGACCGATTGATAAAACCAAGTAATGGCAAAAGAAGCTCAGATTGACTTTGTTCAAACGGCCGTCGCTGCCTTTGATGTTTCCTGTGGCGCCGTGTGGAGGGAAAAGAGAAAAGAACAGAAAAGAGAAAAGAACAGAATCAACTTCTGAATCTTCCTGGGAAAGCAGGAGGTTTGGGGTGGCGGAGGGAGGGAGGAAAGGAGGGAAGGAATGAGGGAAAGAGGAAGGGACAAGGTCGTGGGAGAAACGTGACTCTGCTCCCTCGGTGTGTGGGGGGTTGGGTGATTTAACCTGTGCACGTTGATTGCTCTGACAAGCAACAGGCGTTCAGCCACCCTTGATGCTTGGCCCAATTAACTGGACCCAAAACGGGTGTGGTTGGTTAAAACACACCACCCCTACACCACAATCATATTATGCATCTTCCTATATTAAAATAATGTAGCCTTATATTTCAATACATATATTAAATAGTATATTTCAATATATATATTAAATAGTATATTTACTATATGACTATATACTATATGACTATTTGACGTGGACAGTGCCAGAGCGAGTGAGATGGGGAGAGAGAGAGAGAGACAGAGAGACAAGGCCAGACTATCGAAGTCAATAATCATAAACCACTTTATCTGACCTTAACAGAGACAGAACAACAACAACAGCCAAACCAACAGAGAAAAAGAGTTTTGTGATGATTGGATGAAAAAAACAGATATTTTAGTATTATGAAAACGAGAGATGGACTGCTTGTCATAATGCTTTTAAATTGTAAAAGTCAGCCTGACGACTGTCCTCCCGGAGAACAGTATACTTTATATCTAAAAAATATAACAGATTGGCCCATTTAAAGAAATTATACAGGAAACATAAACCTGGGCTTGGAGTCATTGGATCAAAAATGGCGTGGATAATTTAAACCTAGGATTTAGTTTTTCTCTACTTCGAATGTGCGTCTTAATTTTCTAAAAAATAGGTTTTAACAATGACCTATACAATGACTTATAACTTATACAGTGATTCCCAACCTTAAAAACACCAGGCTCCAAAAAACAGTGAATAAAAAAATGCAAATAATGGCAAATACAGAAAAAGGAAAATCCAAATATAAAACAAATGCAGCAATTTATTCTACGATTCAGGATAATAACATTAATAACAATATCAAGCTATAATATTTATTGCCGCTTCAGCCTTCTCAGAGCGAGGGGTGAACAAGTGGAAATGGCTGCAGCTGCTGTTTGGGTGCTGAGGGAGAAGGTGGTCGGGCGGGTGGAGGAGGTGGTGGTGGTGGTGGTGGTGGTGGAACCTGGAACTCGGCCCTGGGAGGCCCAGGGGACCCAGGTTGTGCAGAGGGAACCTTCTGGAGGATCTGAAGGAAGCAGCTGCTTCAGAGACCTGAGTGGCCCTGGTCCAGAGAGAACGAAGGGAAGATTGGGAGGAAGATACTGTTATTGTTACTGTCTGTTCAAAATGGAGGCTTCAAGAAACAAAATACTTCCTTCTTGTATCTGTACTTAGTTAAGTATATTCCGTTTCCCTATTCAGAGACTTTTGACTTTTACTCCAATACATTTCAAAGCCAATATCCGTACATTTTACTCCGATATATTTCTCAATATCTATCACTTCTTGTCTACTATGTTTCACATATCTATACGTTTTGCTCCTTTCACTTCAGTAGAAATAGTAATGTGGTACTTTCACTTTTACTATACTGTAGTTGCTTTGTTTCAGGGTATTTCTACCTTTAGTATTTCTTCCACCACTGAGGGTTTGGGGAATGTTTCACCAATGTCATATTACAAGCGTCAGTCACATGTAATCAAATATAACTGCATATTTACATATGATTACATATGCTGCACACTTTTATTATTATTATTAGGGGTCCGACCCTGAAGGGGTAGCAACCCTATTGTTTTGGTTAATGAAAAACTGACGTCAGTGCTCTATGGGTGTCATAGATCCGACCCACTCACAGACAAGATGAATGATAATTATGTGTATTTGGGGCAGTTCCAACATGGCGTCGTCCAAGTTTGATCTAGATGGGTTCAGCATTGTCAAAGAAGTTTGTGATCAACAATCGCAACCTCACCAAGATAATGGCACGCAAGGATATAGCCACGATAGGACTTTAACTCAAGGAACATAAGATACGAAGTTACAAGGTAGAATTAGTTACGGGTATAATTTTATTACTATGAAACTTTATTATGTTAAGCTTTGTTAAGTAAAAAAATTTTTTAAATGAAGTTAAAGTATTTTTTTAATTACTACCCAAGACTACTCTAGACGCCAAGACGGTCTAGAGTAGTGTATTACTTATTAGGTGTATTGCTGCCGGCAGCAGCAATACACCTTTGCTCTGCAAACAAAACAATGGCAGAAGTTATGAACATGGTTGCATCTCGTTTGAACCTGTATGTCACCAACATCTCATGGTTCAACTTTCATCCAAATCGATCCGCATACAGAGCAGGAATAAGTAAGAACCCAAAACAAATTTGATACAAATCACAGGCGTGGTCTAAGTCATCAAATGCCAAAGTACCTATTGTACAACAAGGCTAAAACAATGACAGAATTTACGAACACGGTTGAGGTTTCATTTGAACCGGTATGTGACAAATATCTCGTGGTTTAAGTTTCATCCAAATCGATCCACATATGCAGCACAATTTAGTACATAAAAAGACTACATTTCACCCACAGCAGCCGGGCCGTCGTTCTTCACCGACACGCCGACGTTCGAAAACAAACAGAACAAAATTAGATTTGCAGTAAGACGCTTTATGACATCATAATACAACAACGATGTGGAGGTTCTGGTTCAGAATGTCCATTCGCACCGTGTCCAGTGTGCGGTGCAGACTCCGTTGCTCTGCAGTGGTTAGAGATTACAAGTTAGTTGTGTGTGTGTATGTTTATGTACCTCCTTGTAGATGTCTGTGGATCTGTTCAAATGATATTTTATCTCTGTGGTCCCCATTACTATTCCGGATTCATGAAAAAATATGACAAAACATTAGTCCACAAAAACTCCTGACCACGTCGAGTCGAGTCCAATCGACTGTGCGAATAAGTGATGTGTTCAAGATCCAGCAAGGCATTGGAAAAATAGAAGCTGTGATATGGTAATTACTCACAGAAATACCACAACGTTTTCATATTTAATGACAACGAAACTTATTGAAAGTATAATCCAAGGACAGAGGTCACCACTACATTTTCATAACTTCGACTACCTTCGTAACCCTCCGTTAATACGTAAACCTGTGTAAATATGTCAAAATTTAAAAGCTCGACACCAAACAGCACCGACCGTCACTGAGACTGTACATGTAATTACACACAACAAGGTCAGTTATAACAATGACAAGGCTTGGTTTAAAGTGAAAAATAAACGGTATATGCAGTTTCCTCCAGGTAAACATAGCAAACTTAAATGAAAAGGCAGAAAGTGTTAAGTATTGACAAGTTCTTCCATAATAATTGTAATGCCAAATTGTGTTAAAGTTCCATAAATGTTGTCTGCATTACAATATAGACAGGTAATCTATTAAATTGAATTTTCCAATTGTAGATTCTGAACAGAAAAAATGCAATGACATACTAATTAAAACTAACATTTATTAATTATGTTTATGAAATAACATGTATTTATTATAATTGTTATGCAAAGTAATTTCAAAGATTGTCTTTGTTATTGTTCCAGATGCCAAAAAATAGCCAAACGTTTAAGACAATAAAGATATACTGTATATCAGTATAAGTGTTTATTTGCCATATCTGTCAGCGTTAAGAGGCTCATTTCATCAGGATGATTTACAGTTTGGAGACTCTGGGATAAGCAGTGTGGTGCTATGAGTTTAACAGCAGTTCTTAAGAACAAGATCAAGAATGTTTGCACACAGACACAAAATGACCTAGACGATGTTTTGATTCAAGCAATTAATCTTTATCGGGGTATGAAAACGTCTGGTACAATAAATGATGATGCTCCAGGAAGAGATTATATTGCAATAACAGAATTGCCAACAAGACAAACTATGTGTACGTACAACGTAATAACGTGCGCTGAGCCGTACACTGGCTGCAATGGTGTAGATCACTATGACTCTGTGTTGGATAATACAGCTATGCCGAAAAATCTTCCAATAGTTCTGTGGCTTACTACAACAACATTGAATCTGTCTGTCGTCATTTCTGTAACAGTAATAATACATTCAGCCAAAGTCAACCGATTTTTGAAATCACTTTACTACAGACAGATGTTATTGACACAACGACAACACCGAGTAAGTGAATACTGCAAACCATCCAGTGGCAAAAACATACTGTAGATGAAAGACATGGATTCCACCCCGAATAATTAAAATATAAACATAATAATTCAAGTTGTGCCAGCAACTCTAACAAAGAGGTGGGACGATATAAGAACTCACTCATGTTCTGTCACTACTGACCAAACCGAAAATATTTCAGACAATGAAGAAATGCAATATAAAGATTTTAATAGTGAAGATACTGAAACTATATACAGGGTGTGTCATGAAGAACCACAACAAACAAATGATAATTTGATAGCTAATTAATATTTACTACAAATGACTAAAAAACGACACAATGAATCTCACAATACAAACTTTCAATCCCTTCCTTTGACAATATATCAACAAAACAAACTTTGTTTAAATTGTAACTGTGTCTGTCATTCATATGATCATTTTAGAAAAGATAGAGCTCGAGTAATGAGTGACCCCGGTGACATAAAATCCATTGTGGCCGATGGTAACTGTTTATTTAGTGCGTTATCATTTGCAATAAATGAAAACGAAGGAAATCACAGAAAAATAAGAATTATGGTGGTGAAACACATGAAAGAAAACTGCAATTCATACAGTGATTATTTAATACATGACTGCTTATCTGTTGGAACTTATTTACAATTATCATAAATGCGAAATGTTGGAAGTTGGGCGACTGAAGTTGCAATACAGGAAGCGGCAGATGTACTAGGCGTACATATTTTCACATAAACTGTAATAACATTTGTACATCAAAGCCACAATTTAAAATGGAAACAGGAATTTACTAAAACATACCAATGAATGTCATTATGAAATTGTTACATGTGTTAAATTTCAAAATTAAGGTGATTGTGCTCATATGTGCAACACATCTGGCAATTATGAAAAGCACGAAGACCACGAATCCCTGAAAAAAAAGAGAAAAAAATGTGCTGAAAGAAATTATAGCTATCAAATGCTGACATTATCAGGTCAATGTCATGAAGACGGCATTGTCAACAAAAATAGTCAATGTTCGTGGAGGAGGCAGAGCAGCACTGGAGTGCCACGCCGGCGGCATCACCACGGGAATGAGGCTCAGCCTTCGGGGACCACAGGACAATCGTACGCTGACGATGCTGACGAATCACCATCAGGGCGACTGCGTGTGTCTGACAAGCGGCAAGGACGCCATCATTGTGCCAAGGTCAGACGTGGAAGTCGCACAGAACGAAACTGACATGAAACTACCAGAGGGGGAACGGTCTGAAACCCGACAACAAGCATGTATGCACCGAGTGTGGGGGGAGGCAGGAAAATGTCAACGCTGACGATGACGACCACACCTGCCTGTAACGGATTCCAACTGACACAAATACAGCCGCACCATCAGTGCAACTCCAGAAGTCACCCATGATGCAATGCAGCCTGACATGGATGTTCCGGTAACTATGACAACGTGTGATTCTTTTTTTACCTTTGTTAAGATGGCTTCATTTTTGTAACATACACTTTATAATTGTTGTGTGATCTTAATAAATACTGTGATATTTGTTTGATTAGTTTGTCCAGATGTTTTGGACAACTGTTTAATAAAACAATTACAGTATCTGACTTGTTTTGTCATTTCTTGTCCAAATTTCCAAATGCGCTCTATTTTACTAGTTATAAACAAAATTAGGGCTGCTAGCTCTGTTATTTATAACTGAAGCATCTGAGATTATTATTTTTTTGGTCATAAAAATCACAGATCATGTCGCTAAATAAACGTCTTGAACCGAGATTCACCGTCAGAACTTGCGATCGTGGGTGGAGGTCCGGTTGAGGTGGATACGTTTCATACGTGTTGTCGTCCAAGCTTGATTTGCACCGATCTACATCTGCATCAGGAAATATTGATAAAACTTTACAAACTCAGCCGAAATGAAAGAACATTGGTGTTACATTGAGAACACAGTCACTTTGTGACATCATCAACAAATGCTTTGTAAATGCAGGGTTGGACTCATAAAGATTGAGAAATCGTAACTTGTGCTACGTTGCACAGAATGTGGAGTGTAATTAGTTGTTAGATACAACTGTAATATGTATCTAACACCGCTAAACTGGGCCGTGTGTCATGATGCCTGCAGCTATATTTTTTGTTTTTATTATACATCATCTTATTATTATCGCCAAATTTCGACAGTATGTGCTACTCCGACCACAATTTCTGAGCCACAAACACTCAAAAACTTTATTAGATCACACGGCACACACACCACAACACATGCACTCATGCTGCGGCGGTGGCAACCAGCACGCACACCTGCACATCATCGTCTGACCAGCGATGGACACTCATCCCCTGGTCCCTGGGCGCGTCCACGTATGCTGCTCCTGGCTGTGGCCCCGGAGGAAGGACAAGCCAGGATGGGTTAAACGCACAGGCTTCATTTCACCAGCCACCATCCAAAGCATGTGCATGTGTTCTAGTATGCTGCGCTGTGTGAAAAATAAAGATTGTTCTTAAATAAAAAAAAGAAAACAAATCAAAGGCGGCAAAGAAACACATATACACACACAAAAGCTGGTGTGTAGATTATTTTAGTTGTGTTTTTACCCCTTTCTCCACTGTCTCGTCCAACCCACAAGCCATGAGAACTGTCACTGCTGAACTCACCAGGGGTCCTCACTGAGACACACAGGCCCCACTGCCTTACTGTACTGTATGTAGCATGCTGTACTGCATACTCTGTCAGTGTTCTGGGTTACTGCATACTGTACTGCATACTGTATCACTGTTCTGGGTTACTGCATACTGTACTGCATGCTGTATCACTGTTCTGGGTTACTGCATGCTGTACTGCATGCTGTATCACTGTTCTGGGTTACTGCATACTGTACTGCATACTGTGTCACTGTTCTGGGTTAGTGCATACTGTACTGCATACTGTGTCACTGTTCTGGGTTACTGCATACTGTGCTGTATTTCTGTTCTGTTCGGTGTTACTGTATTGCTGTGTCGTACTGTTGTATACTGTATTGTGTATCCCCACACACACTACCTCACTTCATTCACATGCACTTTACTGCAAATATCTGTATATACATAAAAGCCTATAACATATACATACGTCTATTCCCTTTATTTCTATTTTGTACCCCCACCCTGCATTACCTTTAAGTTCTTATTATATTTTATTCTATATATTCTTATTTTATTCTATAGTATTCGACTTACTGCATTACGTTTTAGGAATCAGTTAGATAGTCAAGTAGAAATTGTTAGGGAGCTACTGTGTTCAGTCTTGGACATATTGTGTGGAATCACCGGGTGCGTTGCATTGACATTTCACTGCATATATGTATCAAAGTATGTATATGTATGTGACCATTAAACCTCTTGAATCTTGAATCTTGACTCTAATCTGATCTCTAGCTTCATGATCACAAATGATAATGTTGAGGATCACACACCCGCTGCCGTGATGATATCCCAGAAAATAAAGGTTTCACATGATGATTAATGCTCTGCCAGGAGGCTCCTGCTGCCACGTCACGCCACAGTCTGATGGATCCACATCTCACTCTGGGTTTTAAAAGGTCAAACGGGACTCACCAGATATCACGCCAACGTGGTTTTCTGCACAAGAGATGAATAAAGTCTCATCATTTGATCTGAACTTAACTAACTTTTATCTATAGTTGGTAAAAAATGAATGAGAGGATGGATGGACTGATGGACTTTTTAATGGATAATGAATGTATCTATCCCTCCATCCTTTTATCTATCTATCTATCTATCTATCTATCTATCTATCTATCTATCTATCTATCTATCTATCTATCTATCTATCTATCTATCTATCTATCTATCTATCTATCTATCTATCTATCTATCTATCTATCTATCTATCTATCTATCAATCTATCTATCTATCTATCTATCTATCTATCTATCTATCTATCTATCTATCTATCTATCTATCTATCTATCTACCTACCTACCCATCCATCCATCCATCTATATATCTATCTGTGTGTAGCGTTGTCCCAGAGGGACAGTGAATAATTCATCGCTTCCGAAACGTTATATTTAGTTCTGGTGTGATCTTGCATTCCAGACACGTCTCATCCTAAAATCTTAAAATCATAAATGGGAGATTTTAATTTTCCGATGGAGAGTAGAAGAAGTTAAAGCAGAGGAGTGAAGAATGCAGTGATCCTCTGGCTCTGTCACTGGAGACGTCCAGGACCCGTCCCCGACTCCGTACTGGACTGAACTTGGGCGGTTTGAGGATAACAACAATGAAGTGATAAGAAAAGAGAATACTTTAAGATAAAGTGATTACAGAGTGATACACTGAGATAATTTATCCGCCTGAAATGCGAACTTTAGGATTAATCGGGAGTCGCCCTCCCTCCCTCCATCTCACCCCCATCCTCCGCCTTCTCACTGGATTTTGTGAAACATTACTCTATTCACAAACATGGCCCTGGAAAGTCATGCATTCTTTCACAGTGCTATTCTTTGTTTTTTTTGTTTTTTGGGGGTATTTCGCAAGTATTTCGTAGCAATGGTGGCATATAAGGCTATGAATTGATTATTAAAAAAATATATATATATATACACACACACAAGATATATATTATTTACATGATTATATTATATATACAAATAAAACACATCATATATATATATATATATTTATATATATATATAAATATATATATATATATAAATGTATTTATTAATTAATTATATCATAATGACTGATTATCATTATTATTATTTTTTTTTTATTTTTATTTTATTTTATTTTTTTTTTTTAATTTTTTATTTATTTATTTATTTATTCATTTTTAATATTTTGAGTATAATGTAGATAAAATAAAGTTTGTACTGTGCGAGGCAGTGTCTTCTTTTTGAATAACTGGATTTGAGACAGCATTATGTTTCAGGTGAAATGGATCAGAACTCGACCAGAACAGACTGAGCTAAATGCTGCAGAGCAAAGGTCTTTACGGGAGACGGAAAAAGCTCATAACCATGGAACGCAGCAGAAACCAGATCAATCCCAGCATTGAAAAAGGTTTTTATGACTCAGATCCTGTGGCTAAAGAACATTTCCTACTTAGGATGACATTTTAGCACCACTCTGAAACAGGTTAACACAGTCAACCTGTCTAATTTCTTTCCTTATCTTTTTTTAAATTTAACCTGTGCTGTCAGCATGCTGGGCATACAACACAGAGTATTTGTTCTATTGCATCTAGGACAGAGTTTGCAGGTGGAGTTCAACTTGTCAACCTGCAATGACACTCTTTATTCATTCTTTAATCATCAACAACTGCTGCAGCAACTCTGTCCTGTGGACGAGCTGTAGTAGGACGAGAGCACAGCTTGATGTTGTACAGAACCACCGCCAACCCTCCTTCTTTGGAAAACCATCCGACCATGTTTGGGTCTATAAACAACTAATTTCCACTCCGAGAGGAAGGAATCATCATGGGTGAAACAAATAAACATAGAAACAAACAACAACGTGTACATGGAAAAATATTACATGTATAGATAAAACAAGTTAATTGCGTAAAACCCGGGCCTTGGACTCCAGGCACGGACCACAGGACTAGAGCCGGGTCCCGCGCCGACAGACCGACCCGAACCCACCGGTTCGCCTGCGGGACGGTGGGTTCGGTGGGTCCCCCCACCCACCCACCTAGTTGAGGCCCGCCCCCAGCGCCCATCCACTCGGCAGCACGGCCGGAAACACCCGGCACTGGACACGAGCCGCCTGGGCCCCAACCCAGCCGGCAGGGGGCTCACCCGGTCGCCCTCCCCGGCCAACCACACCCCCACACCAACCCACCAGCGCCGCCCCGTAAATACCCCGTGCTCAATGTGTGCTGTTGGCAATTGCCGTTAAAATTGTGCGGCGTGGGGGATGCGAGTCCTCCAAGCATGTCTGATTTCATCCTTTCAAACCAAATCCCCTTTTTAACAAGGAACATTCTGCTGTAAAAACGCTGACAAAGATAACAATGTGTCTTAGAAAGTGTGGACTGAGGGTACTGAGCGTTTCACAACATTTATTTACAGTTATTTCCCAGTTTATTCCCTAATTTTTAACCTTTTACAACTAATGTGCATGAAATCAAACATTCCACTATTCAAATTGGATAAATCTGATTCCCCTGTGGAGAATTCAATGTTTGCCAGCAGGAGGGAGCATTTCAATGTGCATTTTAGCACCACTCTGAAACAGGTTAACACAGTCAACCTGTCTAATTTCTTTCCTTATCTTTTTTTAAATTTAACCTGTGCTGTCAGCATGCTGGGCATACAACACAGAGTATTTGTTCTATTGCATCTAGGACAGAGTTTGCAGGTGGAGTTCAACTTGTCAACCTGCAATGACACTCTTTATTCATTCTGATTTCATCCTTTCAAACCAAATCCCCTTTTTAACAAGGAACATTCTGCTGTAAAAACGCTGACAAAGATAACAATGTGTCTTAGAAAGTGTGGACTGAGGGTACTGAGCGTTTCACAACATTTATTTACAGTTATTTCCCAGTTTATTCCCTAATTTTTAACCTTTTACAACTAATGTGCATGAAATCAAACATTCCACTATTCAAATTGGATAAATCTGATTCCCCTGTGGAGAATTCAATGTTTGCCAGCAGGAGGGAGCATTTCTTTTAACGTTTGAACAAATGAAAATAAAAGTTCATTGAAATTTAAAGAATCGTCAAATAAAATGTCAAAAATCGAAAATGAATGAATAAAATGTAAGATTTCACTGTTGTTAGCAGCTTAAAATGTTTGTTGCATTTTTTTAATAACATGTGATTATGTAAACAACCCTAAAAAGGTGATAGTGAAAAGTTTAAAGAACATTCAATCGATCTGAAATTCGTCACGAGAGTTGTACTTTGTACCTCCGCCGGATGCCGAATCCGACTTTTCCAAACGAGTGGGACTCCCGCTCCGTCGTCGCCGTTTGTCGGAATCAGTGTAAAGCCGGCTCGAGGTTCACATTAAAGTAAGCAAACCCAATCTCCTAAGATGGAAACTCGAAAAAAACAAACAAAAAAAACCAAGTTTACAAGCGTTCAGGTACAGCGTGACGGAAACGCAACCGAAGAATGAAAAATAAAACCAAATGCTGGAGAATCAAATCAAACCGAGGGACAGAATCACGACAATCTCATCCGACTTTTCTGGAGCTGATGCTGCGAGTGGGCTGGTGTATGTGTGACCCGCCAAACAAAACGTATCCCTGTGTTCTCCTCTAATCCCTGTGTGTTCGCCAGGATCCGCTTGGACGCTGAGCAAATTATTATTTGGCCCCCAATCTCTGCGGCCCGCACTACAAACGCGACAACAACAGTTTGAGCCCAAAATTCATCCGGCGGCCCCTTCCCCATCTCACTAATTATACATTGCTTGCTTTTCTTACTCTCTCTCCATCATTATCCAGCCCTGTTGCTCCCGCTCTCTCTCTCTTTGTCCCCCAATTACCCCTCTCCCCGAGTCGTGCGAGTGGAAGCCCATCTGTGTGTTCTGAGCCCGGGCTGGCGCTGGATCGTTTGCGCGGGAAACGCCCGCTGGCCCCGGCAGCCACGGTGCTGTGGCGTTCCTTTCGTCCTCTCTCTCTCTCTCTCTCTCTCTCTCTCTCTCTCTCTCTCTCTCTCTCCCCCTCTCCCGCTCGCTCCACCACTCCTCCACCGCTGCTCCACCGCGCAGCTCCACATCCACGTCAGTTATTCTTCTTCTAGCGCCGTCTCAAAGGGTGCATGAGAGATGGAGAACCACCCCCTCAGCTCTGAGGTAGTTTCTCATTTTACACCCTCCCTCTCCCTCTCTCTCTCTCTCCCTCTCTCTCTCTCTCTCTCCCTCTCTCTTTCTCTCCCTCTCTCTCTCTCTATCTGTCTCCCCCATTCCATTCATCCCCCTTTCTCACCCCCCTCTCATCCGTGTATGACAGGTGCAGCGATCTCTAAATCATTGAGGAAATGTTCTATTTTTGTTTTTCCGGTTGAATGTGATGAAGGTAGGAACAGGCTCGGGCGCGTCGGGACGGACGTCATGTTGCAAACATCTCGTTGTTTAAAATGCAAAATTTATTTTGTCTATTTCATTCATTTGCCCTGATTTCGCTCATGGCAGATAGCCACGAGAACCACAGTCATCACTCTGAGTTAGAGGCAGAAGTCGAAAACTCCCGTTTCAGAAAGTAAAAGTCCCATTTTCCATGTTTTCGCTCCCACCTGGGTTGATGCTCAACGGCAAACCCACTCGGTTTCCCCAAATCCTGGAGTGGGATTTTACTTCCTGAACCCGGATTGGCTGGGTGGATGGACGCTCAAGTCAAATCTGCAGGGAATCTGCGTCTCTTTTCAGATACAAGGCCTTGATATCAAGGTTCCCAAACCATTACTTCATAGTACACTGAAATAATACTTATGCTAAGTACACAGTAATTATATATACCTTATATATATACATACATATATACCTATACCAATAATTTAAGCAATCATTTATCTCTGTGCAAAGAATCAAACTTTGCATATTCTGTATGTATTAAGTTTTCTTATCTATATATATTTGGGTATTCTGAATGTCTGAATTTTGAAGCCTAAAACTATCTGGAACACCAACTTCGGCATAACACACGAACACGGTTGATGTCTTGTTTGAACCGCACTGTCACAAAGACTTCCTGGTTGAAGTTTCATCCAAATCGAGTCACAAACGGAGCAGATTTTAGAAAAAAACCGACCAAATTTAGATAGATATTAAAGAGATGAGCCGATACATCTGACGCCAAAATATATCCAATCTGGCAAAAACTATCTGGAACACATACTGTGGCATAAGCTATGACCATGGTTGAGGTGTCGTTTGAACCGGTATGTCACAAGGATCTCTTTGTTTGAATTTATTCAAATCGATCCCCATACGGAGCAGATATTAGTGAGAAACCAAACAACTTCACAGGCTTAAACATGCTATATGACGTCATTATATTATTAACTATAAATTATATTTACAGTAAGACCCTTCATGACATCATCATATTATTACATATGATTCCCATTAAGAATTTCCTTTTGGACCGTGTCCAGTGTGCGGCATGGTCACACTGTAGTCTTTAGAAGTTACCAAACTTTTAGATGTATTTTTATACAGCTTTATACATTTATACAGCTTCTTACCTAGTAGATGTCAGTAGATCTGTAAAATTGATATTTTAAATCCGTGGCCAACATTACTTTGCCGGATTAATGAAAAAAATAGCAAAAACAAATCCTTAAAAATTCTTCAGCGCATCCCTCGAATCCACTGAAATGTGCGACTGAGTGATGTGTTCAATATCCAGCGAGGCGTCGGAAAATAGAAGCTGTGCAATGGAACCCACACCACAGAACCCACAGAAATTCCACAATGGTTTTCAAATTTCATGGAAATTTAACTTACTGAAAATGTAATCCAAGTGAAAACTAAACTCATCTTTACCAAAAAGTTACGTAAATTATAAGATTACTTGCGAAAATCGACATGAAGACGCCATCGTTTATGTATACGAGACACAACGCCATCTACCGTCACAGAGACCCTGGATGTACTTCAATGCAACAAGGTAAGTCAGAATTTTTTTTTATTTAATGTAACAAACATTGAACACATGCAAACATCAAACAACAAACATTTTTCAAATTGCAAATTAATGTTAAAATCACTTAAATATTACAATATAGACAAGTAATCTTCTAACTTTACAATAAAGTAGTAATAACAAATAACATGTGTTTATATATATTTTAAATAAAATGTATTTATTGTTGTGAAAATAAAATACAAAAGTTATTTTTGTTATTCTTACAGATGCCGAAAAATTGCCGAAACTTAACTTGCTGTTGAAGTTGAACGGGGAATGTTTCATACGTGTTGTCGTCCAAGTTCGATTCACCCGATCTACATTTGTATCAGGAAATATCGATAAAACTTTACAAATTCACAGAAAATTGAAGAACATTGCTGTTACATTGAGAAAACAGTCACTTTGTGACATCATAAACCAACGCTGTATAAATCCACGGTTCGTCCCTGAGTGGTCGCAAAAATCGGAAGATTGGAACTCGTGCTACATTGCAAAGCATTCGGAGAACTGTGTGTTGATGCCTGCACCAATATTATTATTATTATTATTATTATTATTATTATTATTATTATTATTATTATTATTATTATATTATTTAAATTTTTTGGCCCACTGTGAAATTTAAAGATTCTGTTCTTTATATACACCTTGTATATACAAAATGTATTTGGCTGAATAAACGGATTCAGATTCTAATTGTGGTTATGTAAGCTCATGCAGCCCGCTCAACACTTCTCTTTTTCTCTTTGCATTTTTTATTTATATGTTGACTTTTTGTTTTGCCTGAAGTCTAAGGCGCTGAACTAGCAGAGTCAGAGTCAAAAAACAAAACAAAACAAGAAAAAACAGTGAAGAAAGGACATAAAGCCATAAGAGACTTAGTTGTCTTTTTTTCTGTTTGTTTTTGTGTTTTCTCCTTGAGGGCATTGTGTTAGAAATATTAACTGCAAATGAAGACGTTTTTTTAAGAGCACCACTCCACAGAGACGCAGTGCTGCCGGTGTTCATCCTGGAATTGTTGAAATGAACGGGTAATAACACTGTAGACCGGGATAATAATTTAACAAGTATGCAGTAATAATTGATACCCTATATACTGTACCTTGGTGGCACGGCGCAGTGCCTCACAGCAAGAAGGTCCTGGGTTCGATTCCCACCTGGGGCGCTGTTGGCACCGTGCTCCGGCGGGTTGTCATAGGAGCCTTTCTGTGTGGAGTTTGCATGTTCTCCCCGTGCTCACATGGGGTTTCCTCCACCTCACGTCAGTAAGGACCCCCACCCAAAACATGCACCCATCATGGTCTGACCAGCGATGGACAATTATCACCTGGTCCCCGGGCGCGTCCACTAATGCTGCCCACTGCTCCTGGCTGTGGCCAGGAGCACTCGACACGTCCCAAATGTTAATGTTTTTTAATTTTCCCATTCCCTCATTAATCTGCATAATCTGCAGACACCCCCGCCCCCCTCACCCCCCCGTGTTATCTTCCTTCTAATCATCACCAATCACCAACCCGAGCAGGACGAGCAGGACGAGCAGCACGAGCAGCACGAGCAGCACGAGCAGCACGAGCAGCACGAGCAGCCTTCGCGTTTGGGGAAAAAGACTAAATAAAAGAAAGAGATCCCACGGTCGCCATGGTAACAGCCCTGGGTCAGCGGTAGCCTCCCAAATGAAAATAACGACTGTTCATGGGAATTTGCGGGCGGCACAGAACACTACCAGGTGCCGAGGTGAGGTTTCAATTTCTGGCGCTTTTCACGATCCCGAGACGTTGGGCGGCGGACCCCGCCCGGGCCCCTCGCCCGGTGGGGACGCCGTCACGTGCGAGTCGAACATGATCTTCATTGGCGGTGCGCGGTCAGAGTTTGGCGTCCGGGCTCAGCGAGGTGAGCGGCCGAGGCAGGCACCGAGCGGGCTGGAGGTACAGCCTGAGCGATGGCTTTGAACCCTGACCCTCTGGAGAGAGGGTCAGGGTTCAGATCAGAGCAGGGGAGCCGCCTTGGCAATCCAGGGCTACGCTCAAAAGTTTTTTTTTTTTTCCGTTCGAAGAAGAATAATAAAAAAAAAAAAAGTAATAATAAATAATTAAACACAGAAAGTTGTCCTCGAGCTCAGGAAGGTTTTTCTCCTCTTTAGCTGTCTCAAGCATCTGCCAAAATCTGAACAAAAATTGTGTGTGTGTGTGTGTGTGTGTGTGTGTGTGTGTTATTGATGACTTCCTGCTGTCATCTTCTTCTTGATCTCGGAGCCGACGGAGACGCCAGCAGGAAGTGAGCGACAAGCCGTTGATGTCGTGATCTTAGAGGACGGCCCGTGTGTGTGTGTGTGTGTGTGCGTGTGCGTGTGCGTGTGCGTGTGTGTGTGCGTGTGCGTGTGTGTGTGTGTGTGCGTGTGCGTAAGGTTTTGTTGTGATTGCGTCAAACCTCCTTATTCTACTCTGTATATGTTCAAGTGGCTCCACAAGTGTGTATGTGTCATTGTGTGTGTGTGTGTGTATGTGTGTGTGTGTGTGTGTAGGTATGAGTGCGTGTTTTTGTGTGTGTTTGTGTAAGTCCTTTTTGTGTGCGTCACACCAGCTTATAATTTATCTTCAAGTGCCCCTACAAGTGTGTGTGTTCTGTGTGTATTTGTGTGTGTGTATGTGTGTATGTGTGTGTGTGTGTGTGTGTTGTGTGTGTGTGTGTGTGTGTGTGTTGTGTGTCTTTGGAGCGCTGAGTGTGCCAGAACAGAATGAGTCGCACAAAAAACACCAACACAGAGCCGGTGTCGGCGCTGAAGTGACATCGACAATGGTCGACTTCTAACCGTGCCGTCTTCTAAACCGCCAAGTGTCTCGTAGGTCTGTTGTCACGGCAACGTTGAGAGGGAGGGCCCGTCTCGTAACCGCCGCCCGCGCTCCTGTCAACAGCCCCGTTGAAGAGAAATAATGAGATTTAATGACGCTTTAAGCGGGGATCCGTCAGACGCTCTGTGTCGGGTTTGCCCTCGTCTTCGCTCTTCGTCACTTCCCTCTTTTTCATGAATCTTCTCCCGTGTTCACAGTTTTCTGACCACGGTGAGCTACGTCGTTTTGAGCCAATTCACGGCTCCCTTTCACTTTTCGTGTGCGTGGAGGTCCCCGCCACCAACGATGCAAAACAGCATCGTAGAGGAGCACATGCACGCGGTAAGTGCAGATAAGTTCAAATAAGTAAGGATAAAATAAGATCAGTTAAGATCAGTTAAGATCATTTAGGACTAGGTGAGATGAGTGAAGATGAGATAAGATTGGTTAAAATGAGCTAACATAAGTTAAGTTCAGTTTGGATAAGTTTATACAAGTTAAGATTCGTTAAGACAAGTTAAGAATAGTTAAGATAAGTTTAGATAAGTTTAGATCAGTTAAGATACGTTAAGATCAGTTTAGATAAGTTAAGATGGGTTAAGATACGTTAAGTGAGTTAAGATTAGTTAAGATAGGTTAAGATCAATTAAGAAAAGTTAAGATCAGGTTAGTTAAGGCTAGGTAAAATGAGTTAAGATTAGTTACAATTAGTAAATATTAGTTAAATGAGGGTTAAGATAATCTTAGATTAGTTAAGACAAGTTAAAATTTGTTAAGATGAATTAAGATTAGCTACGACAAGTTGAGATCAGTTACCGTAACTTAAGATCAGTTTAGATAAGTTAAGATTAGTTAAGATGAGTCAAGATGAGTTAAGATAAGTTAAGATCAGTTAAGATCAGTTAAGATCAGTTAAGACGAGTTAAGATTAGTTTAGATGAGTTAAGATCAGTTCATATACAGTTAGACGAGTTAAGATGAGTTAAGATAAGTAAAGATACGATAAGATCAGTTAAGATCTTTAAATAAGTTAATACTAGGTGAGATGAGTTAAGATAAGTAAAGATTGGTTAAGATTAGTTAACATAAGTTAAGATCAGAGTGTATAAGTTTATATGAGTTAAGATTAGTTAAGGTTAGTTAAGATTAGTTAAGATAAGTTAAGTTGAGTTGAAATAAGTCACGATGAGTTAAGATCAGTTAAGAATAGTTCAGTTCAGTTTAGAAAAGTTAAGTATAGGTAATATTTGTTAAGATGAGCTAAAATCTGTTAAGATTAGTTAAGTGAGGGCTAAAATCAGCTTAGATTTGATAAAATGAGTTAAAAATTAGTTAAGATGAATTAAGATTAGCTAAGAAAAGCGGAGCTCAGTTACCATAAGTTAAGATCAGTGTAGATACGTTAAGACAAGTTAAGATAAGTTAAGACGAGTTAAGACAAGTTAAGATAAGTTTTGATCAGTTAAGATGAGTTAAGATTAGTTAAGGTGAATTAAGATAAGTTAAGATAAATTACGATCAGTTAATATAAGTTTAGATGAGTTAAGATTTGTTTAGATCAGTTAAGATAAGTTAAGACAAGGTTAAGACGAGTTAAGATTAGTTATGATGAGTTAAGGTTAGCTAAGATGAGTTAACGTCAGTTAAGATACGTTTAAATTAGTTAACATAAGTTAAATTGAGTTAAGATTAGTTAAGATAAGTGAAGATCAGTTAAGATCAGTTAAGACGAGTTAAGATTAGTTTAGATGAGTTAAGATCAGTTTATATACAGTTAGACGAGTTAAGATGAGTTAAGATAAGTAAAGATACGATAAGATCAGTTAAGATCTTTAAATAAGTTAATACTAGGTGAGATGAGTTAAGATAAGTAAAGATTGGTTAAGATTAGTTAACATAAGTTAAGATCAGAGTGTATAAGTTTATATGAGTTAAGATTAGTTAAGGTTAGTTAAGATTAGTTAAGATAAGTTAAGTTGAGTTGAAATAAGTTACGATGAGTTAAGATCAGTTAAGAATAGTTCAGTTCAGTTTAGAAAAGTTAAGTATAGGTAATATTTGTTAAGATGAGCTAAAATTTGTTAAGATTAGTTAAGTGAGGGCTAAAATCAGCTTAGATTTGATAAAATGAGTTAAAAATTAGTTAAGATGAATTAAGATTAGCTAAGAAAAGCGGAGCTCAGTTACCATAAGTTAAGATCAGTGTAGATACGTTAAGACAAGTTAAGATAAGTTAAGACGAGTTAAGACAAGTTAAGATAAGTTTTGATCAGTTAAAATGAGTTAAGATTAGTTAAGGTGAATTAAGATAAGTTAAGATAAATTACGATCAGTTAATATAAGTTTAGATGAGTTAAGATTTGTTTAGATCAGTTAAGATAAGTTAAGACAAGGTTAAGACGAGTTAAGATTAGTTATGATGAGTTAAGGTTAGCTAAGATGAGTTAACGTCAGTTAAGATACGTTTAAATTAGTTAACATAAGTTAAATTGAGTTAAGATTAGTTAAGATAAGTGAAGATCAGTTAAGATCAGTTAAGATAAGGTAAGACAAGTTCAGATGAGTCATTTTGAATTAAGATTAGTTAAGATTAGGTAAAATAAGCTAAGATCAGTTAGGATAATTTAAGATCAGTTCGATAATTTAAGACAAATTAAGATTAATTAAGACAAGTTAACATTAGTTAAGATTGGTTAAGATAAGTTAAGATTAGTTAAGATAAGTGAAGTGAAGTTCCGGGTTAGGGTGAGGGTTAAAATGAGTTCAGCTGAATTAACATGAGTTGGGATGTGTTCGTGTCGGGCTACACAGGCAATTGGGACATTAGCCAAGAAGTGGTGTCGTCATCCAGTTCAATGAGGCCGCTGACTCCATGTGGTGATTTGAAGATTGGGCATTCATCAATGATGTGTTCAACAGTCTGTGGTTTTCCGCATTCACAGAGATTTGTGGCAGACACTCCAATCATATGCAGATAGGTTTGGGTTTTTGCTACTCCAGAGCTAAGTCTGTTGAGGTTGACCCAGGCATTCCGTGGTAGGTCACACCCAGGTGGATTGGTTGAAGGGGAGTTGATGAACTTCCTCAATGTGGAGGTTGACTCGGACCATTGCTTGTTCCAGCAGTCAAGGATCCATCCAGGGTGTGGAGGGCTTGTGGTAAGGAGTCTCCTAGCTTCGGTGGAGAAGTGTCTGCATTTGAGTCTCTGATGGCCATATTCAGCAGGCGGGGGGAACAGGCTTGTTGGGTCATCTGCACTCTTGCAGGCCAGCTTCAAGGTCAGGAAGTTACGACGGAGCTCTGGAGGTGGAATGCCAGACAGTATGGGGAGAAACTCAACAGGGGTTGATGGCAGGGCACCGCTAATTAGCCTCATGGCGGTGATAAGCAGAACATCAACACAGGCTGTATGGCTGCTGTGACTCCATGCAGGGGCGGCCTACTCATCCGTGGAGTATGCGAGGGCAAGGGTAGAGGTGCGCAGGGTGGTGAAGTTTGCACCCCATCCAGTGCCAGCCAGTCTCTTCAGGAGGTTTGCACGGGCAGCGGTCTTGGCAGCAACTTGTTGGATGTGTGGCTTGAAGGTGAGGCTACGGTCAAGTGTGACACAGATATTTAGGGTTGGGGTCATGCCTGACGATGGTGCCGTCGAGTGTGATGTTCAGCATGGTATTCGCACATCGATTGGCAAGATGGAACACTGAGCAAACTGTCTTGGGCAGGCTAAGCTTGAGATGCCATTTGTGGAGGTACCTGCTCAGTAGCGAGAGATCTTTCTCAAGGGCATTCTCAACCACACCAAAAGGCTCTGTCACCAAATCCAATGAGTCGTCAGCGTAGGTGTATAGCGAGCACTCTCCAACAGCCATGTCAGCGGTGGAGATGTTAAAAAGTGTAGGAGCAAGAACAGAGCCTTGGGGGAGCCCGTTCCTCAGTCTTCTTCTCTTGCTGCGTTGCCTGTTTGAGGTCTCCAGTACAAAGGTACGGTCCTGTATAAGCAGCATGATGAACTTCACGAGCTAAACATCAGGCAAAGTCTTCAGGAGCTTGAGGTAGAGGCCTCTGTGCCAAACTGTGTCATACGCTACAGTGAAGTCGATGGAGACTGTTCCAAACTTTTCTTTCCTCTGGAAGGCGCTTTCGATGTCATGAACTAGCCGGGTCCCTTGATCTGTTGTTGATCGACCTTTACGGAAACCAGCTTGAGTGTGGGGAAGACTCTCTTCAATGATGTTGTTTATTCTTGATAGAATGACCCTCTCAAGTAGTTTGTAAAGATGTGACAGGAGGGATATTGGGCGGTAGTTCTTTGGTTCATATGGTGTTTTATTTGGCTTATTGTGTGCTCCTAGGACTTATTGTGTGCTATCACCGGGTGCGTTGCATTACATTTCACTGCATATATGTATGGAAGTATGTATATGTATGTGACAAATAAAAATCTTGAATCTTGAATCTTGAATCTTGAATCTTGAGTATGGCCAGCACCTTAGCCTGCTTCCATTTGGATGGTATGGTCAGGTATTCTAGGCAGTTGGAGAGGAAAAGCTGGACCCAGGTCAGTGACTCATGGCTCGTGTTCTTCAGGAACTCAGTGTGGATGTTATCGTTTCCAGGAGCCTTATTTATCTTGAGGGATTTCAGAGCTGCAACGATTTCTTCTGACGAAATGGGCTGGGAAAGGGGGCTGGATTGAGGAACTGTCCTGGTGAGTTTCCTGATGTCTGCAACTACTTCTCTGGTGAAGGCTTTTGCCAGAGAAGTAGTAGGGATGTGTTAAGATAAGTTAAGATCAGTTAAGACAATTTAAGAAGAGTTCAGATTAGTTAGGATAAGTTAAGATGAGCTAAGATGAGTTAAGATTCGTTAAGATGAGTTAAGATCATTTAAGATCAGTTCAGATTAGTAAAGACGAGTTAAGGTGAATTAAGATGAGTTAAGATGAGTTAAGTCAAGTTCCAGTTTAGGGTTAGGCTTAAGATGATTTAAGATGAGTTTAGATGACTAAGGATGAGTAAAGATAAGTTAAGATGACTTAAGATGAATTAAGGTGAGTCAAGATGAGTTAAGTGAAGTTCCAGGTCAGAGTTTCGGTTCAGATGAGTTAAGCTGAGTTAGGATGAGTTAGGATGAGTTAAGATAAGATCAGTTTAGATAATTTAAGATGAGTTAAGATTGGTTAAGATAAGTTAAGATGAGTTCAGATTACTTTGGATGAGTTAAGATAAGTTAAGATGAGTTAAGACGAGTTTAGATGATTTAAGATCAGTTCAGATTAGTTTTGACGAGTTAAGATAAGTTAAGATGAGTTAAGTGAAGTTCCAGCTTTGGGTTAGGGTTAAAATGAGTTAAGACGAGTTAAGATAAGTTAAGATAAGTTAAGATGAGTTAAGTGAAGTTCCAGCTTTGGGTTAGGGTTAAAATGAGTTAAGACGAGTTAAGATAAGTTAAGATAAATTAAGATGAGTTAAGTGAAGTTCCAGCTTAGGGTCAGGGTTAAGATGAGTTAAGATGACTTAGGGGGAGTTAAGATAAGTTAAGATGAGTTTGGAGAAGTTCCAGCTTAGCGTTAGGGGTTAAGATCAGTTAACATTAGGCTTCTTTGCTCTGTCGTTTGACAACGCTTTCTTGGCAGACGGAAAAATAAACCAGACGAAAACGAGTGCAGATAGAAGCCGAGTGGCAATGAATTATTAATGGTCACCAAGAGAGCGGAGAGGGGGAGGAGGAGAGAAAGAGAGGGAGGTAGAGAGGAGGAGGGAGGGAGAGAAGAGGAGGGAGGGAGAGGGGGAGGAGGAGAGAAAGAGAGGGAGGTAGAGAGGAGGAGGGAGGGAGAGAAGAGGAGGGAGGGAGAGAGGAAGGAGGAGAGAAAGAGAGGGAGGTAGAGAGGAGGAGGGAGGGAGAGAAGAGGAGGGAGGGAGAGGGGAAGGAGGAGAGAAAGAGAGGGAGGTAGAGAGGAGGAGGGAGGGAGAGAAGAGGAGGGAGGGAGAGAGGAAGGAGGAGAGAAAGAGAGGGAGGTAGAGAGGAGGAGGGAGGGAGAGAAGAGGAGGGAGGGAGAGGGGAAGGAGGAGAGAAAGAGAGGGAGGTAGAGAGGAGGAGGGAGGCAGAGGGGGAAGGAGGAGAGGTATAGGGGGAGGTAGAGAGAGGAGGGAGGGAGAGAGCGGGAGGGGGAGGGAGGGTTAGAGAGAGAAATGCATTTCGTTCTCCTCCCCCTCCTCCCCCTCCTCCCCCTCTTCTCTTTCTCTTTCAGCCTAAAAAATAACTCCATTTCCCAGTGAATTATTTACACTCATCTGATTGTGATTCTTTATGTCACTTGATTTTATTTTACCATATTTACTTCCTCACCCCCTCATCCCTTCACTCCCCTTTACTCCCCCTCACACCCTCACCCCCTCCCTCCCCTTCACCCCTTCACTCCCCTTCCCTCCCCCTCGCTCCCTCAGACCCTCACCCCCCTCTCTCCTAAAGATGTCAGATGAATCCACGGTTGCCGTGGAAGATTTTCACCGGTTTCCTGCCCGAGGTGCAGGTGGAAAATAGGTCAGAAAACATGTTTCTCCTCCTCCTCTTCATCCTCCTCCTCTTCTTCATCCTCCTCCTCCTCTGCCTCCCTTTCCTCTTCCTCTTCCTCCTTCTCCTCCTCCTCCTCTCTTCCTCCTCCTCCCCCTCCTGGAAAACACTCCTCCAACCAAGCAATCTCATCTGGTTTATCTCCTCTTCCTCTTCCACCTCCTCCTTCTCCTCTTCCTCCTTCTCCTCCTCCTTCTCTTCCCCCTCCTGGAAAACACTCTTTCAACCAGGGAATCTTGTTTAGTTTTTCTCCTCCTCCTACTTATGCTCCTCCTTCTCTTCCTCCTCCTAACCCTTATCCATCTACTCCTCTTCCTCACCCTCCTCCTTATCCTCCTCCCCCTCCTTCCCAGGTTCCTTCTCCTCTTCCTCGCCCTCCTCTTCCTCCTTTTCCTCTTCCTCACCCACCTCCTCATCCACCTCCTTCTCCCCTTTCTCCTATTCCTCCTCCTCTACCTCCTCCTATTCCTCCTCCCAATTCTCCTCCTCCTCCTCCCCTTCCACTTCCTCCATCTCCTCTTCCTCGCCCTCCTCCCCCTCCTCCTCCTCCTCCTCTCCCCCCTCTCCTCCCCCTTTTCCTCGCCCTCCTCCTCCTCCTCTCCTCCTCTTCCACTTCCCCCTCTCCTCCTCCTCTCACCCTGATCTGCAGCAGCTAAATCACCCGTGATGGAGCGTAAAAAAGGGTTTTGCCGTCTGCAGCGCCTGACGAGGTTTCCACAGCGATTCAGGAACACTCGAGCGTTTCCCCCCCAAAGGCCAACACGTCAATCAGAACAAAAAGGATAAGAACACATCGCGCCTTTTCTCTCTCGCTCGCTCTCTCTTTTATTTCCCGCCCGGTGGATGAACCGCGGCGTGTCCTCCGCGCCTCGCCTCTCGCCCCCGTCCGTTGTTCCTCGTTGTTCACTAAAACGTCCTTGGAGGGGTAGAAATAGGATTCGGTTGAAGTTCTCCTCCCTCAGGCTGCCGGGCCGTTCCCCCTCCTCTCCTCTGGGCCGGACGCTGCATCCCTCTGGCGGGAGTTCGACGCAAGTAACGGCCGACAAATCCACGGTCGCGCCCCCCGTGGTGCCTCAGGTTTTTGGAACTTGATCCCCGTTCTGACGTCGCCGCTCGCTTGGCAGCGTTACGCGGGGTCGTTTTTGTGTTCCAACCTCCCGCTGTCGCCGCGACCGCTTGCCGCACATTTCGGGCGGAGCGACGTGGTGCCACAGCGGTGTCACTCTCGGCTCGCACTGTTTTTTTTTGCAATGCCGCAGAGTTGTCACAGGTGTTACACCCCAATGTGTGACCGGCCCAGTT
>NC_137205.1:30423619-30436119 GCF_960531495.2 Zeus faber | reverse complement strand
TGTTAGACCATTTTTTTTTTTCTGGATGTATGAAATTATGTATTTTGATGAGTGTTTACTTGGTGATCCTGTGTGTTATACAAGATTGTTTTTCCAAATTTGAAGAATTAAAAGAAACCACAGGAAGCATTTCACATCCCCGTTTCAGGATGATTTGATTTTTTAAAGGCATCTAGATTTACAACCTTTTTTCCTTGTTCAAAATACTGTAGTTCAAAACTCTGAATCAAATCAGATGATTCATTTGGAAAATGTTCTTTTAATTTTCGTTTGAATGAGTATTTCTAGATTTTCTTACTGACACTGAAACAGATTTTGTCCTTTTTTTTGATTTTTTTACCGTGAATCATGTGAGGAGCATCAACCAGTGTTATAATGAAATAATAAAAACCAAATGTACCGCACACACTGTAGCTCAACGTGAATTATTCATTTGAATTCACTCTCAGAGTCACACCAGAAGCTGTGAATTCTGCTCCAGAAACACATTTGAAAAGCTTCTCACACGCAGAGCGGCACAAACTCTGCAGATAATTTTTTACTAATCTAAACAACCATCGCTGCAAAACTCAAACGGACCATTTTCAAAATGATTTCAATGTATTAGTCTCATGGTTTGGAATTTACTCAACATCGGCGTTTCGATGTTGTGGGCATGGTGGCACTGTGCTTGTGCTGCTGCCTTACTGCAACACCCTCTGGGTTCGATTCCTGCCTCGGGCTGTGTGGGTTATCTCCCAATTAGGGGCCTCTCTGTGTGGAGTTTGCATCTTCTTCTCACTCCTCCATATAACATCAGTTAAAATAAACCACATATTCGGCCGACCAGCAATGGACATTTGGTCCCCGGGCACATGGCTGTACACTGCTCCTGGCTGCCCCCGGAGGAAGGGCAAGTGGGACGGGTTCACTGACTTTGAACCGTGTGTGAGGTGTGGTCAAGAAGAGTCTTTATTTATAAATAAAGACTCTTCTTCTACGTAATGTAAAAACCCAAACAGGTCTTTACATTCATCTTTATTTCTTTGAACAAGAGCAATAGATTCACCAAAGGAAAGACAAACAAACATATATTCACATATAAGATATACAGTATATTCATGTTCATATTGAAAAATATTCTAAAATGTATTATCTTAAAAATTACATTTAAATACAATGGAAGACTCAACATATATTTTGCAATACTTTCCAATATATTGTCATTTTTCCCCATGACAATATTATAAAAATACAATAATGACCGTGCTTCATATTTTTCTATTATTCCAATATATTTTGAATATGACTAAATTATAATTTTTTTTTGGAAAGTATATGGTGTTCTTTATAACATTAGAAAAACAGCAATTTTTGTTTGCATATTTGGCAATAATATTGCGCTATTTTACATTATTTAAATATATCATATCTAAAATAGTAAATATATTTTACATATATTTCCTGAATTAACTAGTAGTATCTTATATTACATTTATTTTTCAATAAGTATGAGGATGACATTTATTTGACACGCGTTTCAGTGTCAGCATGTAATGTGTTTGCAGAAGTTTCTTGCTGAAGACTTGGAAGCCATAACCTCCCCAGTGTTGGCATAAGGTGTTTACTGTACATTTGTGGTGGGCATTCCGATTCCTTCCTTTCAGGGACACAAATGTTTTGATTCTGTTCACAAAGAATATTGTTTCATTCTTTCTTTCTGATTTGTTCACGGATTTGTGAAGGATTTCCAGTGAGTGCCGGTATCATGAACGACCCGTTGTTGCAGTGGATCCGTTCAGCGAGTCCCCCCTGCAGCCTTGACAGATATCTGTAAAGCACTGAAATGTCCCTGTTTTCACCACAGTTTAAATAATAATAATAATAATAATAATAATAATAATAATAATAATAATAATAATAATAATAATATCCTTGAAAGTGCTGCAAGAGTATTGGCCGTGCACGGTAGAATTGCCAAGATAATATAGAATATTGAGACGGCCAAACATATCTGATAATAATAATAATAATAATAATAATAATAAATATAGCTGAAGGCAGCAATACACAGGGTCCAGTTTATTCCTTTTAGGTAACCGTGTCAGCTGAAAACCGTGTTTTCAGGGACCTCGGCACAGAGACACAGACAATTTGGTTTCAGACACACCAGTTTATTGCAGAGAGGGGGCTAGGTGGAACAAGCCCGGAGCAGATAGACACGTGTCATGACAGGGCTCCTCTCCTGAGTGAGTGTGGGGACGGGGGTTTTACCTGTTGCTCGTTAGACCAACCAACGAGCATCACAGGTGTGGCTGCTCAAACCACACCATCGCCACACCACAGTAGGTATTACAGACTTTGGTTTCTATGAAACACATCACAAGTAACAAAAGTAACAAACATTGTGGACTTATGTCTGGACCAACCAACATGGACTTCACGTGTAATCACATAAACATATATAATATAATATAATATAATATACAATATAATATAATATATTATAATATAATATAATATATATAATATGATATAATATGAATATATAATAATATATATGATATTAAATAATATATAATAATATATATAATTTTATACAATATATTATAATATATATAATGTGATATAATAATTGAATGTATTATATGCACACAAATAATGAAGAACACCACCTCATACAGCCCCAGTCACATATTTTTATTTCTCACACACCCGTGTAGTGCATGCGGTCAGCCTTGGGCTTTTGCCGGTGGCTGTCGTTGCTTTGGTTTCTGCCGTGCTGCAGCTGCGGAGCGGAAACGACGCCCTCTTGTCATCCGTGCGTCACAGTTTTGCCTCATCTTGAGCACGTACCAAACCGTGACGTCAAACTGACTACATGAGATTTCTGCCTCCCTCAAATAAACTGTTGGTCTCAGGGAGATGCTCCGGAGCACGTCTCCGATCCAACCCCTTGTACGAGCTAAATACCAACGTCCGTCCGCCTCTTTATTTAAAAACCACCGACTGACAAACTGCAGATTAGAGGGACCCTTAAATTTCTGTAACAGACCCGACACCACTTCACATTCGTCTCTTATTGTTGATCCCAGAACGGACTTAAACCCAGACGGAGTCTAAGGCTGCTGTGAAGGCTGGAGTCCGTTCTACAAAAGGATTCATTTGCTGTTTCTCAATACCAAATCCCAGTCACATCACATTTAGTTTAAAACTAGTTTTTACAACGTGCGGCAGTACATCCAGAGTGTAACTTCGGCTTCAGTAGGTTGCCAGCAGGAAGCAACGTAGCACGTATCCAAAAGAGTCAATACAACTCTGGAAAACCTGATTAAATGCACGGTTTGGGACTTTCTTTCCCCAGTATAATATATAAAGACTGAAACATCGCTGAACATCAAACGTCTTTGCTCAGAGGCGACTTCTGGATGCTGGTTTGGGCTCCCAGGGGTCCGATGGTGTGAGCTCATGTTTTCACGGTGAGTTTTATCCACATTCCCACATCTCCCCACCATCGACCAAGACAAGACCCAGATATGTTGGTAATAGGACCACATTTCTGCTCCCCCGTGCACTGTTTCTCCTCCAATTCTTCTTTGTGAAGAAGAGATTATCTCGGACTGTGGGCCCCACAGGGCGGACTTCCACTTCCTAGGCCCTAGAAATAACGTCCCTGAATCCAAAATCTGTCTGCATCGCTTCTCCTCTGATCTCTGGTCCCTCTGCGATGCCCTGAACCCAGCCAGCTTTCCCAGAAAAAAAATAATAAAAGAAAAAAAAAAAAAAATATATATATATATATATATATAATAAAATAAATAAAATGTGCTGGTCTTCAAGGCCCCTGCATCTCCGTTTCATGTGCTCCAGACAGAGGAGTGGGAAATGCCAGGATGTTGCTAATGATCACGAGGGCCGATGCCTGGAGAGTTTTTATTCCTTTTCAACGCTCTGATTAGAAATTCCTTCTTTTTTCTGCATTTGAAGCCAATCAAAGAAGCGGGCGCGGCTTAATTACTCCTTAGCACCTTATCTTTGTGGGGGTGGGGGGGGGGGTCACGTGACGCCCAGTGCTACTGCCTCGACTCATTCTATATCAATATCCAAAATATTGATAATTATTAATTAGTTCATACCCTATATACCTATATCAATAATTCACCGGGATTTAATTGAATTTAATTTGATTACATTTATTTAATGTAGCTTAATTTTATATTATTATTATTATTATTATTATTATTATTTTTATTTTTTATTTTATTTTTTTACAATGTTTGGATTGCTATTTATAATTATTATTATTAGTATTGTTTTTTACATATTTTTCGAATTTTCTGCTCATTTTCTGTAAAGAAACACATTACAACAAATTCCGAATTATATCTATAATTATAATGATGATTCTTATTCTAATTCTAATTCTTATTCCTCTGTCTGCTGTATGAAGGATTTTGATTGTGAATAATTCTTCAGGGAGGGATGAATGGTTTTAGAAGTTTCACCACCAACGCATGATCATTAACAGATTATTTTGGGCACGTGCCTGGACAGTGTTTCTGTCGTTTCTTTAATTAGAGAAGAGACATTCATCTCATGGAGTTCTCTCCTCCGCTCCTGGGGGAAAACTCCCACGCTTTTAATTCCTCTCACCTCCTCCCTGCATCCCCGAGCTGTTGTAAGACCCTGTAAGAGCTGCATAGCATCATGGGAGCGGCTGCCAGGGTGAGATTGGGGTTGTAAAAGTCAGAGTGAAATTAAATTAACATGTGTATTTGAACATGTGTATTTAAACATATATACACATCTCTCTGCTCTGGATCCGCTCTGGTCTCTGGAGTAATTTTGGTCAAACTCCATGTTGGGAAAAGAGGAAATTGAGGGTACAGTATGTGTGTGTGTGTGTGAACAGAGCAGGCGATTGTCCAGAGAATTCACGGGGAGCGAGTGGCCGTGTTGCACATTGAGTACTCTACAGTCGTTAGGGTCAGGGTTTAAAACAGCCCGGCCAGGCGGGCTCTGCGGCCTGATCGCTTCCTCTCTGACGGCACCGGCTGTGGCCAGGGGTGGGGCGCCAGCTATGGGGCACCAGTCAAGGGGCCAGTGATGGGGCACCTGCGATGGGGCACCAGGGATGGGGCGCCAGCGATGGGGTGCCAGCTAAAGGGCACTAGCAATGGGGCGACAGCCATGGGGCCAGCGAAGGAGTGCCATACAGGGGGCCAGTGATGGAGTGCCAGCCATGGGGCCAGCGATGGCGTGCCAGGTATGGGACGCCAGTGATGGGGCGCCAGCAATGGGGTGCCAGCAATGGGGCACCAGCAATGGGGCACCAGTCATGGGGTGCCAGCTGTGGGGCCAGCGATGGAGTACCAGCTATGGGACGCCAGTGATGGGGCCAGCAATGGGGCCAGCAATGGAGCGCAAGTTATTGGGTGCCTGCGATGGGGCACCAGCTATGGGGCACCAGCCACTGGGCCAGCGATGGGGCACAAGCCGTGGCGTACCAGCCACGGGACCAGCGATGGGGCGCCAGCTATGGGGCGCCAGCATTGGGGCCATCAATGGGGCGGCAGTGATGAGGTGCCAGCGTTGGGGCACCATTAAACAATGTCCGGATCTGATTATATGGACATTGTCTGGAGTTTATGTGTGAAAGCAGCTTCACTCGACCAGTTCTCTTGTCAGAGCCAGTCAGCTGATTACCTGTCACACTCGCTTCAAACACCGTTTTGTACCAAAACCAAAGTGCAATGTGAGCTGTACCATGTGACCCGGAGATGGAATCCTGGGAAAGTGGTTTTATAGCATTGGTGCTGTAACAAAGGTTCTGAAATGTGATTCTGCAGAGTGAGTTATGACAGATATTAGACTTTTTTTTCGCACTCCCATCCAATATCAGCACCAGCCGCCACAGACACAGAGGATCCATCGTGCTTAATGGAAATGAGTCCCACTATATATATATATATATATATATATATATATATACTGTATATAGATGAATGTTCATCCATATTTGCAGTTTATTGACGACAACTAGCTACGCTGCTTAAAGGAATCCATCACAGCTGCACTTTCACTTGTTGCGTGTGGTGGACCCCGCCACAACACTGGAAACAGCATAACATACGAGCTGAAATACAGTCTGTAAATGCTGTTGTGCTTCACCTGCAATTACACATTTATATCTTCCCCAATTCTTGAAACCGACATAGATTATCATTCTGCACTTATTGCGCCACATGCAGTGGCATTTACAGTATTTTTGTAGCGACTAATAACCTCAATGGTCAAACATCATTTAACGGCTTTTTGAAATAAGAAATATAGTCATAATGACTTCAACTTAACTTATATTTGATTTACATGAAATACTATTTTGCCGGAGTGACTTCCAAAACCTGAGTCCCTTTGATTAGTTCACAACTAACTAATCGTTCACTGCTTGGGAGCAGTGAGAGTGGGTGGGAGAGCAGCTACTTCCTGTCAATTACCCGACCACGCCACTCGCCGTGTAACCTCGGGTTTTTCACATAATTCCAAACGCATGTAAACGCCTTAAACACATTATAATCTTAACGCAAAGATTTATCTAAATCGGTGCATATGAATGCACCCGGACGCCTCCACAGATCAACCATAAGTTAAACTTGAAGTGAAGGACTGGTTATATACAATATGCCATGAAACAGAAGTTATACACAATACAAAATTTTACACGAGACTATGTGAAAATGCTTCATGAAAATGTCAGGCTTGTTTGGCTCAACTTCTCATTCTCGAAACCTAAGCTCCAATTTACCACTCTCAAAGTAAAAGAAAAATAAACAATAATACAAATAATTCTAGCTTTACACTTTATATTATATTATACTATATTATATTATATTATATTATATTATATTATATTATATTATATTATATTATATTATATTATATTATATTATATTATATAATTTTATATTATATTATATTATGTTATTTTATATGCCGCGCTGCCGGGGGCCGCCACTGGGCCCCCCAGCCCCGAGACAGATTCATACTTTGGGGATTTCAGAGACGTTAACAGAGAGAACAACATTTGCAGCAAATGATTCTGTCCCAAAATATTTACAAAGGATCCTCCTGATAACAGGGAGACAGGAAGCTCGTCTGGTTTGCTCGTCTTAGAAGTTTGAAATGAAGCTTGTGTGTTTCAGTTTTCCACATTTCACTCTGTTTGCTCAGCGGCCTGAGCATCCAACCACCTGTCAAAGGAAAATTCAAACGCTCAGATAAGCCCCCATGCGCCTCCTTCTTCTCTCTCAGTTTTCCCTCCATTTGTAAAAGTCGTTCTGTTTACTGCGTGTTGTTATTAGTCAAACTGATCCTTCACAATCACAATCAGAGTCGCCAAAACTTCACAAATGCATTTTAAAGTGTCGATCCGTCAGATCATCTGCGTTGGTGGATTTCGCTCAAAGTCCCAGAATTCTATTTTAAACTGGAGCTTTTTTGAGGTGTTGGAGACGCCACATTCTTGTCTCCAAACGTTTCCTTCTTCCGATCCGTTTATTTGTTTCGTTTTTCTCGGTCACTTGAGGTGGTGGTGGACGGCGGCGTGGGAATAGAGGGGCCACCGGGATTCATGTTGTCCGGCCACTTTGAGTTATTAGGGTTATACAACGTGGGCGACAGTGGGCGTTGTTTAATGAACTATTTCCCCGATCTGAAACAGCCCCGCAGGGCCGGCTCAGCGCCCCCATCGCTTATATATATACTGTATATCTATTTAGATGAACGTTCATCCATATCTGCAGTTTACTGACGACAACTAGCTATGCTGCTTAAACGGATCCATCACAGCTGCACTTTTACTTGTTGTGTGTGGCGGACCCTGCCACCAACACTGGAAGCAGCATGTAGAGGAGCGCATGCAGAACACAAAACAGACTGAAGGCTGTTTCTTATAAAGTGACAGCTGAATAAAGTTTTAAATAGGGGTTTAATTAGCTTAATTATCTCACGAATTACCATTTCAAATTGACGTTTTCATATTGCATGAAATGCTGGAGATGACAATTTAAGAGTATTACCCCAAATTTGTTGTGAAGTGTAAAAATGATTACATATAATTTGCTGAGGAATATTAATGATCCTTCAAAGTCTAATTGTATGGCTCAAATCTGATACTGATTATCAAATATTTACCTATTTTTATTCAATGCATTTTACTTGTTTGCCTCTATATTATAATTATTTGATCGACTTAATGTAAAGCACTTTGAGTTGCATGGTGTGTATGAAAGGTGTTTTAAAAGTAAAGGTTAATATTGTTTATTTATTTGTTCATTATAAAGGTACTTGTTATTATTACTAAGGTTATAATTGCAGTACATATTGAAACATGACAAGATAATGCATGCTGAAATTAATAAGGTTTTACTTATTGCATATTATTTGAATGTGTTCCTTGATGTATGTTAATCAGTTTTTGTTTTAGAACAAACCAAAAAGTGGAAGAAGTGAAGGGGTTATGATACTTTATGAATGCACTGTGCATGTAAAATGAACTTTATCTGATCAAGCTCACGCAGCTGCAAACACTGAAGTTCACAGCCGACGCATCTGCAAACATTTTTGTTAAGAGAAATATAAATGAGGTTTAGAGGGGTCCCTTTGTGTTGCCAGTTGTAGTCTCAACCTCAAATTGGGTTTCAAATTCCTCTCAACACAAAACCCACCGCCTTGCACGGACTGTTTTCTCTTTGAGATGTCACAACACCCGAGGCGCCGGCATAAAAAACACACGCAAAAGTAAAATGCAGAATGTGTTCCTAACCGCCTGTCTCCTCGTCTGAATTTGATCTTCAAGAGTCTGCGCCACAGAGTGTGATCCTGCAGCCAAAATCTAATCTTGGCTTTTTTATTCCGATGAAAGGCAAAAATGGATCTTCCCAGAATGCTTTGCGGCAGACGATGGGAGGCGGCGGGGGTGGGGCGGCGGCGGGCTGTAAACATTTCATGTTTCATCACGGAGACATCTGGAAAACAGAGGCAATCTCCCCTCTCATTACGGAGCCAAATGAGGTGGATAAACAAAGCGGCGTGATTCCACACGATCTCTTTCTTTCCCCAAATCAACGCTTGGATTCCCTGAGTGCACTGAATGTTTCAAAGGGTCGGGAACCTTCAGAAGATACGGGTTTCGCTTTTTTTTAAATTATGAAAATGTTGGGTCTTATCACATGTAACTGTTCAGGGCAAAAGCTTTATTGAACTATTACTTATATTACCTCTATTACTACTATTACTACTATTACTACTATTACTACTATTACCTACTTTTACTATTGAGAAACTTACCACTCTGCTGCAGCTTCACACTGGGCTTCAATTCAGTCCAATGGGGCTCAGAAAACCTGTTTCTTTTCGGAACTGGAAACTCACATTATGATGACATGTTTTTTAAATAACAGTAATATCACATTTTATAACTACTTTTGTAACGTTGGCTACAGGCTACAGGTTTCCAGTCGGAAGCTATGCAACTTCCTGTTTCTAGTCTCTCACCTAACCTTTTTTTTTTGCCAGTAAAACCCTGAAAAACCTGATAAAATGCATAGTTTAGGACCATTTCATTCGTTGGTATAAAATACGGTTCATGGACTCACAACATTCTCAAAAAGTAGATTTAATGGTTTTTTTTGGGCTTGAACGTTTGCCCCATTGGACTCCATTGAAGCAGAGTGAGAGTTGCAGCAGAGTGGTACGTTTCTCAACAGTGAAGTTCTAACTGATGGGAACCGACATTTTTGTTGAATGGCAAAACCTGAAGTACATCCTCTGAGGTTGGGTTGGTTTAGTTCCCAATCCCAGAGAAAACCCTCAACACAGTATCACACTGACCCAGTCAAAATGTGAGGCGGCAGCGAGAAACGTCATTTGGCACACGCTGGCAAAGTGCTTTGACGTTCAACTGTTTTATTTTCAAAGGTGTCACTCTGTGATGTCTGCAGCAGGAAACTATTCCAAAAAGTAAAATCTACAGCTGATGGAGCCAGTCAGGATTATTGCATTGCCTGAATTATGCATGACATGGAGTGTCAGTCACCGTCAAACCTTCACTGAAGAGACATCGGTGTGTGTGTGTGTGTGTGTGTGTGTGTGTGTGTGTGTGTGTGTGTGTGTGTGTGCGTGTGTGTAAGAGTGGGAGGAAGGGGGGCAGGGAAGGGGAGCGGGAGGGAGGGGGTGAGGGAGGGAGAGAGGGGTGACATAAAGGGAGAAATAGAAAATAGAGCGAGGGAGGTTTTGGGCTTCATCCCGGTCATGCCGGTGTCATCACTAACCCTGAGACGCAGAGCTGCCTCCACCCAGAGCGACATGAGAGCTGGAGGAAGAGGAGGCAGAGGAGGCAGAGAAGACAATGAAGATAGGGGGCAGAGGAGGAGAGGAAGAGGAGGAAGCGGAGGATGAGGAAGGGGAGGAACAGGAGTGGGACAGGAGCGGGACAGGATAGGAGGAAGAGGAGGAGAGGGTGAGGAGAAGGAGATGAGGAGGAGGAGAGAAAGATGAGATGAAGAGGAAAGGGGAGAATGAGGAGGAGATGGGGAGAGTTAGGGGGTGAGGAGGGGAGTAAGAGCAGATGAGGAGAGGAAGAGGAGGGAGTGGAGGTAGGGGAGAGGAGAAGGAGGAAAAGGGAATGGGCTTAGGACAGGGATTCCCCCTGGCTCCAGTTGGGTGTTGGAGGTCTGTGGCGCGGGGTTGGTGTGGTTTCAGCAGCCACACCTGTCGTGGGTCAGGGTCACTGGGCTCAGGATCAGGCTGTACACCTGTTGCTCGTTACAGCAATCAAAAGGCAAAGGGTAACCAAAAAATAAAGACATTTCTTAACCATTCCCCAAAGACTCTCCAGACCTTCCTTTATAAATTAAAATGATTCTTGCGGAGAGAACTCCACTCACAGCTTGGAGCCGCCCGGGCGATGCAAGACCATTCGCTGGGAGCGAAGGGATCCTTTGAAGGGCTCCTGAGGCGCACGACGCTTCGGCAAAATTGTTTTGTTCGTTCGTCGCTTGGATTCCATCCAACTCGGAGCTGAACCGACTCGTCTGACTCTCCTTCGTCATTCGCCTCCTAGTTCTCTGGGCCTACGACACTGGATCGGGATCAACATCTGGATCTGGCATCGCTCCGGTAATAGGCCACTTCCCCGCAGTCATCCCAGGTTTTGAATGCAAAATTTATATTTTTCGCATCGCCAAACCCCAAACCCCAAATCCCAAATCCCAAATCAGGGACTTTCCTGCAAAGGGTTTTCCAAGGAATGTGTAAACAAGGGCCGAATAAATTAATGAATTTTGTCACGATCGGAGGCGAACAATTCCAGGTTTGTTTCCCCTGAGAATAAACCCAAAAGTAACATGGTTTAAGTTTCAGTGGAGTCAGTGCCATCTTTTAAATCTCTTCTTGAAACGTGCTGTCTAACACAAGTCTCATTTGCATATTCATGAGCCATGCATTTTCTATGAGGGTGGTGTACAAATGCTATTAACCCACTCACTATTTATTAAACAAATTGGTGGAAAAACTGTGCTCAAACACATTGATATTCACCTCATGTGATATCACACTTTATCACATATCACGTTGTATTCAATTCACGTTACATAATTAAACAGCTGAAAAACGGGTGGAAGGGACCTTAAAAATGACATAATACAAACAGAGTGACGGCACAAAGGGAAATGTCAACAACCTTGATTTGTGCTTTATGTGTGTGTCGAAGGTCGTTGTTACTCAGATAACTTTGTTGGATCAGTTTGTCTTGTTAGATTAGATTCAACTCATTTTCATTGCACGGAGGACAAGAACCGAGGCGACCAAGCCGTCCGAGTTACTGATGTATCTGGGAGCGGCGGGCGGCATGAAGCAGCGCCCGGGGGTTAAGTGTCACAACAGCACGCCACCAGGAGGAGCTGGGGATCAAACCGGCAATCTTCTGATGGCTAGAGGACCCGCGCGACCTCCTGAGCCACTGTCCCCGCTGGTGCCTCTGGTGAAATGACCAAGAAATGTACACGGCCTCACAATGCCGCTATAACCGCGATTTGCATCCCAGTGGTCTGTTCAGGTATCATTAGCAAAACATTAAGGTTTCGATTTTTTTTTTACATAGAATTTAAAAGCCCACACTATTTTTCATAATTTTTCATAATTTCTTTTAACAATTGTTAAATAAATATTAATTCGTTATTTTCTTGAAAACTTCCTCACGACTGAGATAAACCAATGGAGAAGAACTTAAGGAGCACGACATTGATGCCTCAGTTACCCCTTAAATACCCAACTATTACCTTACTATTACACCGATGTTACCCTGCTATTACCCTACTATTACACTGATGTTACCTTACTATTACTTACTATTACTCTGCTATTACCCTACTACTACAACAATGTTACCTTGCTATTACATTCCTGTTACCTTACTACTACACCAATGTTACGCTGCTATTACCCTACAATTGCACTAATGT
>NC_137205.1:30368619-30386119 GCF_960531495.2 Zeus faber | reverse complement strand
GATAAATTATATTTACAGTAAGACACTTTATGACGTCGTCATATTAATTACTATAAATTATATTTACAGTAAGACACTTTATGACGTCGTCATATTAATTACTATAAATTATATTTACAGTAAGACACTTTATGACGTTGTCATATTAATTACTATAAATTATATTTACAGGCAGACGCTTTATGACGTCATCATATTAATTACTATAAATTATATTTACAGTAAGACACTTTATGACGTTGTCATATTAATTACTATAAATTATATTTACAGGCAGACGCTTTATGACGTCATCATATTAATTACTATAAATTATATTTACAGTAAGACACTTTATGACGTCGTCATATTAATTACTATAAATTATATTTACAGGCAGACGCTTTATGACGTCATCATATTATTTACTATAAATTATATTTACATTAAGATGCTTTATGACGTCATCATATTATTTAATATAAATGCACAGATTCTGATTGAGAATGTCCAGAAGTTTTTACAATTTAAAAATTATACACAAATTTGTTGTCTATATTTTAGTTTTCCCTCACAATCATATTGTTTTCAAAATAATAATCATAATAATAATAATCATAATAATAGTCATTATACAATTGAACAATTATTTACACACACTTTTGCCTATATTTTCGTTTTTCCCTCACACTAAGGTTTTCAAGGTTTGAATCAAATGTTTTGAAAGGTCTCTCCACGTGAAGAGGTATCTGTGCGGTGTCTGATGATGTGATGTCACCAAACCACCTGAGGCGACGTGATGACATCAAACCACCTGAGACGACGTGATGACATCAAACCAGCTGAGACTACGTGATGACATCAAACCACCTGAGACGACGTGATGACACAAAACCACCTGAGACGACGTGATGACATCGAACCACCTGAGACGACGTGATGACACAAAACCACCTGAGACGACGTGATGACATCGAACCACCTGAGACGACGTGATGACATCGAACCACCTGAGACGACGTGATGACATCGAACCACCTGGGATGATGATGACATTACATTACATTACATTACATTTTGTCATTGATCAGACGCTTTTATCCAAAGCGACTTACAATTATTCAAACACCGACGGACGCAGCCATCAGGAGCAATTAGGGGTTAAGTGTCTTGCTCAAGGACACTACAGCATGCTAGCAGGAGGAGCCTGGGATCCAACCAGCAACCTTTAGATTACTAGACCACCTACCTCCTGAGATACCATCCCCACCCACATCAAACCAGCTGAGGCGAGGTGATGACATCAAACCACCTGAGACGACGTGATGACATCGAACCACCTGAGACGACGTGATGACATCAAACCACCTGGGATGATGATGACATCAAACCAGCTGAGGCGAGGTGATGACGTCGAAGCACCTGAGACGACGTGCTGACGCAGCAGGGATGGGGCGGTGCAGCCAGGGAGGACTCGTAACTCTTCTCTTCCTCCGTCACTGCTGCCGTCATCTCCTGCTTTTTGAAGTTTGTTTTTCACTGATCCATCCCTCAACAGTTGCCATGAAGAAGGAGGGAGTGATGGAGTGATGGAGTGATGGGGTGATGGAGTGATGGGGTGAAGGAGTGATGGAGTGATGGAGTGATGGGGTGAAGGAGTGATGGAGTGATGGAGTGATGGGGTGAAGGAGCGATGGAGTGATGGAGTGATGGAGTGATGGAGTGATGGAGTGATGGAGTGATGGGGTGAAGGAGCGATGGAGTGATGGAGTGATGGAGTGATGGGGTGAAGGAGTGATGGAGTGATGGGGTGAAGGAGCGATGGAGTGATGAAGTGATGGAGTGATGGAGTGATGGGGTGATGGAGTGATGGAGTGATGGGGTGAAGGAGCGATGGAGTGATGGAGTGATGGAGTGATGGGGTGAAGGAGTGATGGAGTGATGGGGTGAAGGAGCGATGGAGTGATGGAGTGATGGAGTGATGGAGTGATGGGGTGATGGAGTGATGGAGTGATGGAGTGATGGAGTGATGGGGTGAAGGAGCGATGGAGAGGAAAGTGGAAAGAGGAAGAGGAGGAACACAGAGGGATTGTGCTGCCCCCCGCTGGCGGTACAGCAGCACTACACCGGACGTATGTTTAAAGGTGGAGGAGTGAAGGAGCGCACGGCGCGTGCTCTGCTTCTCTTTACATGTTTCATTCCATTTGACTCCCTTCCAGCTGCGTTATTTGTTTCTCTCACCGCCTGCAGCAGTGCACCAGGCCAAGGATTCCATTCATGAATTCCACCATGGAGTTCATTTTACTTTGTATTCTGGTCCATGCGCTGTCTCACATCCACACTGATGCCGGTGCTTTCTCACGTCTCGTGAAAGCACCGACGCTCATCACCAAAATACTGTCCAGTCATCTGAACCGTGGCCTTTATATCCAAGTAAATACACTGTAATATTGGATTTTTTTTTTTTTCCTGATTTAAGATAGGCGTGAATATATATTCAGGCCAAATCTTTTCTCGATTTGCACTTTCCCACGGTGTGTTTTTAGAAACGCTGAAAGCCTCTTATTAAGGAATGAGGAATCTTTTTGCACCTCAGGAAGTTCTAGGAACCTTTTGAAGGAAACCAACCTTTTCTTTTGTGTCCGCACTGTGTCATCCGCGCATCCACACCATTAACTAGTGGACTCGTTCTCTGATATTCCTTTAGAGCTAAGACACGGACACGGCTCTAGTCTCCAGTTGAAAGCGCTCCAAACAACCGGGAAACGATGCTGAGTTCACAGGCTCAGAGAACTGTAATGCATGTCGGAAGTGATGCGTTCATTGGAACTCGGAAAACCGTAGGCTACCATCATAAGTATATTTTAGACCTTTTTTCACCATACATGTGTTTGTATCCCTGCACAGTTGACTAAAACTAAACTGAACACTAAATCCAGGTGTGAAAAAACATTTAAGTTTAAACTAGACAGAAAAAATTTTTAACTAACTGAAACAATATTTTGTACTTGGAAAACTAACTAAAATAAAAATATACAGAAAGTTTGTCTTTTTTTCTCCTCAATTTGGTCAACTTTGTCAACATAAAGCAGTTACAATACATTAACCCGTTCTCATCTTTTCAGAAAGACAGCATTAATAATGAGCATGGCACCTCATCTGGTGGAGAGCTACTTTTAAATGGAAATAATTTCCTGGCCATTTTAGAAATGCGCGAGATGGAGGGTTTTGCTGCGGTGAGTCACATATTTTAAGTTTTGGCATTCAAATATCTGATACCTGGTTGCCAGCGCGGCAACACCTTAGTGTTGAGAACATTGTCGTGAAAAAAAAAAAAAAAACATGAAAAATTTGATACATCATGTAAAGTAAAGATGTAATTTATAGTAAACATTTATACCTAATTTCAAAAACAACACTGCATATACACTGCACTATATTATTATTATCATTTTATTATTATTATTTCTGATTACAGAGCACATTTCTGGGATTGGACAGAGGAGTGTCATGTATTCTACTCCTTCCTTTCTCCTCTCTTTCTGTTTCTCTTTGATTCTCTGATTCTTCATCTCTTCGATTTCATTTGAACATCCAGAATAAAAGATGTCAGCGATGAAAGAAATCAGATTTGATTTTTGTACTTTGTGGAGCACCCGCCCCCACCTCCTTTCCACTCGCCGACAGGTTTTTGGAGATGGCCGAGCAAAGCCCCAGATTGGAGGAAGATCAAGGCGCGTGAACGACGAGCATGTGGTGTGAACACAACGTGATCCGACTGCTCCGACGCCTGCGAGATATCAAGCAGGTTTAATATCTGCTCGTGTCGGGATCGACTCCGGAGTGATGCAATGAGCTGCAGCCAATGTGAGCGGACACGGGGGGGGGGGGGGGGGTGCACGGAGCAGCAGCACAAACACACAACATACCTATCTTACTTTACCTGTCTAGGTTTTTAATATATTTCTTATTTAAATTCTGTTTTTCTGTTTTATTTATTTTTTTTAAATGATGAAGAATGGAATACAAAATAAATAATCCTGTTCTGCGCATGGTTTCGCACCGTATCCCGTGTTCCTTCTCACGTTGTGTTTTGGTGACGTGGCTTGGACCCGACAGACTTGCCGAAGACTCCTCCCGGTGAAAGATGTTGTCATGTGCGACGCCCTGTCACAGATCAGTCACGACGTGTGAAACCACAACGACTGCAACGTTCCCCGTCACAAGACAGAGAGTCCTGTAGTGTGAACCGCGCAGCGATCTGAGCACTAAGGAAGTCCTGTGGCGCGTCCGTGACATTGGTCTCTCTCCCTCTCGCTCCTGTCTTTCTCCCTCTCTTTCCCACCACTCTCCATATCTCCATAACTTTCTCTCCCTCACCTTTCTCTGTCTTTCCCAACCTCTCTCCCTCTCTCTCCAACCTCTCGCTCTCTCTTTCTATCTCCCTTCCTTTCTCACCCTCAGCCCTCTCCCCCAGTTGCACTCATTCTGTCCCTCTCTCCCTTTCCCTGCCTCTACCCCCCCCCCCCCCCCCCCCTCCATTCTGCAGGTCTGGTCTTATTAAATCCTGTCATGTTTGCTTTGTAGTGGAGCCGCTCTAAGTGCTGTGGACACTTTGTATTACAGAGGCTCCATCTCACGGCCGGCTGGTCAGCGTGGTGAGCCGGGCTGCACCGCTGTGACGCCCGCCACCACTGCACGGTGAAGCCTGCCGCCGCTCCCCGATGAGACCCCCTCAGCTCCGCCGTGAGGCTCGCAGCAGCTCGGCGGTGGGGCTCGCGGCAGCTCGGCGGTGGGGCTCGCGGCAGCACCGCGGCGAGGCCCGCCACCGCTCTTTAACGTCGATCCAGTGTTGAGTGAATTGCAGCCGCGCAACGGGCTGCAGGATTTATTGCAATGGGGCCAAGTGACCACGTTCTTCTGCAAACGCCCAAAGAAGGAGGTTGTGACTATTCAGCTCAATCAGCTGAAGCTATTCTCTCGACACTGGATCAATTTCTTTCTCAGATGTTTGATTAAAAGGGTTAATCCTCAGAGGAGTGAAGAAGGCTCATAGTGGAGTCTTTGCCAGCTGTAAAGGCTGATGAGTTGCACAGTCAAAATATGACTTGATGAGTCATAATACGTAAAACTGTGTCATTCAAGGGGAACTTTTTTGGAAAAACTCACCTTTTCAGTGCGTGTGGGCATACATGTGGGTCTCTGATGGGCCTACTAACACCCAAACTGTGAAAAAAGACATCTCAGTCAGTTTTTTTGTGAGCTGTCTTATTTCAGAAAATGTGGTGAAATAAACCGTTCAGATTTGCAGCCCCTTTCTACGTCAAGTGGGTCTTCCGTAGAATTGGAACCCTCCTCCGCCTGAGAGCAACTCCACCCACAGCTGGAGAAATAACACAAAGAATAACAAGCGCTGCTCAGAAGACCATCACAAATCTTTTAAAAGAAAGAGGAATTAATACCAACTGTCCGTTAAGGAACTGCAGACGATTGAAATGTAAGTATTTAAAAAAATTATTTCTCTTTCTAGTTTCTCTTAAAAAAGTAAAATTGCTGTAGATGGACTGCAGTTTGCTGCATGCGATCCGCTGTGTGTTTCTACAAACTAAACAAATTAAAATATTGAGTTTTTATCGTAGATGTGTTTATTTTATTATCCGTCGTTTACATAAAACAAATCCACATGTCCCGGTGTGGTGTCCCGCACAAGCTTGCAGAACGGCAACAAAAGTCAGAGCAAACTTTTAAATGAGGCCTTGTAGATCTTATTTAAGTGAAGACTCAGGAACTTGGTCGCTTATTTCTAACCTCAGATTTGTTCAGGAACAGATTTGGGTGAAGTGATAAGCAGAGATGTGGACTCGAATGAAATGTGACTTGAGCTGCTTTCACACATGCACTCCGGACATTATCCGGACGTTGTCTGGATTTACCCTTTCACTAATGTAGCAAAAAACCTGAGCTTGTCCATATCAGACGCATTTACACTTCCTGGAAATAATCAGTTTGGTTTAGAGCATGGTGACTCCAAATGACGTCTCATTTTGCCATAAAGCAGTTCTGGCGCTTATTTGCGACATAGCAATAGTAGCGGTATAAATTCAGTATATATAGAAGATTACATTTTTCTATCGTCTTATGATATATCGTCATATTGCACAGCCCTAAATTAAATATAAAGTATCCAAATGTTCAATGTTGTCAACGTTGCATTACAAGTGTCAGTGTAACGTTAGCTGGTATGCAAGTGCACACTGGGAATGGAATTGTCAAGATTGGATGACTACCCTGTCGGTCAAGCTCCTCGCCACCTGAGGTTTGTACGTTACCGTCCCGCTGGTTACACACACACACAGTATGAACAGATCAGATCATCATGGCGGCCGCAACTGTGGCGGATCATCACTTTACGATTCAAATATTTTATTCAAGCAAATTCAAATCATTTAAATAAATCTGTTCACAAGTGTTAGAGATATTCTGCAAACAAACAGACGGACGGACGGGTGGAATGTAATAAGGTTTAATGTTGTCTTGCTGTCAGTATTTCACTGTTTAAAAGTGATGGAGAGGGAATCTATTTTGATTGAGAATAGATTAAGAAATGAATAAGCTTTTATAAAGTTATTTGTTTTTCGCTTGATTACGTTTATTTCCCTCAATATCAATAATTATGATACAAATTAAATTTGTTGTCATAATTTTTGTACAAGTTAGATTGGCCAATATTTTCATTAGACAGGTACTACTACCATGTATTTTCTCTTTATAAAGACTGGACACTGCAGGTAAGACTGCAGTGTCTTGGAAAAAATTACTTCAAGGATTCAAGAGGTTTATTCATCACATACATATACATACATTCATACATATGCAGTGAAATTTCTTTGCAACGCACCTGGAGATTATGCACAATAGTTTCTAAAAAGAACATAATAGATAACTTAATATCTACCTAGCAACTCACTGATTCTTAAAATGTTACGCAGTCAGTGAATAGAATAATATGAATAAAAATAAAACAAGACTCAAGAAGGTAACTGACTTGACTTGATAAGTGAACTATATGACTTGAGACTTACTTGTCGCTTGGATTAGACAGACTCGGTCACGTGTCGGCTGAAAAGGTAAAATCATTGAAAGTTTACAGAGTAAAACAACGGAACCTGGAAGTGAAGCTCAAACCCCAGTGGCTCACAGAACTAGGGGCTTCAGGGGGGTGGCTCCACCCACAGAAAACAGCTTGTTTTGGAACAGGGTGGTAAAGCGTCATGTCAGACTGGCTAGAACGCATGATCTCAGTGGTATTTTAGGCAAAAAGAATCAAGAATATTATTTGGGGACTGCAGAGACCTGTGTAAAAAGGAGCATAGCAGGTCCTCTTTAAGTGTTGGGGCTCAGAGTCATGTTAAGGTGTCGTGTCGCGCCACAGACACGGTGAGAAGCCTCCACTGCCTTCCCACACCCACAGTGGACTGCATGTCAGGAGAGGCACTCAGGCAACCTCTCACCAAACAAGCATACATAGAAATATTAAAGGGTTGGAAGCATTGTCTTCGTTAATTTCAATATATACTTTTTTTCGGCCCTGAGATTCCGTATGCATTTATTTAGTTATATAGTATTTAATATCCTTATAAAGTACATTACATTATTGATTATCTATCTACCTTTTCCAGTCCCCCTCCCTCCGTCTATCCTATTTGTCCGTCCTGTCTCCCATCCCTTAATCTATCTAAGCCACTTTTAACCACTAGAGGGCGCTCTCCGCCCTCCACATAACAACCCTGTTTGCTTCAGTGACTTCCCACCCAGGCTCCAGTAACTGTCCTGTTCAATGACACTTTATTCTGAATAAATATGTATAGTTTCATAATTATATTCATATATTTTATAATTATTATTTTTTTAGATGGCAGCTGTGTGGTTGTGCCTTTCTTCTCTGATAGTCATTTTGAGATTGATGGTAATATTTTTGTATGCATTCTATTGTCATATTATCATGTGGTTTTACTGCACTGTGTATTGTGTGGTGTGTGACTAGGAACTGCAAAGCAAATTGCCCCTCTGGGATATTAAAGAGTACAATTATTCAGAAAGGTGTGTTGGTGCTGTACCCGGGAACATATTTGTTTGAGGAGTGCACTGTAAAATCTTTTTATTTTTTTATTTCCAAAGTGCTATTGTTGGCCTGTTCTTGCAATTTTTCAAGGTGTGAAGGTGTGATTGCCTTCAGAGCAGATTTTGGATGACAGGGAGTCATTCCAACTTGGAGAAGCTGTAATTAAATGTGTGTGTGTGTGTGTGTGTGTGTGCAGTATCCACTGATCAGACACAACATTGTGCCCCTTGTGCCGCCAACCCAGCTATGACCCGTGGAGGCATGGACTCCACCAGACTCTGAAGGTGTCCTGTGGTATCTGGCACCAAGACGTTAGCAGCAGATCCTTTAAGTCCTGGAAGTTGGAGGTGGAGCCCCCATGGATCGGGCTTGTTGTTCCAGCACATCCCACGGATACTCCATGGGATCGGACCCTAACCCCACCCATCCACATGATGTAGAAGAAAAGGTGATTCATCAGACCTCCACCTTCTTCCATTGCTCCATGGTCCAGTTGAGATGCTCACGTGTCCATTGTAGGTGCTTTCAGGGGTGGACAGGGGTCAGCATGGACACTGAGCGCTCCCATACACAGCAAGCTGCCATGCACTGTGTGTTCTACACCTTTCTATCATAGCAACATTCACTGTTTCAACACTTTGTGCTACAGTAGTTCTTCTGTGGGATCCTTGGGCCCCATGAACCTGTTGCCGGTTCACCGGTCGTCCTTCCTTGGACCACGTTTGGTAGGTAGTAACCACTGCACAGCGGGAACATTACATTTAGTCATTGATCAGACGCTTTTATCCAAAGCGACTTACAATTGTTCAAACACCGATGGACGCAGCCATCAGGAGCAATTAGGGGCTAAGTGTCTTGCTCAAGGACACTACAGCATGATAGCAGGAGGAGCCTGGGATAGAACCAGCAACCTTTAGATGACTAGACCACCAGCTCTACCGCCTGAGCTACCATCCCCTCTTGTGGGAACAGCCACAAGACCTGTGCTCTGATGAGATGCTCTGACCCAGTCGTCCAGCATCACAATGTGCTCCTTGTCAAAGTGGCTCAGATCCTTACGCTGCTTCAACACATCAACTTCAACCACTGACTCTTCACTTGCTGCCTAATATATCCCACCCCTTGACGGGTGCCATTGGAACCAGATGATCGATGTCATTCACCTCACCTGTCAGTTGGTTTTAATGTTGTGGCTGATTAGTGTACGTATTGATCTACTGCAACCTTGGATAGAAGTTTAATAATTGCATTAGAAAATGTTTTCTTTAACCCTAGATGGATAAATAGAGATAAATAGACAGGTACACTGTAGGAAGATGTATAGAGACTAGTAGGTAGATGGATAGACCAGCAGGTACTGTAGATAAATGGCGATAGATACTGTAGATGAGAAGATCAGTGGAGTAGACGAAGAGGAAAGGTCAAAGAGAGAGAGGGAGAGGAGAAGATATGGTTTGGTCATCCATCATCTATCTATGATCAATACCTGGATGACACAGTGAGTGTAGTTGTACGCAGCAGCAGCAGCATCAGAAAGACTTTTTGGAAACAGGTTCTAAATCTTGTTTTGACGTTCAGTGGAAGTGACACGTTGCAGTTTGTTCTTTTTATTTATTTTTCTACCCAGACCCAAATTTGTTTCATTGGCATGACAAGCCTTCTTTCACTGCCAAAGCATAACAAGACATGACAGTTCAAACAATTATTATGTATACAAAAATCGACAAGACTATAAATTACAGTAAAAGGTGAAGAACAGGTCACATAAAGGTTTGTCGGTGAGTTGTCACTCAGTGTCCCCCCTTTTTCTGACAGGTTGCCATGTGTTAAGCTGCCACGATTGAGGCTTCTGCTTTTTCTCCTAAAATGTAGGACATATAATTGTATTAAATATAGTGTTGTAGGCGTCTGATGTCCTGGTATTTGTGGCAGCTCGTGATGAAGTGCAGCTCTGTTTCGATGTCTCCTCAGCTGCAGTGGGAGCACAGCCTGGCCTCTCTGGGTTGCCAGGTCTGACGGTTTGCGGCCCTTTTCCACAGCCAGACTGTTCACTGAGTCTGTACATCGTCAAAGTTTATTGTTTTTTTTGTCAGTTACCGTGGTCAAATATTCTGCGGTGGTGTACTGTCTGTTTAGGGCCATTACTGTAGCATTGAAGCTTTGGCTTTTCATAGTACTTTCCAGTATGTTTCATACTTTTTGTTGATTGCTAATTTGGTTTGGTCGAATTTTTGAAGGATGATGTCAGTGTCCTGATGCTGGCTGGTGTTGGTCTGCGAGGGCCCTGGTAGTCTGTGCAGTGTCAGGACCAGCTGACTGAGGGGACTCTTCTTTATGTTAATCTCTTGGCTTTACAGGGCTTTATAATGATGGGAGAGGGGGTCGCTCATTTTTGGATGTTTCCAGAATTGAATGGCTCTGTTTTCTTTCCGAATTATTAGTGGGTATTGGTCTAATTCTGCCCTGAATGCGTTGATTGTGGCTTTCCTCTGGACATAGAGGTGCTTTTACAGAATTCAGCCTGCAGGGTTTCTATTGGGTGTTTGTCCCATTTTCAAAATCTTATTTTGAAAGAGGACCCCACACTTCACTGCCATAAAGTGCAATAGGTTCAATGACTGATTGGAATATTTTGAGCCACATCCCAGTCGGGATGCCCATATGTACTGACTTTTGATGGCATAGAAGGCCCCTCTGGCTTTTTCTTTCAGTTAATTTATTGCCAAATTAAAAGTTCTCATGCAAGTGATCTTCAGCCCCAGGTCTGTCACATTGTTGGATTTGATTTGTTCCAATGCTGAGGTTGTACTTGGTTCCCTGACATCTTGGCCTTCTTTGGAATATCATTTTTTCTGGGGGGGGCCCGGGTCTGGCAGAACCGTTCTAACAGAGCCGGGTTCTGCTGTAGACCCCCTGCAGTTGGCGACAGCAGAACTAGGTCATCTGCGTAAAGGAGGAATTTAATTTCAGAGTTGTGTAGAGAGACCGGGTGTATCCCATTCTTACAATTGTTTTGTTAATTCGTTGATATAGATGTTGAAGAGGGTTGGGGAGATTGAGTTGCCCTGAGTCATTTCATGCTGTCGAGTAAAATTTGCAGTTTGTTTATTTCCAATTTTACATACAGTGCATAGATTTGATAAAATCTTGTGTTTTCCCTCCAACATCGCTTTCTAATAATTTATAAAATAGACCTTCATGCCAAATCAGGTTGAATGCTTTTTTGAAGTCTACAAAGCAGGCAAATATTTTGCTTTCATTTTGTTGGAATTTGGCAAATGAAAGTTTTCCGAGTTCCCATGGAACGCAGCATCACTTCCTGCTGTTTCTCGACAAAGTTTGAGCACTTTCTAATCCACCTGAACCGGATTGTGCGGGCAGCAGCCTTGACCAACAATGGAACAGAACTGGTGGAATAGAAAATAAGTGAAACCAGCTGTTTCTCCCAAAAAGGTGCGAAATAGAAAGTGCAAACACGGATGCCCAGAAATCCCCCGTCCATGTCCATATATGGTCAATGACATCCTGGCAACCACAAGCCGGAGCTCGCAGCCTGTGCGTTCTAATAATGAAACAATTAACATTAAACAAGTGCGCTCTGACTCAATAAAATATGATATATTTTACAATATGTCCACTTGATTTGTTCACTTGAGGGCAGTACAGACATCAGCAGCTTGTGAGAAGTGCTGGTGCGTAAGAAAAAATCACGGTACCACTACGAGTAAAACATAGAAGAGCAATGGTCCTGCACACAGGATGAGGTTGAAAGTTCATCTTAATCTGGTGTCTGTGTTTTTTAACATTTCATTTGGTATTCTGTCCACTCCATTTGCCTTTTTTCGGCTGCAGAGTGTTTTTTCTCTGTGATTTGAGTTTGAGGAGATAATTGTTTGAGCGATGGAATTTTGAGTTCTCTAATTGCTTTCTGATATTCTTCTGTGCTGTTTGGGGCCCGTCTGTATGGTTTGTTGGTGGTCGTCATTTGGCTGTGATCTGACAGAGGTGTAAGCGGTTTGACAGAAAATGCTCTGAAAGAAAATTGGTTTAAGTCTGTGATTGCATAGTGAACAGTGCTACTGCGCAGAGATGAACTACAGGTGTACTGCCCCAGGGAGCCCCCTCTCATTCCCCCGTTGATGATCTACAGATCCAGTCGTTGGCAGAGCTCTAGCGGCTGTTTCCCATTTCCGTTCACCTGGTTGTCAAAGTTTTCTCTTGAGTGATCAACCATGTTTTGAGCGTAGGTGTGACCGAAGATGCGGTCATTTCCCTTGTCAATTGTAAAGTCAGGCAGGTGGCCTGTTCTGGCATTTTAAGTCCCCACAAATCGGCACCTTTCCCTGGGCCTGTGTGAAGCTGTATATTTCAGAGCAGAGGCTCAGGAAGATCTCCTGGTTAAGATAAAGAGACTCAGCGGGGGGGATCCAAATGGGCATGCTTTGTTTCTGATTATGGAAGTATGATTTACCAAGACAGAAAGATTTTTATTATGATCCATGAGTCTCTTCCGCTGTTTACAGTGGGATGTTTGATGGAAGGAAGTATGACCTTATGGTAACCTGAGGGACAGTGACCGCATCCAGGTCTCTTGCAAGATGATGATGTCGCCGTTTTCAATGTTCTGTTGGAATTCCAGGGATTTGCTTCGTCCAGACAAAGATGAGTTAAATCCCTGGATATTCCACATTGTGATCATGAGGAACTTAATTGTTCCAAGAGATACTGTCTGTCAGTGTTACTGAATTAATGACAAATCCTTCCTATTGCTAAAAGAAAATGTCTGAAATACAATTTTGACACATCTTAAAAATTGATTGGATTATAAAGTTCAGGGATGCAAAGAAATCGCTTTTTTTCACGTCAATTTGGGTGACTTGTGTTCCGAAGAGTATTTTTTGTGGTGGGAGGGGAGGGTGCGGTTTTTAGCATTTTTTATTCAAATTTTTTTTATCCGTCCGAGAGAACCACACCATCTGCCATCCATTAACTAGTGGACTCCTTCTCTGGTATCACGTCAGAAGACACAGACACTGCTCTCTGGTTGAAAGCGTTCTAAAGAAGGAAGTGATGCTGCATTCAGGGGAACTCGTAAAAACTGGTTTCTCCAGAAAGGTAACTAACTGCTACTATATTTTGGCAATTCCACATGATGTGCACTGGCTATACCAGCCTAGACCAGTGCCTTGGTTGTGGAATTACTAAAATATAAAAGCAGTCAGTTATCTTTCTGGAGAAACCATCCACTCCTCCCAATATCACAATACTGTTCATATATAAAATGTAATCGTAATCTATGTGTAGATTTAAGGGGGTTAAAAAGTGATCCCCATTTTGAGAGCTTCCCAAAGGTTTCGTGCTTTTTTTTTCTCATTTGTTTCGGTAGTTTTTTTTTTTCTTTTCTTTTTTTCTTTCTTGTGTGTGTGTGTGTGTGTGTGTGTGTGTGTGTGTGTATGTGTGTGTATTTCACACTCATAATTATGTCCCTTTGTTTCAGAACAAGGAACACTCATTATCAGTGATGGCCCGTCACCGTGCAAGCGTCTGATCACAACATCCATTCATCTCCTCACCTTTTCCCACAATGTATTTGAAAGATAACACCACCAAATGGAGGTATAGCTCTCTCTCTTTGTTTTCTCCGTCCGTCTGTTTGGATCTTGAAGCTGTTGAAGCGGTCAGGTGTACCAAAAATGTACACCTTGAGAGGATTTTGCATAACGTGTTATTGCTTATGCAGACTTTTTTTCAATGTGGATTTTTTTAGACAGGGCATTTGTTCTGTTTCATCATCCATTGAAATGACCTGTTTTTTTGTTCAGAAAATAAGGTCTGCGGAGTCATTATTTTACAGTTTCTGCACATGTTTTAATTGTTAATATGTAACCCACCGCGTACTTTCGGGTCATTTGGCGGCTTTTGAGATTTGTTTTTTTGTTTCACATCATTTGAAAGTGGAGAATCAGAGCTTCCAAACAAGGTGTCACTTGTGCAAATCAAGCAAATATTTTTAAAGCTATGACTTGTTATTGTCAAGGGTGTGGCAAACTGTGTTTCTGAGATAATCACCTTCAAAGTTTTACCAACACCAGCTTCATTCAGCTCCCACAATGCAAATGGGCTTGGCAGACAAACAAAGTCCCATGGCTAATTAACATACTGCTGAATAGGCCAATCGCGAACAGCTTTGAACAGCTCAACGACACACAACTAATTTTATTAAAAAAAAAACTTTTATCTAAGTTTAAAAGTACGGACAACACAACAAAATGTAGAGTCTGTCAATATTATGAGTCTCAGAAAATCTGGAATCTGAAAATCTGTCACCAACCTCAACAGACTTCATCACGTCATCAACTTCTCCCGTCGTAACAACAGTCTCCTCCGGTGGTTCTTGAAAATATTCTGTTTCATCGTCACATTAAGTTTGAATTGTTCTCCAAGTCCGGAGTAATGTCACATTCAGCGTCGCCGTGGTTCTAAGCGTCGCCGCGGGAGAACTGACTATCATCGTGGAAAATGAAGTCCAGTACGCACTGCTAACACTGACTTGGATCCATCGCACTGGTCAGATTAATGTCCGAAATATGATTCAGAGCTTCCGCTGTCGCTTCACGTAACCCATAACGATACGGAGAAGAAGGTTTTCACAGACAAGTGAGAGCGAAACACCCCCGTGCTGCGCTTTAACCGTCTGTTTACGGAAGTGATGTAGGTGCGTGACGCAAACATTTCTTCTTCTTCGCCGTTTAACAACAATGGCTCCGTGTGTGTAAAAGTAGAACGATTTAAAGGTTGAATTCTATCAAAACAGTTTCACATTGTGACGTCACATCACATGGAATATGGAGGAATGAGTATATATTGTGTATATAGTATATATAGTGTACATAGTATATAAATGGTAATGAGATGAGATACTTGGTATTGTATGCAGTGTACAATACAGACTGGTCAGAGAGCTGGTCATAGGTCCGAACGGTCATAAAACAGATAGGTTGGTAAGTGAGGAGTACCTGTACATAGATGAGTGGAATAGTATTTGAAATCTCACCTTAAACATTACATTATTTTTTTATTGTTGTAATTTCCAAAGATTTTTTGCAGATGGTCCTGCTGGTGGCACACGCACACATACACACACACGAGACAGTTCAGTCTGTGCAGAACAGAAAAAACGTTAAAAGAAAAATAAGCAGAAACATTCAAAGGATTGGCTTGAAAGAAGGGCATAAGAATGGAGGGGAGAAAGTTTCACACCTGCCTCTTGTCTTTGCAGATCCTTGGTATTGATTCCAAAGGGGTTTTCATCTATGCACGATAAAAATGGTCTGAGGCCGTTTACCTGAAAAAGCAGAAACAAAATAAAACATAACAAAGAAAAAAATCTATAGAAATATACCATTTGGTCATAGAAAGCGACCGTGGTCTTCTAAATTTAATTATATTGTATCATTTGAAAATAATGATTGAAGGGCTCAGGGAACATAGGGCTAAGGGAACATAGGGCTAAGGCAGCATAGGGGTCAGGGAACATAGGGCTAAGGGAACATAGGGCTAAGGGAACATAGGGCTCAGGGAACATAGGGCTCAGGGAACATAGGGCTAAGGGAACATAGGGCTCAGGGAACATAGGGGTCAGGGAATATAGGGCTAAGGCAACATAGGGGTCAGGGAACATAGGGGTCAGGGAACATAGGGCTCAGGGAACATAGGGCTCAGGGAACCTTAGGACTAAAGGAACTGAGGGCAAAGGGAACATTGGGCTCAGGGAACATAGGGCTCAAGGAACATAGGGCTAAGGGAACATAGGGCCAAGGGTCCAGGGTTGAAGGAACATACTGTAGAGTTGGGGGATACATACAGTAGGGTTGAAGATATAAAGGGTTGGTTGAAGGAACTTAAGGGTGAAGGAACATATTGCTTGAAGGGAACATTGGTTTGAAGGAACATAGGGTTGAAAGACCATAACGCTGAGGGGACTAACAGTAGGACTGAGTTAACATAAGAGATAAGAGAAGAGATAACAGTTTTGAGGGGACAACTTCTTGAAGGAACAAACAGTAGGACTGAGGGAAAGACCCCGTCCAGATCCAGGTAAAAAAAAATGGATATACAGCTCTCTCTCTCTCACTCTTCAAGATTCAAGAGATTCAAGAGGTTTATTCACCACATACATATACCTACTTTCATACATATATGCAGTGAAATGTCAATGCAACGCACCCCCATGATTACGCACAATATATTCTAGACTGAACACTATAGTTACCTAAAAATTGCTAATAAAAAATGAGAGTGGCACATCCCCAGCGGTGTAACTTCAATTAGCCAGCGAGCTAGAGGTGTTGTTGCCAGACTCAAACCGAGCATAAAAGGAGTTCAGTTCGTTGGCTAGGGAGGCGTCCACACTTGTGGCTGGGGAGGGGCTGCTCTTATTGTTCCTAATAGTCCGTAGCCCCTGTCACAAGCATCTGGTGTCCCGTTGCTCCATCCGTAGCTCCACAGTCTCTCTGTACGTCCGTTTAGTGTCCTTCATCGTCCTCCGCATGTCATACGACGCCGCTTTGTAATTGTCCATATTTTCGGATACAAGACCGTCGTCTTAAGTGGCCATGCGAGCATTCAGAGCGCCGCGAATGGAATTAGCGACCCACAGTTTCTGGTTTGGAAATATTCAAATTTTCACCGTGGGAACGATGCTGTCCGCTAACGTGGCTACGAAGCTCACAGCCATTTCCGTAAACTCACTGACGTCACTGGAACTTGATTGGAACATGTCCCAGTCGACGTCAGTCAGAGCGTCCTGAAGCGCAGCCTCTGATTGGTCCATCCACCGCTTCACTTCCCTCGTCACCACCAATTCTCACGCATATCAGAGGCCTGTAAACGGGAACCAGCAAAATCGTGGTGTGATCAGATTTCCCGAAAGCAGGGAGCAAGACGGTCTTGTATTCGTTCTTGTACGGTGTGTAACAATGGTCCAAAGTTCTATCTCCCCTGGTGGGCACACGTGATGTGTTGGTAGAAATTAGGCAGAACTTTTTTAAGGTTCGCCTTGTTAAAGTCCCCCAGTCACCACCACAGCCGCGTCGGGATGTTTTTTTTGAAATCCGTACAACACATCATACAGGTCCGACAGTGGTGTGATGATGACCGTGTTGAATTCCCGGGGGAGATGAAATGAACGGCATTAGATGGTCAGCTTTTCCAGGTTCAGCGAGCAGGAGCGGGAGAGAGTCCTGATCTTGTTGGGGTTACACCAGACGCCTCCACCCTTGGATTTTTCCCGACTCCCCCGATTTGTCGGCGCAGAACATCTGGCATCAGCGCTTCATCCAGCACCAGCGGGTTCAGCCATGTCTCCGTCAGGCAGGCAGGACGCAACAGTTTCTCGTA
>NC_137205.1:30346023-30368419 GCF_960531495.2 Zeus faber | reverse complement strand
AAATCATGAGAACATACTGTTGTGTGATGGAACTGGGATTTCACTACACGTCTTACTGTACCACTAGAATTTCGAAGGTACTCTCTTCCCCGGGGGGGGTTAGTGCCAAACAGTCAGGCAGTTGGTTGACATTTCTTAATTTCGACAATATGTTGACAAAGGCCTTGCCAGGGTTCTGGTTCTCCGCCATCTTTGTATGAATGTGTGCATAATTGTGGAGCCCTTTCATGTCTGATGCAACAAGAAAGGCTGTGAAATCAAATTATTTTCAAGATTTTGGGGCTGGTTAAGAATTCACTTTTTGCAGTCTAGTGTTACACCTAGGTCCGTTGGCGCCACCAGAATTCATTCATTCAATATAGGAGGTCGGTGAAACCAAAACCGACAAACTGTACCAAGTCCTGCTTGGATTTGGTTGCTTGGTAACACCAGATGTGGCCAGAGCCACCTTCCAAATGCCTGTGAACAGAACTTTTCCAAAGTGTTTTTGGGGCATTTAATGTGAATGGGAGGAACTAGGTGTCGGAGTCTAAGAAGGTTGAAACTTCCCTGTGTCCGCGTCGCATTTTTATTCATTTTCTTTTCTATTAATTCGTCCCGGGGGTTTCACACACCTACACACACACTCACTGAGTGGCGACATTACCCACAATGCATTTCTTGCCCCCCTTTTACCACCAGCAGTGGTACCACCACCGCAAAAAAAAAAAAAAAAATCCTCCCCGCTCTAGCTTCCTCAAATTGCCTCTCAATTTTCATTTGGAACTTCGATTAGTCTGCAGCCCCGCGTTCCTCCTTCCTCCAGCACTGGGATGTCAGGGGATCGATGGAACCTGGGAGGAGCCGTTTTCCCTCTCCTCCTCTTCTCTGCTTCTTCTCCTCCATTGTTTCTAATAGCGGCCTGTGCACAACTCCATAACAGTGAGTCATCACACTCTCTCTGCCAAAATCTTCTTGAAACATTACATTCAGGTTTTCTTTATTTCGTTAATTTGTTCATTCTTGCCTGTGTTATTTATTTTGGCAGTGATAACCCATTAGCCATCCACTTTTATATTAAAATAAATGGTTAACGATGCTTTCTGAAAAGACAATTTAAAGCCTCGAGTTTTGGTTTGGGTTTATGTCATTGCCATAAGAGCGGGATATGGAGCCAGAACTTTATCGATTTGGGCGGCGGGGCTTTGTGTGCCGTCTCTGTTCGGATTGTACTGAATGCAGATTGTGGATTTGTCCCCCATTGCTTGCATTGAACTGCTGGGAGGGATGGAGCATCCTGTTTGGAGGAAAAGACCCTTGCTACGTACTACATGAGGGGTGTGAGTCCAAGACAGTGATCGACTTCCAAAAAAACGGAACCATTCCTTTTAAGAAGAAATAAAACAGTGTATGATTTAAGACTGAGACGCACGTTGTTGAAATGAGCAATTTATCACCTCCAGAGCTAGATGGGTGGAGGGGGGTAGACACTGAGAAAAAGAACGAGACAAAAAGGAGAGAGCGACAAAAGGAGAGAGAGAAAGAGAAAAGGCAATTTTCTTGAGACAGTTTAGACTCATCAACCTCTGTTTCCTCCATCACCTGAATCCCACCCAAGGCTCCTCCACCAAGCAGCGACTCAATTATACTGGGGCTCAAAGGACAGGTGTGTGTGTGTGTGTGTGTGTGTGTGTGTGTGTGTGTGTGTGTGTGTGTGTGTGTGTGTGTGTGTGTGTGTGTGTGTGTGTGTGTGTGTGTGTGTGTGTGTGTGTGTGTGTGTGGATATCTGTTTTGTGGGTGTGAGGTTTCACTCAACTATTTTGGAGTGTGTGCCTTTGGAATTAGGTGGATTCAGTGTGTGTGCGCAAAATGTGCATAGTGTGTTGTTGTTTGTGTCAGTTGCTCAAACACCTGAGAGGCACAGAGGAAGATTGATGCGCTGCCACGAAGCAACGGACGGTGATGTGAGCAACCTCGTGCCTCCGAGGTGTGTGTGTGTGTGCTGTGTGTGTGTGCGTGCGTGCGTGCGTGCATGTGCGCGCGCATGCGTGCGTGCGCGTGTGTGTTTGCTCTACTTGTGAGGACCTGTCTCCAAATTGACAATTTTTTTTTGCTTTAGAAGTGCACCAGGAACATGGGTCCCTGCTTCAAGATTCAAGATTCAAGATTTTTTATTTGTCACATACATATACATACTTCCATACATATATGCAGTGAAATGTAATCAGCTCCGCTTACTCACTCACTTACTGTATGTGTCTCCAGGCTTCTGTGCTTGTGAATGCAAACACATGAGCACACATGCAAGTGTGTGTGTGTGTGTGTGTGTGTGTGTACTGTAGACGGGTGTGAAGACATGCGTGTGTGTGTGTTTGTGTGTGTGTGTGTTCCACGGTGGATCTGTCCCATTGATTGATCGATCAGCCGGTCCTCACTCAGAGGTTAAACGAGCACAGATAGTGTGTGAACCTCGCAGCCCTGGGAAGATGTGGCCGCGAGGCCTCAACACCTGCAGCTTCCACCTTCACCTTATTTACATACTATTAATATTCATGAGGACAAGTTAGAACATTTAAATAAAGCGAAGGTGAATATAAGATCAGATACTGTGATTCTGGAATTTTAAATCACTTTAAAGAGACAGGACAGACTGGAAGGAAGGAAAGTATCATTTGATAGACAATGGTTGAAGTTTGGTGTTAGGGCTTCATACTGGTGGAGTTGGGAGCTGACACTGGTGGAGGTGGGAGCTGATAGTGGTGGAGGTTGGAGCTGATACTGGTTGAGGTGGGAGCTGATACTGGTTGAGGTGGGAGAAGATACTGGTGGAGGTGGGAGCCGATACTGGTGGAGGTGGGAGCTGATACTGGTGGAGGTGGGAGCTGATACTGGTGGAGGTAGGAGCAGATACTGGTGGAGATGGGAGCTGATACTGGTGGAGATGGGAGCAGATACTGGTGGAGGTGGGAGCTGATACTGCTGAAGATGATTTTTATACATCACAGTTTTCAGTCCATTTCCAATAATTTTCAGTCCATTTCCTTGTCATACTCAATTGAAAGTTGTCACAACCGTTGAACAATTTCAACACATTCCAAACCTTTTGTCAGATACAGAAATATCCATCACTCTTTTGACAATGAGCCGTCTGACATCTGGAAACTTCACCAGTTTGATGTCAAACTTGACCTATTCAACCACTGTGTGTGTTGACGGCGCTTTCCTGTTTTGTTTCGACAGCTGCGATGCCTCGTACATCAGATTTTTCAGAATTTCCTCTTTAAACTCATAAAATGAATCAGTATCTTCTGTTCTTTCCATATAATATTTATTATCATGAATTCTTCTTTAATGTATTTTTCATGCGTCATCACTCCGTTTCCTCTCTCAGTCCGTTCCTTCTCCTCCGTTATCTCTTCAGAGAGGCAGCGAGCGCTGAGATTTCACTTTTCTCTCCTTCCATTGTTTCTTCTTCTCTTTCTTTTGTCTCTTTGTGTTTTTGACTCAAGCCAGCTCCCAGATTGTGAACGTTGATAGAGAGGGAGGGGTAGGAACAGGCTCTGCACGAACAATTTAGATATAATCTGTCATATACAGTAACGCCGTTGCGTTCAGGGGTAAAATTGGTTGTAAATTAAGACATTGAAGGGGTTCCCTTGCCGACGTTGACATATTTTTCTCTATGAACGATATGGAAGGGCTCGGACAAATGGATAACTGGAAGGACTCAAAAAGAATTACATGAAATTCCAGCTGCACTGCACTCAAAGAACTGTAGTTTGTGAAACCTCAGTTCCACCTGTTGCTGTTTAAATTTATTGATAGAGCCCGATAATGGTGCTCAGATAATGGCCGATATATCGGCCGATATATCGGCCATTAACAAATAGAATTTGTTGGCCATTATTTGAGTACATCCGGCACTTATGCAGCCGATATGTTCCGATTTTTAAATAAGTATAATATACAAAAATACACTGATTATTTATTCTGTACTTGTCTGTTTTATACTACTTTTTAAGTTACCCACAAAAATAAGCGCAGAAGGTCAACTAGGCATTATAAATCCATCCATGTTTGTTTACACTCGCATTTAGACACAGACACGGCTCTCCACGCAAGAAGCAATGCTGCGTTCATGGGAAAATCAGAAAACCAATTTGTTTTGGAAGTGATGATGCGTTGTGTTAATGTATAAATACATTTTATATTTAATATCATCTTTTACATTTTTTATTGATCAAAAAGTTCTTTATGTGTTTTTTTCCATTCATTCGTTTGCTTAAAAGTTACTGTAAATGTTCCCAAATATAGAAACTTAAAATGTGACCCAGCGCATACTTTAGGGTCATTTGGCGGCTTTCGACTTTTTTTTTTTTTCCCATCATTTGAAAGTGAAGAATCAGAGCTTCCAAACAAGGTGTCACTTGTGGAAATCAAGCCATTTTTTTTAAAGCTATGACTTTTTAATGACAAGGATGTGGCAAACCGTGTTTCTGAGATAATCCCCTTGAAAGTTTCACCGAGACTTGTTTCATTCGCCTAGCTCCCAGAATGCAAATGGGGTAGCCAAAGCCACATGACAAACTGCGAAATGGCAGTGCATCAATCTTCACTGCATTGTTCTTGTGTTTTGAGGGAACGTTGAATGTATTTTTGTTTTGAAAAAAGTAAGAAACAGTAAGAATATACATGTTTTAAAAAATTACTTTATTTTATTTCATTTTATTTTAAATCACCAACCTCCACCACCAACAGACTTCATCACGTCATCAAATTCTTCCGTTGTTACAACAGCGGCTGTATCGTTGGTCTCCTCCGGTGGTTCTTGAAAATAAACAGTTTCATCATCACATTCGGGTTGAAATCAGCTGTTTGAAATGTTCTCCAAGTCCGAAGTAATATCAGATTCAGCATCGCTGTCGGAGAACTGACTATCATCGCGGGAAATTAAGTCCAGTGCGCGCTGCTTAACCTGACTTGGATCTATCACACTGGTCAGATTAAGGTCGGCAATATGATTTAGATCTTCCTCCACCTACTTCCCCTAATCAACTGGAGTTTTCCGGAGCCTCGTCTTGTTTACAAAAGTGACAGTGACATCAGTGACACGCCCCGTCCACAACGATGTCTCTGTGTATATGTAAAACACGTAATATTTAAAGGCTGAACTATACTAAAACGGTTTGACTTTGTGACTTCACATCACATGGAATATGGAGGAATGATCTTCACCTGGACGCTCGCTTTAAAGAGAAACCATTGATCTGCGTCGTTCAGCGCTGTTCAGCGTCTCGGTAAGTGAACTGCATTTCCCCATGTCATCCAACGGGAATATTTAACTCCACGCTCTAATGTTTTTTTACAATTTATAAATCAAACTCGTTTTTCAAAATACATTAAGAAACAAAAACAAAAAAACGAATTTTCCTTCAAGAAAGGTTTTTTCAACTTATTTGGCTGCTCCTGGCCATTTTAGAAATGTGCGAGATGGCGGCTTTGCTGCGGTGGGTCACAAATATATATTTTCCAAATTCTATTTGAAAATGTCTCACTTTTTGACAAAATATTAGACAAAACATCGGTCATCAGTGGGCTAGGACTCCAAAATCAGGATCGGCTTTGGACCAAAAAATGTGGCATCGGACGGTACCATAGATATCGCTGATTGTGGGGAGATGATAAATAGATAATGTGCATAGCACATTTATCCTGTTTATCCATCCATCAGATGGATAAACAGGATAAAGATTCTTCTTCTTATTATTCTTCTTCTTCTTCTTCTTCTTCTCATAAATATATTCTAGATTTTTCCAGATGTTTGTCCTGTCATAAAAATAATAATAACGTTAACAGGTTTGCTATATAAACTTCAATGAGGGATGACCCACCTCCCAAATCCCATTTCAACCCCTGATGGCGTTTATTGTTCATGCACTTAGTTATTCTTCATACTGAGTGTCACTTTGACTGTATTGATGCTCATATTTGTACAGACTATTATATTATATAGCTATATAACTATTATAACTATATATAGGTCTCAGGAAGTACAGTAGGTGCTGCAGTGTTGTGTTGAGTAAGTGTTTATATCCTGTTTGTCATTAAAAGCTGCTTGTTTATTCCCGGCATTCGGTGATCGGGCATGTACATGAGCTGAGCACTAAATACCGTTAACAAAGCGAAAACATTTTCTCTAGCTGGTTCGATCTGATCTGCCGATCTGCCAGTCTGCCAGAATGATGAGCAACACGTCAATTAGACGCTCATCCGTCACTGAGGGGCTGCATCAGCGAGTTATTTTCTTTTACAAGGTCACTTTGGACTCCCTGGCAACAGCATTAGGCTGGGGAAAGGGATAAACACCAGTACAGCCTCATCTTCAACTCATGAGGGGAAATCTAACTATAAAGGAAAGAATCTCTGTCCATCCAATCTGTGTCTGTATGTCCTGTTCTGTTCATCAGATCTACTTCATAATTGGTATATTGCTGGGCACCCAGTGTCAAATTTTGTGCAATTTGGACACGCAACACGTGTAATATTAATAAACTTTCAATAAACAGCAATCAGCGAGCCGCTCCACTCGCAGGACAGCGAGCCGTTTGCAGCAGCGTGGCTGGGCTTCAGAGCTCTAAGACTGAGTCACTTAGGTCCGCAATGCAGCCCTTTTGAACGGGCGCTGGCGCAAGTCTAATCTAACTCATTGATCTAAAATTCTAGGAATCTCTGTTTGTCCGTCTGTCTGTCTGTTTGATGTTGTATGTATGTCCTTCGATTATCTCGACAACCATTCATCTGATTGACTTCACACTTGGTGGGTGTATTGCCGGGGACCCAAGGACGTGCAGTGTCGAATTTGGTGCAGTTTGGCAACGGGGCACGTGTAATACTAATGAACATTGAAGAAAAAAGCAAGCAGGGCGCTGCTCTATGCAGCTGGGGAGCTTTGTGACATCATCATCCCATTCCACTTCGCAGGGTGATTTGTGGTCATCCAACATGTGAAGGGGAGCAATCGTTAAAGCAATCGGACCGTTCCGAACAGGCATGTGTCACGCGACACGTGGAATACTAATAATCTTTGAATAAACAAGCGACAGTGAAAAGTGTATCTCCCCGGTGTTTTTCACCGCGTGCGCCGCAACTTTCCCAAACAGGCATCTTTTGAACGGCCACTGCACTAGTTTACTTTAATGTTTAGAAAAATACCATTTTTTAAATCATCCATAGATCGTTTAATTGAACTATTGTCAATGTACAGTCAGGAAATTGCTCTGTGCTTTAGTAGCTTCATAGAAACAGTGGCTTCTGTGGATATACAACAATAATGATAATAAAATATAACTGCAGGCAGCAATACATGGGGTCCAGTTTAGTTGTGTTGGGTGCGTTTTACAGTTTCTCGGGTTCTCTGAAACCCAGTGCGATTTTCCAAGTTTACTTGAACGCAGCATGGGCTCCCGGTCTGTCCTTTCCTGGTTGCTCATCTCACGGTCTGCACAGGGCCCTGTGCAGACCTCCGGTCTTTAAAACAGCCATCGAATGTTTGCCTGTAAACCACAACTTGTTATTGTTATAACTCATCGTGTTGTCTGTGGAAATAGAGCTGCACTCTCAGTGTCTCAAAGTCTTTCTCAACAATCTCCTCTCTCTCCGCCACCCAACCGGAAGTTTGAGAACCTTAGCGTGCTGGCGATGCACAAACGTTTGTATACTTCTGATCAAATTCAGACGGTTTTTCACTAATTCCTGCTCCGAATGTGGATCGATATGGATGAAACATGAACTTGGCTCTAACAAGACCTCGACCGTGTCGGGTCTCTTTAGAAAAATGCTGAGGGGAATAACAATAATATTTAGCCCTGCGGGCTGAACTCCTAAATATACAGTAGATAGAGGCAGCAATGCATGGGGTCCGGTTTAGTTGTGTTAGGTACAGGTTTCCGGGTTCTCTGAAATGCAGCGCGAGTTACAATTTGCCGTTGATCACCATTGAATCCTTCGGTATGCGCTCCAGCCACACCTCAGAATGCGAATGAGCCCTCACTGGACTTAACATCAGAGACATTTCATCAACTTTTTCAACTTTTGGATCTAAGATAAAATGGACATGATTTCGGACCCTTTGCTGTGGAGCGGCAAACAAACTCCATGTGTGAGGATACAAACACGGAATATGTTTTTGACTGACTTGGGAGTGAGTAAGAAATTTTAACATTTAAATTTCGCCAGCTTACTATGTATGTCTCAATTATTTTTCTTATTCAACGGTTCATTGGGTTCAGTATTTTATGAGGTGTTTATCGCACATGTTCATATTGCAATGACAAGGAAAATGTGATTTCTATTGCTCCAGAGGGCAAATATTTTAATTGACAGCTCAGGAATTTAAATGGCACCGAAATTGCATTTAAATTGGGGTTTGGTCTGGTAGACGCCGATTGCATAGAACAGAACCGGTGCCAATATTTTGGTGCCCAACCCTAGTTATGAGTGGCTCAACATGCACTTACGTCACTGAATGTTTCTCTCCTGCCGTTCAGTTTAAATATCCTTCAAGAACTCGCAAGAGGCTGGAGGGGATGACTGAGAGACGATGCTTGGACAGTTTTTCAATCATTTGTGCTTCAAATGTAGATCGACATTGATCTTCTTGAATGACAAGACATCTGAAACGTCCTGGTTGTAACGACACCTCAACCATGCCTCTACGTACTACCGTTTGAGATGCTTTTAGCCCGAAAAATATAGAGATTTAAAGAAAGCAAATTATTTTGTATTACCTAACAAAACAAAATCAATAATAATTATTATCATATTGTAATTATGATAAAATAATAATAATTATAATAATAATAATAGTTATAATAATAATAGTAATAATAATATTAATAAAGTTTTTTTTATATTGTGACTGACCTTGAGGACTGGATTTTTGGACAATGGCTTCTTTATTGTTTTCGATTTTTGGCAATTTTTTCGCCATCTGGAACAATAACAAAAATAAACATTATAATTACTTTTCACAACAATAATAATAAAAACATTTTATTTTAGAAATATAATAAATACATGTTAGTTGTAATTACTATTTTTTGCTTTTTTCTGTCAATAATGTACAATTGGAAAATTGGGTTAAATAGATGACGCGTCAAATAGATGCAGACAACATTTATGGAACTTAAACACTAATTTGTCATTAGAATTATTATGGAAGAACTTGTCAATACTACAAACACTTTCTGTCTTTTTATTTAAATCTGCTACGTTTAGATGTAGGAAATAGTTTATACATTAGGTTTCCTAAAAGAAAAAGTTTATTTTCTGCTCTTAACCAAATCTTGTTATTGTTTTAACTTCCCTTGTTGCGTGTAAGTACATGTGGAGTCTCAGTGACGCCAGGTGACATTGGGCCTCGTGTGCGTCAGTGATGACGTATTAACGATAGCAGTCGAACTTTAATTTTCGTGGTGGCTTTTTTCCTTGGATTACATTTTCAAAATGTTCTGTGAGTAATTACCATTGCACAGCTTCTATTTTTCTGACGGCTCGCTGGATCTTGGACGCATCGCACATTTCAGTGGACTCGACATGGTAACAAGTTTTTGTGACTGTTTTTCATATTTATCATGAATCTGGCGAAGTAATGGGGACCACAGAGATAAAATATCAATCAAACAGATCCACAGACATCTACCAGGTAAGAAGGTACATAAATATACACGTAAACAAATAGGTTGTAATGTAGAACCACTACAGAGTGACAGTCTACACCGTACACTGGACACAGTGCAAATGTACATTCCAGATCAGAACCCTTTATATTTATAGTAAATAATATGATGACGTCTTAAAATGTCTGACTCTAAATCCCAGCTCCTTCATTTTGTTTACAATTAGTGACATGTCGGTTAAGCACTCTATTAAAGGGGCAAATTTGTTCTGTTTTTCACTAATATCTGCTCTGTATGTGGATCAATTTGGATGAAACGTAATCCAGCAGATGCTTGTGACATACCGGTTTGAACAACACGTCAACCATGTTCGTACCTTATGTTATTGTCAATTGTGCCAACTTGGTCAGTTCTTCTGTTTCAAATACTGTAGTTTAAGATTGAAAAATTCAGAGAATTATACATTTTTACTTATTATTATTATTATTATTTTTTTATTATTTTTATTATTATTACAAATTATTATTATTTGTGTGTGTATGTATGTATATATATATATATATTTTTTTTTAATATACTGAATATGTATATATATATATATATATATATATATATATATATATATATATATATATATATATATATATATATACACTGTATATGCTCGTATTTCCCTGTAGATCACCATGCTGACAGCTTATTTAATTTTGGGAACTCTCCTCCCTCGTGGAGCTGCGTTGAATTTGACATTTACGCTGAAATGCATCTGATTTATGCTGCGACACGGCAACATGTACATGGACGCCACCTCAGGTGACACGTATGTCCAGATCTCCATCCTCACCACCAACCACCATATTTCTCCACCTGCTCCAGCACCATAAATCAGGCACTAAAGACCAGGAGAGAGATGTACCCCATTCTCCCTCCTCCAACCTGCATCCTCCACCCCCCCTCTCCTGTCCTTGTCCAGGTTTCTAATAGAGTCATAAATACATGAAGGTGTGAAGGGCTGGGAGAAGGCTTCAGGGCTGCCATACATCTACATCCACGCTACATGGCTGGAGTCGGGAGGAGTAGAGTAGAGGGAGGTGCTCAGTCGGTGGAGCTCCGCTCAGGACCTGCTGGTGGGGACACGCCCGCAAGGACATTTATATGATTCCTCTTTGCACATGAACAATGCCGTCTCCAACGGTGTGCAGATGAATAACAACACCCTGGTTCTAATCCAAAGAAAATAGCAATGTGACAAAGCAGAGGGCGTGTCCTCTTCTCCCTCGGGTCCAACAGCCTGGACCGGTGCTGCTTCACTGTTGGGTTTCAGAGGCTGTGATCATGTTCTCCCATCAGTGTCAGTATCACAGCATCCGGTGTTTGATCTCCTCAGTCCATCCCCGTCCATCTGTCTTCTGTCTTCTGTCCATCTGTCCTCCTTTCCAGATGTCCAGCTGTCCTTATCTATTTCTGTCTGTCTGTCTGTCTGTCTGTCTGTCTGTCGAGACAAAAAAGTTAATTCGGAAACTACAGGGCTGAAGTTGTTGAGTATTAACGGATCCGTCCCCAGTTCAGATGAACCTCCAGCTCCTTCTCCTTTTGACTGAATCGTGTCGACGTGACGAGATCAGTCGTTTCCCGGAGCCCAGTCGGCCTCGCACACGAGCGATCGCACCGCCCCCGACAAAACAAAACAAACGCAGAGAAGAGGAAAGCGACGCGGCGACGGAGGAGTGCGTCCGCCTGACAGGTCCTGGCAGGTTTCTAACGAGGCTTCGCTAACGTGTCGTCAGACAAATTAAAAAGACACAAAGCAGACGCCGGCGGAACAGGGAGAGCCGCAAAGTGCACGATTCTAATATTCATAACTTTCATTTTCGTGCGGGTGCGCGCGAGCGCTTTGTGCATTGACATGCATGGAGCTGCTGCAGGACGAGGCAGAATATTCCAGGAGGTTGTGATCCATCTGCTGCTGCTTCATTATGCAGCACAATCTGTCCTGATGTGTCGCTCCATGGAGCAGCCACAAAGAACCTGAGCAGAAAGAGAGGGAGGTGTAAACCACATGGAGAAGAGGAGAAGAAGATTGAGAACGGATTAGAGGAGTGGTCATTTAGAGCACGCCGCTTCAGGGGCGTGGGGTGGATGAAAATAGGACGGAAAGAAGAAACGCAAACAGTTCCCTGTGGGAGACGGGCGGGGCTCCTCCTCCCCCCTTGCCCCTTTGCTCCTTCTCCCCCTCGCTCCTCTCTCCTCGTCCCCCCTCGTCGCCCCGTCGGCCGCCCCGTCCTCGTCCCGCTGCCACTCTCCGTCGTCCAACCCAGTCCCCCTTCGCCCCGCCTCATCTTTCCGTCCTCCGGCGTCGCACCCCCCCCCCATCATCCTACCGCACCTCCTCCTCACCCCCCTGCCCCCCTCTCGTCCCCCTCGTCCTCCAGCGTCCCTCCAGCCGCTGATCCCGGCTCAGACGCTCCCAAGCCGATGCAATTTGTCTCCAGCTTTCTGTCCGACTGTTAAAGGTTAAACTTGTTATTCCAAATATCCACACGACTCTTTGCCTTCACGGGCTCTTTACGTTCGCTCTTTAAAATTCCGTCTGTCTTTCATGACCTGTTTCTGTTTTCTTTGCGCATTTGTGTCTCTCTTCGTACGCCGCGCTTACACATACTGTCGCTTTTTGTAGCAGGAGAGCCTTTTCGTAGCGATGAGAGGCCGGGCCCATTTTTGAGACTTGACGCGTCGCTCAGTAAAACGAGTCGTTGGGTATTCGCTTTCACTTCGCCTCGTTCCACGATGAAGCCCTCTGCGTCATTTGAGCTTTCCTGAGAGCCGGACTGCAGCCGCGCTGTTGAAAGGAAAACCTGCAGCTTATCTTTCAGCCAGCGTGGACAGGATAGCTTCAGTTGACGAGCGCTCGCCGGGGTGATAGAGATCAAATATTGTTTCCTAGATGTCGATTGCCCCCTTGTACTACATTATCACAGCTCGCTACGCGGCAACGATTCGCCCAGTACTGGATCAATTGAAAACCTCCTGATGCCAATCACTCGGTTTGACTCCCGATGATCGAAAAATACGAGTAAGAAAACACCACCCGAAGGGAGGATGACGAGAGAAACCGTCCTTGTGGGGAGGATGGTTTTAAACTTTGCTGTAAAGTTGCAGTGAGGCAAATTCTGTCTGTGCTGATAACAGAGGACGAGAACCCCCCTGTCTCCAACCTCCTTGTCCGTCAAACATCCAGGTGTTCCAAGAAGATCTCGGAGGGGTCCGGGAGGCTGCGTGAGGGTGTGGCCGGACTCAGGGAAGATGTTTTTAGAAAGGAGAGGATGTGAACAAACCGTGCTACACCTGCGGCTCACAAACGATTCATCCGCGGCGAACACATCTTTTGAACGACTCGAACGAGCGAGTCTGGAGTGGATCCGTCCGGTCAGAGAGCCGAGCGTTTTGTAAACTAAATCAAATGAGCGTCGAAAAAAAAAAAAAAAGGAGGCAAACCTTTCATTGCAAACCACCTGTTATAATGGGCAGAAGCGTGTTGGATTTCTGAGAACGTCAAAGCTCCTTCAGGGACAGAATGTTTTATGCTGCTTTACTTTAAAATACTTTGAACTTTTTGCTTTAAAAAAAATTATCGGTTATCGCTCTCTTTCTTTTTGTCTCCATCTCTCCCTCCGTCCCTCGGAGACCGCTCCCTGCCTGCTGTTGTAGACTCCAATTAGAGTCGGCTCGTCTTGACTCAAAGTGGTCTTGACGCAAAGTTAAAAGCTTTGGAACAGAAGAGATGGATGCAGTGAGACAGAGCCCCGGCGTCACCGCCTCCTCTAACTGGATTAATTCAACCTCGCAACGGCGTGTAGGTAAAACCGCAGCAAGGAGCGAACACACGCCACGCAGGACGTCCACCGCCGCGTACGGTCGCCGCCCGGGCGTGCTGGACAGAGGGAGGTCAGGAAGCTGCACCCACACACATTTAAACACACGCTTACCGACACCAACACACCCTTTGACCCCGCTCTGCTCCTGACGGAATTGACTTGATCGGCCTTTGGCTCCGAGCCGCCGTCGCCGCCTCCCACCTCCAGCTTGGGAGGTCATCCGAGCTTTGGCCTCTGACAGAAGGACGGCAGATGAGGGCTTTCGGGCGGTTGGCTTTGGCTTTGAGGAACTCCCCGGGGGACGGAGGTCGGCCGTCCGACCGAGGTATTCTGGTAAAAACGATGAAGCTCCGTCACACGATCTAAAAGCCCTGACCCGGGCCCAGACCCCCGTCTTCCCCCTCCGTCCCCCGACTCCTCACGCTGTCATGAATATCGTTTATGAATATTCAACGAGCTGCTTCCTTCCTTCCTTTTTTTTTTTTTTGATGGAGAGGCGGTGAATGGTCCACCAGCTGTTCCAGTCGAAGACTTCAAACGCCGCCATATGTTTTAAAAGTCACCGGTGCCTCCGGATTAGACAGCGAGGAAAAAAGAAACACTTGACACTTGGTGGTTGAAAGAATGGAAGCAGTGTAAATAATTCACTTCTCAAACCTCATGGAGAGTTGTTGCCTCGGCATGAGAGAGATTTTTCGGGGTGTGCAGGTGGATTCCAGGCTTTGATGTCCAGCCCCCTTCAGGACGCCACTGGGGGTTCACTGCTTGGAGCGTGAGGCGCCAGGGGGTTAACGAAGCCTCAAACACAATCCCTGCGTGACTGTTACGTACCCGGAACACCAACGGGATGTCGTCCCCTGTGAGGGATTGAACCAGACCGCCGCCTTTTAATCTTGATGGAGAGGGAAACAAATTGGGGGAGCTTCCTGTTCCGTCCGTGTGGCTCATCCTGTTTGTGCAGCGTTAGCAGTTGTGTTTATATACACTTGCACGTAATCAGCTCAGCGGCTAGCACAGCGAGCAAGCCAACACATCTTTTAAATGATTCAGGCAGACAAAGAGTGGTTGGTTTCGTTTTGTTTTGTTCCTGATTCTACAAATGCAGCCAGGCACGCAGTCACTGGAATGTCGAATCTCCAAGAGCTGAGAGTCACGCCTGCTACCAGCCCTGACAAGCTGCTTAGGTTTCGATGCAGTCAGTGAGCGAGCGAGCGAGCGAGAGAGTGAATCTTCCACTCGCAAACCCAAAACAACTGACTGAGGACGAAATAAATGTGGGGGAAAAAGACCAAGTCATTTGGCATAATTCCTTTTGAACGTGACCGATTGACAGGGACACGTCGCCTTCTGCCAAAATATATCATTCCGACCAAATTATTTGATTCACGTGAGAATTCCATCAACAACTCAGAGCCAAACGGACTCTTCCGACTCTCGTTCATCGTTCTGGAAGTCCAAAAATGACTTGAAAAAATAGAACGGAGACTCCTTGTACCAAGTGACTCGCCGAGACCCGACTCTCAAAAATGAGCCGACACCTCTCGTCACTGTCCCTCAGCTGTGATGAACGGTCAACGCTGAAGCTGTAAACTGAGGTGTTTGACCCTCGTTGCTCTATTTACAAAAAAAAAACAACAAAAAAAACACGCATCTTAATATTGTGAAGATGAGATCAACTTATTTAAACCACCCCTCTCCCCATCCCTGTCCCTCCAACCTCCCCATCATCCGAGCAGGAAGCGTCTTTGATCAGCGTCGCCCAAACCCCGGCTTCATTATCGTTCAAATGTTACAACTCGGGAGATAACCTTCAGGTTGAAAGGGGGTCAGGCGATGAAAGACCACCCTGTCCGTCCAGATATTACGCATATTAATTGTGGTATTAAAGGAACCATCTCCCCTTGCTCTGTCATGCTAATGTACAGAGGCTGCTTTAACTTATATTATTAGTACATCCACTCAGTACCTGAACTTTGGCAATTATGGCTTGAAAGGGTTATCCAACGGGAACATCTCACGCATACGTTTATTCCCTGTTCCCTTTCTACTTTTTTTTTTTAATTTTTTTATTTAGAACTTTGCCAGCTTGGATTTCCATATATATTATATCATTATATTTCTTTTAAATCAATCACGGCGTATTTGGGCGTGACAGTCATTATGCCGTCGGTGGAATAACAATGGTTTCCCTTTTCACGGAGGTGATGATTCAGAAGCTGTGGGACAGGACTCATCAAGATGAGAGAGGTGTAATGCCTGTCTTCCTTCTACGCCTTCATTAGCATTTAAAAGCTTTTTCTTACTTTTCCTTTTTCTTTTTCAAAGCTTACTTCTCTATGACTTCGCTCTGCACCTGTCCAGTGTGTTTTCCTAAAGGGCGGCGATGGTGTCAAACCGTCAAGTTTTAGCGAGTTTACTCCTCAGCGCACTCATTGTATACGTATGTGACAAATCGCGGCAAACACTTGCATTGTCGCGCATTTATAAGATGGCCGAGAGCAGCCAAAAAAACAGAAAAAACCTTTCTGGAATGAAAATTTGATTCCTTTCCTGTTCCTTTGTGGGGTTCATTCGTCTCCCAACGTATTTTCAAAACCGAGTTTGATTTATAAATTGTAGAAAAATGTTAAAGCGTGGAGTTAAATATTCCCGTTAGATGACATGGGGAAACACAGTTCACTGACCAAGACGCTGAACAGCGCTCACCGACGCCGATCCATGGTTTCCTTTAAAGCGAGGGTCCAGGTGAAGATCATTCCTCCATATTCCATGTAAAGGGACGTCACAATGTGAAACCCTTTGGGTAGAGTTCAACCTTTAAATCTTACCTGATTGATACACACACCTGGATTCATGGCTGTGCAGGCGGCATAACACGCCAAGAAGAAAAGCTGACGTCACTTCCATAAACAAGACGAGGATCCCTCCGAAACTTCATGGTGAGGTGATCATCTCAGAAACACAGTTTGCCGCACACTCGTCATAAACAAGTCATAGCTTGAAAAATATCTGCTTGATTCACACAAGTGACACCTTGTTTTGAAGCTCTGATTCTCCACTTTCAAATGACGTGAAGAAGAAGTGAAACGGCCTCTACACTATTTTGCGGGTCTTGGAGGGTGAGTGAGCTTCCTTACCATATATTTGAGAATTAGGGTACATCATAATTTTTCCAAAGGTACTTTATTTTTCTTCCACCTTTTCAAAAAGAAAAATACTAAATAATGTAAATGATGAAAAAGTATGACTTCAAAAATTGATTCAAAATGTTGTATTTTGTATTTTGCCTTGTATTTCCTAATATTTCTACTACTACTACTACAACTAATAATAATGATAATAATAACTAATAATAATTAGTAACATTAATGTTAATATTGAATTAAAATATCCAAATACAGCAAAATTAAATAACATAAATGGAAATATTAAAAATTAACTAGATATGTTCAAAATCTAATCAAAGGTGTGATCCACCCCCAGTTAAATGGGCAGGTGAACACGCGTTGAATCCACTAGTAAACCGACTTCAACTCAATTGCCGGTATGGACCTTTTAACGATATACTTTTGGGATTCCCCCTCGGCCTACGCCTCTGTCGGTTCCAAAAGTCCCATGATGCAACATTGTACCCCCCGGCCCCCAGTGTCACAGGGCCCAGGTGTCCTGGTTATGCTGCTGTTGCTAGGTTACGGGTTCAGCCGCTCTCTGGGTGTGAAGAGGAAGAGACGAGTTACGAGGACGGACAGTAGAACGTCCATGTCTCATTTTTCGCTCCTCTAAGCAGATCTGTGTACATATTTCTTAACATTGCTGTTCAATGAAGTAAAAAAATATATTGAAGGCAACCTTCACTTATATGTATTATTATTCGTTACGTTAGTATTATTAGTATTACTTACGTTTTTTCTTTTTCTGTTTTCCATTTGCTTTGGCAGCATGGGATGCATGTTTCCTGCGTTAATGAACCCTTGAACTGAATTCAAGGTGACAGGTCAGAACTTTTTATTTCCTTTTACTCTCTGTGTTGGAGGGTTATTTTCCAAAATTCAGTTTCTCCCGACTCCGTAATAATCTGCTCTGGTGTATTTTCTATGAAACTAGTCGACATCGTGGGTGAAAAATCTGAAAATCAGACTCGGACCAGAGGACGTCAAGGTCAAACTCAGAGCCTGAAGGGGGGTGTGTGTGTGTGTGTGTGTGTGTGTGTGTGTGTTTGTATGTGTGTGTGTGTTTGTATATGTGTATATGTGTGTGTGTGTGTATATGTGTGTGTGTGTGTGTGTGTGTGTGTGTGTTTGTACATGTGTGTGTGTGTGTGTACATGTGTGTGTGTGTGTGTGTGTGTGTTTGTATATGTGTGTGTGTGTGTGTGTTTGTATATGTGTGTGTGTGTGTGTGTGTCAGTGTGCCTGCGTGTGTCCTGGTGTCTTGGGGCGCTGGAGGATTAGGGAGGTGTCACACTTGACAAGGGCACATAGTACAGCCAAGTGTCCAATAAGAAGCCTCTACTTTCTATCTTTGTCATTCTCTCTCCTCTCGCTGTCTCTCATTAGAAACATGAATAGTATTTTTTCATTCAGCAGCAGTTTGAGGTTAAGGAGAGCTGTCTGCAGTACAGGCACTCCTCACTTAATGACCGAGTTCCGTTCCTAGGACCAGGTCGTTAAGCAAATTGGTTGATAAGCGAGGACCCGTGTTATTTCATGGAAAGGGGGCGTGGCTGGTATATATAGTATACAGTATATAGTGTTATTGTAAGGAGGTGTGCTGAGTGAACCCAGGTGCAGAGAACAAGGCAGAGGCGAGGTGGCAAAAATAGAGGTTTTACTCAAAACAAGTACAAAACTGGGCAAAAACAAATAAGAAGTCTCGGGAGCTTGGGACAAGAGCGTTGTCATGAGGTTAGACAAACTCAAGACTGAGCGCCCGAGGACACAAACGACAGGGTCTAAATAGGGACGACCAAACGAGACACAGGTGAAACATATCACCTAATGAGGCAGGGTAATCAGGAACAGAAATAGGTGACGCAGAGCAACCTTGAAAAGGCAGTACTGGCGGCATCTAGTGGCTGATGCTGGTAGGACCCGGGCGAACCCTGACAGGACCCCCCCGTCTAGGAACGGCTCCCGACGTTCCTCCAGGGAGTGTCGGGTGGCGACGGCGGAAATCCTGGATCAGAGAGGGGTCCAGGATATCCCGGGCCGGAACCCAGGAGCGCTCCTCCGGCCCGTAACCCTCCCAGTCCACCAGGTATTGCAGGGCCCTGCGGACCCGGCGGGAGTCCAGGAGCCGGCGGACCGTGTAGGCGGGCTGACCGTCGATGATGCGAGGCGCCGGAGGAGGCCTCGTGGTGGGCGCCAAGGTGCTGGTGACCACCGGTCGGAGCCGCGACACGTGGAAGGTGGGGTTTATCCTCATCGACCTGGGGAGCAGAAGACGGTATGCGGCAGGATTGACCCGCCGCACGATCTTGAAGGGCCCAACATACCGTGGCGCGAGCTTGGGTGATTCCACCCGTAATGGAAGGTCCCTGGTGGACAGCCAGACCCTCTGGCCCGGACGGAGCATAGGCGCTGGTCTGCGCCGTCGGTTGGCCTGGATCTGCTGCTGCCGGGATGTCCTCAGCAGGGCCTGACGAGCCCTCTGCCAGGTCCGTCGGCACCGCTGGACGAACCACTGGGCTGACGGCACTCCCACCTCCGCCTCCTGCTCCTGAAACAGAGGAGGTACGTACCCAAACTGGCACTCAAACGGGGACATGCCAGTGGAAGAGCAGCGCAGAGTGTTGTGAGCGTATTCCGCCCACACTAGATGGTCGCTCCAGGAGGCAGGGTTGGAGGACACGAGGCACCTCAGTGTTGTCTCCAGGTCCTGGTTGACCCGCTCAGTCTGGCCATTGGATTGCGGGTGGAAACCGGAGGACAGGCTGACGGTGGCGCCGAGGAGCTGGTGGAATGCTTTCCAGAACCGGGATGCAAACTGCGGACCGCGGTCTGACACCACGTCCAGGGGCAGGCCGAACACCCTGAAAACGTGCTGCACCATGAGCTCAGCAGTCTCCAGAGCTGAGGGGAGCTTGGGCAGAGGAATAAAACGGCAAGCCTTGGAGAACCGGTCTACAACGACAAAGATGACAGTGTGGCCCCGAGACGGTGGAAGGCCGGTGATGAAGTCCACTGAGAGGTGTGACCAGGGCCGACTGGGGATGGGAAGGGGATGCAGCAGCCCCATGGGACGTGACCGGGGGTTCTTGTTCTGGGTGCAGATGGTGCAGGCAGCGACGAAGGACCGGACGTCCTGCTCCATGGTAGGCCACCAGAAACGCCTGCGGAGGAACTCGAGGGTCCTGGAGATCCCCGGGTGGCCAGTGAGGCGGGATGAATGCCCCCATTGCAGGACTTGTGATCGGACAGCCTTCGGGACAAACAGGTGACCCGGGGGCCCGTTGCCGGGATCCGCCTCCCTCCTTTGGGCCTGCCGGACCTGCGTCTCGATTCCCCAGCGGACCGGAGCCAAGATGCAGGAGCTCTGGAGAATGGGCTCGGGGAGTTCAACCAGCTCAGGAGGGTCAAACTGTCTGGAGAGAGCATCGGGCTTGAGGTTCTTGGACCCGGGACGATACGACAGGATGAAGTTGAACCGATTGAAGAACAAGGCCCATCGGGCTTGACGGGAGTTGAGGCGTTTGGCCTCCTGAATGTATGTCAGGTTCTTGTGGTCGGTCCAGACGACAAATGAGTGTTGGGCCCCCTCCAGCCAGTGCCGCCACTCCTCCAACGCCAGTTTGACTGCCAGTAGCTCCCGGTTCCCTATGTCATAGTTCCGTTCCGCTGGGGTGAGGCGACGGGAGAAGAAAGCACATGGATGGAGCTTCCTGTCGTGAGTCCTTTGGGACAAAACGGCCCCCACTCCCACATCGGAAGCATCCACCTCCACCACGAAGGGTAGGGTAGGCTCTGGTGTGGCCAGGACAGGGGCAGCGGTGAACCGCATCTTGAGAGCCCTGAACGCCCCCTCAGCCTCCGCAGTCCAGGTGAAGCGGGCTGTGGATGTCCTAGTGAGGGCGGTGAGGGGAGCTGCCACCGTGCTAAAACCCCGAATGAATCGCCTGTAAAAATTGGCAAACCCGAGGAAGCGCTGCACCTGTTTGACCGAGGTGGGTGGTGGCCAGTCCCGGACGGCCTCGGTCTTGGCAGGATCCATCTGGACGTGACCCTCGTGATGACGAACCCCAGGAACTGAACGGTGGTGGCGTGGAACTCACTCTTCTCCAGCTTCACATAGAGGCCATTGGCGAGCAGGCGGTGAAGGACCTGTCTCACATGCTGTATGTGTTCGGGAAGGGTCCTGGAGAAGATGAGGATGTCATCGATGTAGACGAACACGGAGCGATTGAGAAACTCACGGAGGACGTCGTTTACAAAGGCCTGGAAGACAGCGGGAGCATTGGCCAATCCAAAAGGCATGACCAGGTATTCATAATGACCGGTAGGTGTGTTGAAGGCGGTCTTCCACTCATCCCCCTCGCGGACGCGGACGAGATTGTATGCGTTTCGAAGATCGAGTTTGGTGAAGATGGTGGCGCCTTGCAGTTGCTCGAAAGATGTGGACATGAGAGGAAGGGGGTAGCGATTCTTGACCGTGATCTTGTTCAGACCACGGTAATCAATGCAGGGACGCAGGCCGCCATCCTTCTTACCCACGAAGAAAAACCCTGCGCCCGCCGGGGAGGTAGAAGGGCGGATGAAACCTGAGGTGAGCGCCCCCCGGATGTACTCCTCCATGGCTGTATCTCAGGGGCAGAGAGAGAGAAGAGACGTCCTCGAGGAGGGCAGGTGCCAGGCAGAAGGTCGATGGCGCAGTCATAGGACCGATGGGGAGGAAGCGTGGTGGCCCGTCTCTTGCTGAAGACCTCCCTCAGATCGGCATACTCGTGGGGCACTCGTGAAAACTCGGGATGGATGGGACCTTGAATACGGACTGGAGCCAGGACACGGACAGGAACTCCGGAGTGGGCAGGGGCTTGGGAAGGGGCCCGAGCTTGGACACGGACTGGAGACTCGAGAGGGTGAGAAGACGGACTAGAACGAAGACAGGTGGTGTGGCAGGCAGGGCCCCATTCGGTGAGACACCCGGAGGCCCAGTCCAGATGTGGGTTGTGACGGGCTAGCCATGGGTAGCCCAGGACCAGTGGAAACTCAGGGGAGTGGATGAGGTGGAGCTGGATTACCTCTGAATGTTTTCCCTCCAGTGACAGCCAAAGGGGGGCGGTCCGATGGCACACGCTACCGGACCCCAGTGGTCTTCCATCCAGGGCTGTCACCGTGAGAGGATGCTCTAGAGGTGCCAGAGGGAGCTTTAGGGCCTTTGCTAGCCCTACATCCAGGAAGCTTCCTGCAGCGCCGGAATCCACCATAGCTTGGAGGGAGTGATGTTGATCTCCCCAGGCGAGGGAGGCAGCCAGCAGGACCCTGGTCGCCTCGAGCTCGGGAGAGAAGGTTGGCCTCGTCGCAGTTCTCCCTACCCTGGACGAGAGTTGGCTTTTCCCGAGAGCTCAGGGCAGGAAGAACGGAAATGCCCCGGGATCCCACAGTACAGGCAGCAGCGCTCTCTCATCCGCCGGTCACGTTCGGACCGAGAGAGCCGTGTGCTGCCTACTTGCATCGGCTCCTCCCTTGATGCTGGAGGCGAGCTCGGGATAGCCAGGAGATGCTCGGGAGGCCTCGTCCCCAGAGCCGCTCTGCGCGCTGGTGTTGGTGAAGCGGGGAAATCGCGTTCCCTTTGTCTCTCCCGGAGGCGGTTGTCCACCCGAATCGCTGCATCGATGAGCGTGTCCAGGTCCTCCTGCGCCTCCCGGGA
>NC_137205.1:30301023-30341023 GCF_960531495.2 Zeus faber | reverse complement strand
ATAGATAGATGGATAGATAGATGATGGTTGATGGATAGATAGATGGATGGATGGATGATGGATGATAGATAGATAGATGGATGGATGATGGATGATAGATAGATAAATACTTTATTCACACCTGGAGGGAAGTTGCAGTATGAGCAGCAGCTTACATAAGAAAAAAGGGAAAAATAATGAAATATACATCAAATAAGAAAATGGCAACATCTGTAAAAATACACTTAAACCTTAAAGGGTTAACTCTAAACAATTAAACAGAAAAATAAATTATAAACCAGAAAAAAAGATTTGCCAACTCATGAAATGAAGCAGTCAACCAGAACGACTAAGATAAATTTCACTAAATAACAATAGAAAATAAAGTAATAAAATGAGTTTGAGTAAATGGTTAGAATTATTCATCTGGGCCCAAACAGGACAAAGTCCTGATGTGGAGGATGCTCCAAGGGAACATGTGGAATAGAGCTCATGCTCCATCCGTGGCCCCAGTCCCCTGACCCCCGCTCGCCCCCTTCTCTCTCCCCGCTCGCTTTCGACGGAGCTCCAGGCTCCGGAGGGCGGCGCGGTCAAACCCCGGCCCACCAGGGGTCACCCCCTCTGGGTCGCCAGGGCAGAGAGAGAGAGAGAGAGAGAGAGAGAGAGAGAGAGAGAGAGAGAGAGAGAGATTTTCCAAACCTATACTATATCATATCATTTGGAAATCTTTGCATTTTCTCCGCCCTTGGGCCCCCGTCCACAGAAAAACAGTGTTTTGAAAGATCGCCCCCTGCTGCTTTGGAGGCTTGTGTGAGGGTGAGGGTGAGAGAGAGAGAGAAAAAGATGCAGTGACACATAAAGAGCTGGGTACCAGGGACAGGAAGTGAAAATGAGATGGAGATGGAGCAACACAAGTGCAGAGAGCAGAAAGTACAGAGAGAGGGAAGAAGAAGAAGAGGGAGGGGGGGAGAGAGAAGGAGAGGGAGAGAGGGATGGGGGTGTGTGACAGGGGGGACCATATCCGCAGACAGAGGAATTAGAAATTCATTTATAACAAAACATTTATAATGTTTTGTTTTTCCACAGTTTATAATTCCTGTAGTAGAATACAGCCACGCTGTCTGAATTCAATATGAAATATTGATATTGGTTTTGATTTCAGTGGATTTTGGGTTTCGGTGGATTTTGGGTTTTAGGTGGATTCTGGGTTTTAGGTGGATTCTGCATTTCAGTGGGTTCCTTGTACACAATTCCTCCGTCAACGTGGCGTTTCCTAAAATGTCGACTCAGCATCGCCCCACCTGCAGGGGTGGAGATCACGGCCAGCGATGGGGTACAATTCTTTTTGCACCTGATCCCTCCTTCTCCTTTGAGACAGCTGTTCACTATGAGGACTGCTCCCTTTGTAGCCCAGACCCCCTCCTTTGTAGAGAGAGAGAGAGAGTCCTCCGTCAGTCTCTTCCTCCACCTCTTGAGCACCAGGTGTACTATCCTGGTGGACCTCACCCCCAGCCGCTCCGCCATGGCCTCCCCGTCCTGCAGGTCGCTCCCCGCCGCCGCCGCCGCCACCACCTGCCTCAGGGTCAGGACCCCCTCCTCTCTCAGGATACCCCTCAGGATGGCCCCGTCCTGCACGTCCAGCCTGGCTCCTCCAGTCGCCGGTTCCTCCAGGAGCCAGTGGAGGGAATCTGCGGCCTCTCTTTTCCTTTCTTTAAAAACACATTAAGACCTGACATTAAGAACAACAACACTTTGTTCAATAAAAAGAGCCCGACACGTTAAAAACAGACGGGAAGCACAAGTGGTCCTCCACCAGCGAACAGATGACGTCATTAAAACACCACAGCTTGATGAAGACATCCAGACTCTTCGTCAGAGAGAGAGAGAGAGAGAGAGAGAGAGAGAGAGAGAGAGAGAGAGAGAGAGAGAGAGGGAGACAGAGAGAGAGAGAGAGAGAGAGAGAGAGAGAGAGAGAGAGGGGTCAGGCCCACTCAGGAAACTCTGCAGGAACCTGCCAGACCACCAGCGAGGACAGAACACACACAAGCAAACACACACACACACACACACAGAAAATGTTTACTGAAACAAACACATGCACACACACACACTGACAAATGGACATACAACCACACCCACACCCACCCGCTCCACGGGGCTCCCTGGCCTCCAGACGCTGCGGCAGCAGGAGTTCCAGTTTTCGTTACAAACAAAATAACGATGAACTGAGACTTGGTTGTTTTAATTCTTCAGGAACGACAGACAGACGACAGACAGACAGACAGGAACGCAGAGGAAGGAGGGAGAGAGTCACATGGTCTGACTCTCACAGCGCTGAGATGGAGGAGAAGAAGGAGCGACTGGCCAATCAGAGAGCGGAGCTCAGGTGGCCAATCAGAGAGCGGAGCTCAGGTGGCCAATCAGAGAGAGGAGCTCAGGTGGCCAATCAAGGAGCGGAGCTGAGGTGGCCAATCAGAGAGAGGAGCTCAGGTGGGGGAAGAACATTAGTCGGAATCAATTCAACTGGAATCCTGCAACAAAATGTAATAAATAGTTTTGGGAAATTTGGAAAATTTCTGCATAATTTCGAGAAAATTTGTAAAAAATTCAGGGTATTTCTGGATAATTTCTGATTTTTGTCGCCATATGATTATGGTGTAGATTCTGTGGAATACTCTGATTGGTCAAGAGCAGCAATCGGCCGTCAGTTATTTCTAAATAATGACCACTGATCTGTAAATATTGACCTAAAACCACTTCTCAGGCTGATTTCAGGTCCCTGGTATCACGGCGTCTACATGCTAATGCTAACGTTAGCTGGTGACGCTACATGGAAGCTACAAGGGAGACCGGAACGGATGAATGTGGAGATTAAGATCAAAATCGCCAACATCCCATTAAACGTGACTGACTCAGCCATAAAAGTAAATGTCCAATTTCACATTAAAAATAGTAAATATTTAGGCACATCTAGGGCGAATAGTTCCCAGTGTTGTTGGCGGTGTTGGTGTCTATTTTTCTCAGTGGACCCTCCACAAACTAGACTTATCTCTACCAGTAAAAGCCATTTCAAATCAATATTCCGTCTCAGTGCGTTCTTTAATTCAGTAAGCAGCCGTGTAATAAGTGAGATAACGTGCAGCCAGACGGTCGTCATGGCAATATAACCCCCTTCAGATTGAAACAAGACCCTCAACCTGCCGGGGTTATTTCACCGATAATGACCGTCTCGCTGCACATCATCCCTTAAATAACCCACATCCGTCAGCTCAAATATGACATCACTGATTAAATATTGGTGAATATCAACTTATCCCGAGTAAAATCTGAACAGTGCATGTAAATGAGATACAGTAAGGAGAGGATATAGATAGACACCAAAGGGCGGAGAGAGAGAAGAAAATGTCCTCCTCCTCCAGCCGGCGAGAGGAAGATGGAGGGAGAGATGAGAGGAAGAGGAAGCGAGTGAGGAGGAGGAGGAGGAGGAGGAGAAGAAGAAGAGAGCAGTCTGATTAATTGAGACAGAGTCGCCCGAGCGCGAGTCATTACGCTGCCACTGGGCCCAGCGCCAGTCAGCGCTCGTACCCCTCACCAGCGCTTTCCCCCCCGCCCCACCTTCCTCCCTACCATCCCTCCATCCCTTCCTCCCTACCATCCCTCCATCCCTTCCTCCCTACCATCCCTCCATCCCTTCCTCCCTACCATCCCTCCATCCCTTCCTCCCTACCATCCCTCCATCCCTTCCTCCCTACCATCCCTCCATCCCTTCCTCCCTACCATCCCTCCATCCCTTCCTCCGTATCATCCCTCCATCCCCCTCCTCCTCTTCAGGATGCACTAACCCAAGGCTCCTGACTCCCCTCCCAGCAGGAGGCGATCTGGGTGAAGGGCTTTTGTCTTGGGTTGGACGTCATTTACTGTAGGAGGGGAGGAGAGGGAGACAGGAGGCGGGGGAGGAGGGGGAGGAGAGGGAGACAGGAGGAGGGAGGAGGGGGAGGAGAGGGAGACAGGAGGAGGGGGAGGAGAGGGAGACAGGAGGAGGGAGGAGGGGGAGGAGAGGGAGACAGGAGGAGGGGGAGGAGAGGGAGACAGGAGGAGGGGGAGGAGGGGGAGACAGGAGGAGGGAGGAGCTCTGGGATGTGATGGAACATTTTTGTTGTTTTCCTTTGGTTTGATTTGTGATTCCATCCCAGAAGGACCTCCTCTCTTCATGTTTGTGAATGTGCTCCTCCCTCCTTCTCTGAAAGCTTTGGTTCTCAGTGACTTAGTAAATGTCTTTCTGGTTCTGCCTTGTTGGGATTGTCTTGTATAGATTTGACCGAGCAAACCTCGAAACCCGAATATGAGGTTGATTTGAATTCTATGTGACAATGACACAGTAAAACCATTTTGTTTTTCGTTTGAAGGATCTCCAGAGCCATCTCCATCTTTCCGGGTGGTTGGCTTCGCCTCTGGCCGTGGTGGGTGGAGGTTAAACTGGGAATCAGTTTCGACAGGACGGGCTCCCAGACGGGACCCAGCGCCGGCTCGGGCACACTCAATTTAGCCAATTAAGTTGCCCTTCAGTCAGCCGCTGGGGACTGAGGAGGACAGGTGGACTGATGGACTGGGGGTACTAGGTGGACTGGATGCACGGGGTGGACTAAATGGACTTGGTAAGATGGGTGGACAAGTGCTACCGGTTGGATGGGGTGGACTCGACTGATGGGGTGGGCTGGGTGGACTGGGTAGGATGGGTGGACAAGGAGGACAAGGTCTACTGGTGGACAAGATGGACTGGATGGACGGGGTGGACTGGATGGAGTGGGGAGGAGGGGTGGACAAGGAGGACAAGGTCTACTGGTGGACAAGGTGGACTGGATGGACAGGGAGGACAGGGAGGACAGGAGGGACAAGTGCTACTTGGTGGCCTGGATGGACGGGGTGGTATGGATAGGATGGGTGGACAAGATCTACTGGGTGGACTGATGGACTGGATGGACGGGGTGGACTGGATGGAGTGGGTCGGAGGGGTGGACAAGGAGGACAAGGTCTACTGGGTGGACAAGGTGGACTGGATGGACGGGGTGGACTGGATGGAGTGGGTAGGATGGGTGGATAAGAGGGACATGGTCTACTGGGTGGACAAGGTGGACTGGATAGGCTTGAAATATGCAGCTTTCCGAACTAATTTACTTCCATAATAGAATGATAATGAATAAGGAATGAAGTCATTCAATCAATCCCAACAATATTTCAGGGTTAATAATAAACAATAACAACAACAATCACATATCAATAAGCCAATAAGCCACTCCTCCCTCTGTATTCTGCTTTTGTGTGGATTGAAGTTCTTGAACTAAAGTGAGTTCAGTCAGGTGTATTCCAGAGCCTTGGTATTTTTATTCTCTATTTTCTGTGTATTCTCTTGTCAGGTTTCACAGTGAGCTGAGCAGCTGCTGATTATCCTGCAACAACGTGGAACAATGTCCCTCACGGTGCCACCGACCCGGGCAACAAACCCCAAAATATCTTCCAGTGTTGGGGCGGGAGGGGAGACGGTAATGAGCTGTCAGAGAGAGAGCAGCGCTGGGTGAACCTAAATCTGTGAAATGTGGAACTTCCCACATTGGGGTCAGTGGATGGAAAACAGAGCGAGGACACCAACTAACCAACTAATCAACTAACAAACTAAGCAACGAGCCGACTAACCAACCAACCAACTGAACAACTGAACAACTGAACGACTGATCAACTAACTAACAAACAAACCCACTAACCAACTAGCCAACTTATAAACAAACCCACTTAACAAATAACCAACTAGCCAACTAACCAACTAGCAACTTACAGACTAGCAAACTAACCAACTTCCCCACTAGCCAACTTACCAACCAACCAATCAACCAACTAAATCACTAACCCACTAGCCAACCAAGGCAACTAACCGACTAGCCCACTAACCAACCAACCAACTAGCCTGCTAACCAACCAACCAACCAACCAACTAGCCTTCTAACCAACCAACCATCTAGCCGCTAACCAACCAACCAACCAACCAACTAGCCCACTATCCAACCAACTAACCAACTAGCCCGCTAACCAATCAACCAACTAGCCCGCTAACTCACCAATCAACCAACAAACCAACTAGCCTGCTAACCAACCAACCAACCAACCAACCAACTAGCCCGCTAACCAACCAACCAACCAACCAACTAGCCCACTATCCAACCAACTAACCAACTAGCCCGCTAACCAATCAACCAACCAATCAACTAGCCCGCTAACTCACCAATCAACCAACAAACCAACTAGCCTGCTAACCAACCAACCAACCAATCAACTAGCCCGCTAACCAACCAACCAACCAACTAGCCCGCTAACCTACCAACCAAACCAACTAGCCTGCTAACCAACCAACCAATCAACCAACTAGCCTGCTAACCAACCAACCAACTAGCCTGCTTACCAACCAACCAACCAACCAGCCCGCTAACCAACCAACCAACCAACTAGCCCGCTAACCAACTAACCAACTAGCCCGCTAACCAACCAACCAACCAATTAGCCTGCTAACCAACCAACCAACTAGCCCGCTAACCAACCAACCAACTAGCACGCTAACCAACCAACCAACTAGCCTGCTTACCATCCAACCAACTAGCCCGCTAACCAACCAACCAACTAGCCCGCTAACCAACCAACCAACCAACTAGCCCGCTAACCAACCAACCAACTATCCTGCTAACCAACCAACCAACTAGCCCGCTAACCAACCAACCAACTAGCCCGCTAACCAACCAACAAACTAGCCCGCTAACCAACCAACCAACTAGCCCGCTAACCAACCAACAAACTAGCCCGCTAACCAACCAACCAACTAGCCCGCTAACCAACCAACAAACTAGCCCGCTAACCAACCAACCAACTAGCCCGCTAACCAACCAACCAACTAGCCCGCTAACCAACCAACTGACGACCTAACTAACCAACTAATCCTCCACTGGTCGCCATCGGCAACACCTCCCTTCACTCTGACATCAGGTGACATGGTTTCTGGTGGTTCTCCACAGACCTGAGGGCCCTGACATGCAGACGTTCAACCAGTAGATCTTGGTCCAAGCTGAACCAGAGCAGTAGGTGGAGCTGGAGAAGAAGTGGAGTAACATGGAACGCATGGTAGATTGGAGTCGAGGGAGGTGGAGTAGAAGTAAAGAAGTAGAGAAGAGGTATTGACACCAATTGAACCCATTTACTCCACCTCGCCACTATCACACATACATACACACACACACACCACACCACACATACACATACACCACACCACACACACACACAACACACACACACACAACACACACACAGATGTGTGTAGTGAACGTGTGTAATGTAGTAACACTCCAGCTGACACCTCAACACCAGGCTGACATGACGGCCTCGTCTCCCCGACAACACTCCTCCACACTTACACCACCTCCAGAGGGGAGAGAGAGAGAGAGTCCAAAATGTCCACTAGGGATGCAGTGCTGTACAGGGTATGTTATCGAACCGGCCGGTACACCCCCTACATTTCAATACGCACCCTCTACTCCACCTCCCTCTAATCCACCTCCCTCTACTCCACCTCCCTCTACTCCACCTCCCTCTACGCCACTCTACCATCCATTCCATGTTCTCCTTCTCTACCTCTACCCCCGTCGAAGTCGACAGCGTGGCGCGGCGTACGGGCGCGGCGCGGCGTGCAGTAATTGCTGCTTCCCATTGAATTCACTGCTGCGGCTCCACCCGCCACGTCAATGAGCTATAACGAGATGAAACTACATCTTCACATGTTTTTCTAAAGGGCGCAGTCAGCTGAAATCCTTCGCATGAGTCTCGCGCAGGGGCGCCCACACTTTTTCGGCTTGCGAGCTACTTTCAAAATGACCCGGTCAAAATGATCCACCTGCACTAAAAAAAATGCTAATTATATCTTTATATATATACTGAGTATACTTTATACATTCAATATGTGTTGGTGTACCTTGCATCACTGCAGGAACCCATTTCTGGTCACTACCTCCCTCTGACGACTTGCACTGAAGGGAGTCGTCAGGGTTGCACAGTCCAGACAGTCGCTGCTGGTAACCAGCCTCAAGCAGCATCATCAGTCATGTGATCATCAGTCATGTGATCATCAGTCATGTGATCATCAGTCATGTGATCATCAGTTATGGTGGAACGCCCCTTGGACTTGATAATCTTCATGTGGGAACAGGCTGACTCGCATAAACAAGTGGAGCTGAATAATTCCGTCAAGGAGGCAGCACATGTCCCCATGTTTGCTACTTTTTCCTCAGGCAGTCAGTTCCAAAACCGTCCCTGAGCCCTGGACTCCGGCTGAACGTCAGCCCCTGGTGTCAGCATCTCATCCCCCGCTGCAGAGCGGTGCAGGTGGAACAGTGTTGGCGTGAATCGACCTCAACATCTTCCCTGAACGGGCAGCACATAGATGCAGCGATGGGCTGGAGTAAAGCAGAGTCTCGAAACCGTTTGTCAGAGTCCGACGGGCGGTGTTCAGTCCGCGGTCAAGCTGCGCACGCGCCTTCCCTGGGGTCTCCGGCTCCGACGCAAGGTTTTGAAAGTTCCCCAAATCATGGCACTGCAGCTTTGAGGACAGAAGTTGCATTGTTCATCATGTTGACCAGAGTTTTGTCTTTTCCTTGCAGCTCGAAATCAAGCTCATTCAACATGTTGGTCAGATGGGTTAAAAAATGTACATATATCTTTTGAATGTCGCGCGATCTACTCGCACTGCCTTCGCGATCTACCGGTCGATTGCAATTGACGCATTGGGCACCCCTGGTCTTGATTGTACCGGAGACCGAGATGCTGTGGGATCCAGACACATTTTAAGTTCAAACAACAAACACACACGTCATACGGAGGAGTGATGCAATGCAGTACGAGCACATCCCGATTTTCAACAGTTACAGCTGGCGCTCACATTTAAATCGTGTGGGGACGCGTGGCAGGGTCCACCAAACTGACACAAGGAGACGCAGACGGTACCCGGGCGTAGCTCCCTGCCGCGAGGCTTACAACTCCCCCGGGGGATGAGGTGCCCGGTCTGAAACTAACCCCCCCCGCGGGGACGGGCGTGGCCCTTTTGATGACCAACTTCTCTTCAGACGCTCGCCCCACTTCTCTCTCTCCCGTCCTTCAACACTCAGGGAACCCGCCCCCTAGACACCTGGGCCAATCATCCCCTATCCCTGATCCCTCCCCTCCAATCAGAGGAACTTATGCAAATGATAACAACCCTCTAATCAACTTGAACCCCCGTCTCCGCCCTCTCCCCACAGTCATGTACACAGTGGTTTCAACCCTGCACACCGCTGTCTGTATGAATTTTTTTTATTTCTTTATTATTTATCATTTTTTCCTTAATTATATAGGTTCTGAAACCGTACCGTTACTGTGGCCCAAAGGCAACATATACATAAATCCTCTTCAATACGAATTATGGAAAATGCCTCGGCCTTAGTCCACACTCACTTAATCCTCCGTCATGATTTTTAGATTGTGAGTCAAAGATTCAATCACTCATTCTCCTCCACCCAATCACTGATTTAAAACTGAAGAAGCCTGATGGTGTCGTTGCGTGGCGGCTCCAGACTCCAGAGTCATTTCAGGGATTTGCTGTGAATGGACGAATCGTTCCAGATTTTCACTTCTTCCTGTTACGGACGTTTCGTGCACCTCACCGTGTGTGTACTATGCTGCACTTGTGTAAATCTATCCCTTGACTCAGCTGTTTGCAGACATTTGGACTTTATTCTTTATACCATGTTTTTATGACGTTTCTTTTTACATTTCATGCTGTGTCTGACGGTGCATCAGAATATCAGATCCATACGTCCTGCACTGTACTGTATTATACTGCACCGTACTGTACTGCACTGCACTGTACTGTACTGTACTGTACTGTACTGTACTGTACTGTATGGCACTGTACTGTACTGTACTGTACTGTACTGCACTGTACTGTACTGTACTGCAATGCACTGCACTGCACTGCTCTGTACTGTACTGCACTGTACTGTACTGTACTGCAATGCACTGCACTGCACTGCTCTGTACTGTATGGCACTGTACTGTACTGTATTGTACTGTACTGTACTGTACTGTACGGCACTGTACTGTACTGCACTGCACTGTACTGCACTGCTCTGTACTATACGGCACTGTACTGTACGGCACTGTACTGTACAACACTGTACTGTACTGTACTGTACTGTACTGTACTGTACTGTACTGTACTGTAGGTGCTTCCATGCTGCTTTTTTGCACTTATGACGATAAAAGCTGGAACCTTGAAAGTGAACTTGAACTTGAAGGCGTGGCGTGTTCAGTCAGCGTGCAGGGGGCTCAAAGCGTCGCATGGTAAACCTTCCTATTTGTATTCTACAGTCTGTGCTCTGTAGTATCTGCTTTGTGGGACTAGAAAGGGCGAGGAGGGTGAATATCAACAAAACAATGAAGCCAGTTCCCAGCCACAGTCAACCAACGTGCCTGTCGCCGTGTGGTGGATGGAGGGACTCAGCTCAGGGAAATACCACTATATGCAATTAAAAACAAAAGGAAAACAAATTAAATACGCAAAAGAAAACGCATATTTCCCTCACATCATGCAGCAGCGACAAAACAATAGATAAGAACATACAGTCACAGATTTTGTTACAGTTAATGATATAACATAGATAAATATTTACGCATTTATATTTTTGATTTTCATCACGTTTTCGAAGCAATATTTGACTTTGAGGAAACACATCATCCTCAAATCGTCTGGGGCCTTGCGACCCGCCCCCGGGGGGGGTCCCATCCCCCGGGGGCGGGTCCCATCCCATCCTCCGGGGGGGGTCCCATCCCCCTGGGGGGGGTCCCATCCCCCGGGGGGGGTCCCATCCCCCAGGGGGGGGTCCCATCCCCCGGGGGATGGGACCCCCCCCGGGGGATGGGACCCCCATCCCCCGGGGGGGGTCCCATCCCCCGGGTTGGGAACTCCTGCTTCAGATTTCTTGTTTTTTCCTCCTTCCCCCGTTCGTCCTCCTCCTCTGTGTTCGGTGCCGTTTGTTATTATTCCTCCCGTGTTCACGTTCCTTCGCCGTCTGTCGATGGATCCTCCGCCAACGTGTTTTTCCTCCTCCTTGTTCCTCAACTCTTCAATTTAAGTGTTAATTCAAAATATAACTTTATCGTTCTGTATTCCATTAGCACGGCTTAATCATACGTGTCACATTCTATTAAAGTATTAAAGTTTATTAGTCAAGGGACCGCTTTAGGTTTTTATGTTCCCTCAGACATCGGCAGAAACGCTACAAGGGATTTGTTCAAAATAATTAGCTCCAAATTAAAAAGGCACTTCATGAACATAAAAAAAATAAAAAAATAAAAAAACAGTGAACATTTAAAAATGCAAAGGCAGTTTGACAGCGTTTAACAAACATACTTTTAACAAAGTACGAAAGTAAAAGCACAAAGTACTCTTCTCAAAAACTACTCAGAGTTTTAGTTACTTTTTAAGGCATTATCAATAAAACCAGATGGAGCCAGATGGTCAACAATGGCCCAAATCCAGTTGCCCGGGGCAACTGGGCAACAACAGTCAATTAAAAGGTGATGTATAAATTATATTTGATTTTGTAATGAACTTGAACTTTCTTCCCTCAATTACACTGTAAGAAACAAAGACAAATGAAATCACCACCAACATGTGAATAATACAGTTTGGCTCCTTCAAAATAAAAGGTCTCCTCGTCGCCTGCAATTCAAAATAAAAGTCTCATTTTTCAATCTGGCATGACATCACACTGATTTATTTATTTATTTATTTTTTTTTTGCACGTATGTTAATGTGCTTCTTCCCAGGACTCTTTTACCGTAACAGATGTCAGTTAGAGATTATTATGGGATGTAAAACTGTGTAATGTGTTTGTGTGAACAACACACCCCTTCTGGTATTTAATGTGCCCGTGTGGGTGTCTGGGTTCGTCTGGGTTCACGGTTCTCAGCGGATTTTAACTGTTTATCCCCCATGATGCAACAGGACGACTCAGCCATAAAACCTCCGTCTGGTTCACACGATATTTGTCTGCCTGTCTGTCTATCTGTCTGCCTGTCGGTCTGCCTGTCTGTCTGTCTGTCTTTGTGGGCACCCTGGTTTTTCCTGCTGTTGTTGTATACACAGTATTTTATATTTGTTAAAATGTCGACGTGGTGTTTCCAGATCCTGACCCAGCAGGAAATCACTCAACTAACAAACTTATAATTCACAAGTAATTTTTTTTGTATTTATTTTTAAATTGACTCATCATTTTCAATCGAGTTTAAGAAGAATATAACTTGTACACTTTGAATTCAATAAATTCAATTATTTTTATTTTTTTAAGTGGCCGCATCTTTTACTTTGAAAAACATTCATCATCACAGGGCATGACGGATGCCGTGATAATCATTTCAACATTTGATTTTGTGTTTCAAGATGTTTCATCCAAGATTCATTATTTTTGCATGACCACATGCTGCATTGCACGTTTCTCATTAAATTTTCTATCCTGTAGAGTTCTATCCTGTTTTGCATTCCACTGAAAATAACTACACTGTATATTCCTGAGCTGTTTTTCTGTTTTTGTTTAGATGTTTATTTGCATTTTTTTGTATGTACATCATATATTTGTGAATTTAGTGTTTATACTGTTGCTCTTACTACCTCACTGAGCTGCATTTCTCCCATGTAGGATCAGTAAAGTACTATCTTATCTCATCTCATCTTATTCTTTAAATGCCCACGGGATGAATGATTCCAAACTGTCCGTCCCCTCAGTTTAACTTTGCTGCCGTATGTTGTGACCATTACAGTTTTATTACATTTCCTGTGTTGAATTGAATGAGGAAACCACTCAAATGACATTAACGATATGTGATTACATGTTCCATCTGGACATTTCAGGTGCTCAGGTCTGCCTCCCTGACACACACACACACACACACACACACACACACACACACACACACACACACACACACACGCACACACCCAGACACCACGGAGTGAATCATTTTGAAAACACTTATCTTTCCTTATTCTACCTTATTAATTATTAAGGAAGGAAGATGTGCAGAAAAGAAGGTATTGGAGGCAGATGATCCGCTGTGGCGACCCCTAACGGCAGCAGCCCAAAGAAAAAGAAGATTCTACCTCATTGAGGAAGCAAATAATAGAAGAAATGATAATGACAGTGTGGCAGTGGGGAGTGGTTTTGGCGCCATCTGCAGGAGGAGAGATCCAGCACTGGGAGTGGACGCAGCTGTAGGAGATTGAGGTAAATAGCAGAATCTGTAAATGCTGCTCTGTTTGTCATCTCTCTCTAAGAACCATGTGGAAAACGTCCTCCACATTGTTCATCCTCCTCCTGGCGGACCTCTCTGCTCCTCCTGGCGAACCTCTCTAACCCTAACCCTAACCCTAACCCTAACCCTAACCCTAACCCTAACCCTAACCCTCCTCCTGGCGGACCTCTCTGCTCCTCCTTAGATTTTGGCCGCTGGGTTCCTTCACTCTCAAAGACCTGAACAGGTCCAGGTCCTGTCTTTTCCATTTTGTCCCATTCAGGTCATGCAGCGATGCAAGAAGCTGTTTGGTCCGGCCACCAAAGGAGCCTCAGCATGGGAGACACCATGTGGCACAGTGGCGCAGTGCATTGCACTGCTGCCTCATAGCAAGAAGGTCCTGGGTTCGCCTGGGGCGCTGTTGGCACTGTGCTCCGGCGGGTTATCTCCCAAATAGGAGCCTTTCTGTGTGGAGTTTGCATGTTCTCCCCGTGCTGACATGGGGTTTCCTCCACCTCACGTCAGTAAGGACCCCCACCAAAAACATGCACCCATCATGGTCTGACCAGCGATGGACACTTATCACCTGGTCTCAGGGCGTGTCCACGTATGCTGCCCACTGCTCCTGGCTGTGGCCCCAGAGGAAGGACAACCCAGGATGGGTCAAAAGCAGAGAATCCATTTCACCGGCCACCGTCAAAGCGTGTGTGTGTGTGTGCAAGCATGTGTTGTAGTGTGGTGTGTTGCGTGACAAATAAAGACTGTTTCTTCTTCACCACAACTACCGGGAAATGTTTTGGATGATTCCCTGAGGAAGTGGCCTTCCACAGAGTAGATTACGGTGTACTTATTGCAGGTTGCCGCAGCCATGTATAGAACGCACATTTGTGGCAGATATGAGGGCTGAAAATTTCCGCCATTTTGTGATTGATTGTGATTTCATGATGCCAAAGTGGTTCAGATGTCCCATTTCAACACTGCTCATTTCCTGCTCATTTCCTGTGGCTTTCTCGTTACCCCAGGGCGAGCGGTAGAAGAAGAGGTAGAAATAACTTGAGCGGTGAGACTCTGGATGGAGGTGTGGCCCACGCAAGTCTTTATTTTTAGGCCTCAGGCCTCTTCCCAAAATCCTACTCCTAACTTGACCGACCATTTCAATACTAATGTTGCTTTCCTGTTGTTGTTTCACTGTGGGTGAAAAACAACAAGGTGTCATCGGCGTATTGTTGCCACAAACTGGTCGCGAAGTAAAAGTGGAAATTTTGTCTCAAAAGTCCCATATTTTATATTTATCCCATGTTTGAGCCGACACCCCATCACCTCACGTGACCAAGAAGAACAAATAAAATTATTGTTCAGAAGAAGGAAAACTTTAGAGTAAAGAAAGGGACAAAGATGGAGGTGCCATTTTGAATGGAATTCCTGGACATAGAAGTGTAATCCACCCAACAATTTAAACGATTTAAACCCAATTTATACTATTGTCAGACCTCATTATTCTTGAAACAAGCGTTTTCTCATCTCTGGTGCATTTTAATGCTCGTCAACCTGATTGGAATACTTATCTCTTCCCTCCGTGGGCATTTCCTCAAGTGCATCTTTTTAAAGAGCGATGGGTTTGTGGTCAACCAGGCTGGTTGGAACCCTTCCCTCAGGGATCCTGGTCTATCAGCGCCTCCCGGGTCACCGGGTTGAGCTGTCTTGTGTCGTGGAGCCAATTAGGACCTGGAGCGGTGTAGAACCATCCACGAAGAGCCTCATCCACGCAGCTGAGACCTGAGAAGCTTCCCCCACTGCTTGTTGCTCAGTGTCTTAGCGACCGAAGAAGAGAGATGGAGAAGAAACACCCCAGGGGAAAGGATGTGCGATGCTGAGGTCAGAATCAATTTCTAACCCTCACACTCAATCCTTCCCCTTTGAACCGCGGCGGGCACCACTACACCGAACAACTGTCCTGGGATTTAACTTTTTCCATTAAAGGAAGGAGGGTTTCTTCCTTTTTTTTCAGCCCCAGGGGGTTATCCCCGAGTGTTTCCTTTGCCCGGGTGGAGGTCAAGGCAAGGGGATGCTGTTGATTTCGATGTGGATTGTGGAGCTTGTGAAGCCCTTTGAGACTGTGCTGGGATGGAGGGCTTCACAAATAAACTGGACTGGATTTGACTTGAGGACACTGAAGCCGGAGACGGGGCTCTCGTCCCGGAGATGGAGCCCACTCGTTGTTTTTTTTTAACGGGACGATCTGAAACGCCACGGGAGGCAGCACCAACAGTATGAGGCAGCTCCATATTACGAAGAAAGTCGAGTTTGAAGACACGCATGAACCTGAAGATTTGAGAAAATTGCCCAAATCTTCAGGTTTCTGGGTGTCTTCAACGTGATAATGCAATGGAAGGTGGATTTTCTTCCTTCAGAACATTTAAAATAGATTTAGATGTTTGCGGTTGTTGACAGAATCAGAGTCTTATGCTGTTGACCACAAACTTCGCTCGGGGTCATTGACAAGATTAATTTGACTCCTCGAGTCTTCAGCAGGGGACGAACGTGCTGAAAGGAATCTACAAAATAGAAGATAAGAGAGAAGAAATTCTGGATTTTAGGAGCTGGTGCTCCAATTTCCCTTTTGGGGTCAATAGTGTCTCTCCGGTAGGAGAGGAGAGGCAAAGGCCGGGAGGAGGTGGAGGTTACTTTCACCGGATTCTGATCGTTTTGTAGAGCTGCAGGATGTGAGCAGGACGGAATCGAAGATGGATTCAGACAAGGGAACAGGGAAAACTTAGGAGGTGGTCAAGGAAGAGGAAGAGTACGGGGAAGAAGTCAGCGGGAGGAAGTCAGAGGAGAAGTTTGGAGGGAGGAAAGAAAAGGAGGGAGGCACCAAGGTCAGCCATGGTGTGGAATTAAGGCAAGAAAAATAAACGTATATATATATATATATATATATATATATATATATATATATATATATATATATATATACAGTATATATACTGTATATGTGTGTGTTTATGTCACCTTTAACCAGCTAAACACAATCCAGCCTTTGCATAGTTTAATTCCTGGATTAACGCACTTTAAAAACATAAAAATATAAATGAAGATTAACCACCCATTTGCTAAATGAATTTAATCCTGTCGCTTTTTTTTTCAGTTCAAGTGCCAGCGGCAAAATGCTAAACTTTCTCTAAATATTTAATATGTGCTCTGTTATTCTGACTTATTAACCTGCAACACCAAATAACACCGGAGCAGACTAAGACAGAGGCTTGTTTACACCCTACAGCTCAGAACACACACACACACACACACACACACACACACACACACACACACACACACACACACACACACACACACACACACTGAAGCATGTGCACAGCACCACCACACCTAGATGGTAATTTAGCTTTTTTAATTTGCTTTTCCTGCGCAGTCTGCTGAATGTGGACACAACTCAATTGTCCAGAGTTAATGCAATTAAGCTTTGTGGCAGGAGCAGTTTCTCTTATTTTACTTTATTTCCTTTCGCTTCCGCCCCACGCTGCGTCTCATTTTCAGAGCGGGTGTGTGTGTGTAAAACGTTAGCAGAGCAAAATGAATCCAACTTTTTAGTTTCATGGATGTTTCAGCGTTCATAAGATTTTTATGAGGTTAGTTTTTAATGATACAACTACTTTAGGCCTCATGTATGTCATGTGCATATAGCAAAAAAATAAAAATAAATAAATATATTTGATATATATATATATATATATATATATATATATATACTGTATATAGATACTGTATATAGATACTGGCTAGCAGAAACGAGCGTGCACAAAGAACACACTGAAAAAGTGGCGTCGCCATCGGCTCCTTCGGTTTGGGGGGTTTCAAAAGAAATCAAGTGATTGAAATTGTTTTTACATTAGTAGATTTCCTCTCCTAAACCTGGGTTTCCCCCGTTCCTGTCAAACTGCTTACGCTGTGAAGTATTATCTTTTAATTACTCTGCATTGAACAGCGCTGCGGTCACCGACACCCACTCCCGCTGCAGCAGATATCGACCAGGTTTAATTTTTAATCTTTTCTGTTGCAAGAAAACCTGCTCAATTTTAGTGTCACGTCGTGTCTTGACAGATTTAGGGATTTCCTAAATCCTACATACTACACGTCACAAGGATCCAGCGTGGGTCACACCAAGATTATCCAAATAGTGCCACCACATAAAATTGATTACTTTGGTCGTGATCATAAAGATTCCTGTTTGTGTTTGGACAAAAGAGCTGAGTGTCAGCTGCAGTGAAGCCATGCAAGGAGATCACAGCGCCCAGGGATTTAATGTCGCAGGAGAACATCAGAGGATCCAGGTCGGAGCCCTGAGGGACACCAGAGTTTAAAGTGCAGGGTCTGGACAGGGATCCTCCCCATGAGACCTGGTGGACGATGGTGGCTGGATAAGTATAATTTAATCTATCTATCTATCTATCTCTTTAAACGGGCTTCTTAATGAACCTGTGCAGTGACTATCCTCAGTAACACTGATGGTTCCACTCCATGATCGTGAGCTGAAATGAAAGGGGGATGACGAGCGGAGAAGCAGGAGTGGAGAATCCCTGGGATGGGTCGAGCTGGAGGAGTATTGCGTTCAACGCTCCGACGAGTGACCCCCGGGTACCAATCCCCGCCGCCTCCTTGCCTCCTCTCCCCCCCGCAGTAAAGCGCTGGGAAATTAAAGCGCTAACAGTCTGGGTGAATAGCGAACTAATAAGGTTGGGACGGTGGATGTGTCAGGATACTATCCAAGCGGCTCAAAGAATTAACTGAACTTTTAACGAGCCGACTCGCTGTCTTCTCTCTTTTTGTTTTTGTGGGGTTTTTTTTTTTCCAGTTTGTCCTCTTCATCTCTGTTGTTCTTTCCATCTGCCTCTTTTTTGTTTGTACATTTGACTGTTTCCGCCGACTCCGAGAGCTTTGTGGTGTTTTGGGTTCAACCAAATTGTAAAAATAAAGAGATCTTATCAGCGGGACGTGTTTTCTTTTCTCACAGGAGTGTGAGGGAGAATCAGATACTGGAAGCGCTGACTCACTGATCTCACCCTGCGGAGCTCTAACTTGCTCTTTAGAAAATAGTTAACTAGGTGAGGAATGAAATTTGTGGATCAAGATTTTATTTGAACATATTTAATGCTCATTTTTTTCACATAACCCAATCTTAAAATCAATGGAAAATGTTGTGTTGAAAACACCTTTCTGCACTGCCTTGATATGACGATTAATATGAATATGTGTACATGCATGAATGCATAAATATTTCGAGCCTGTATTGCTCTATACATAAACATGTACATGTATTCATCCTGTACAGTACATTCACCTAAAAGTATATTTTATACCCACAGCCATACCCACACTGCCCCTTAACTGTGCACAGTATCGCTTTTTGTATATGTGACCCACCACAGCAAAAGCCGCCGTCTCACGCATTTCTAAAATGGCCAGGAGCAGCAAAATAAGTAAAAAAATACCTTTCTTGAAAATTAGATTTTTCCAGATTCATCTTCCTTTGTGGGTTTTTTTTAATCTCTCAACATATTTTCAAAACCAATTTTAATTTACAAAGAGGAGAAAAATGTTAAACAGTGGAGTTAAATATTCCCATTATGTAACGCCAATCCATGGTTTCCCTTAAAGAGAGCGTCCAGGTGAAGATCATTCCTCCATATTCCATGTGATGTGACGTCACAATGTGAAACTGTTTTGATAGAATTCAACCTTTAAATCGTTCTACTTTTACACACACGGAGCCATTGTTGTGAAACGGAGAAGAAGAAAATCCCTTTGCGTCACGCACCTACATCACTTCCGTAAACAGACGGTTAAAGCGCAGCACGGGGGTGTTTCATTCTCACTTGTCTGTGAAAACCTTCTTCTCCGTATCGTTATGGGTTACGTGAAGCGGCAGCGGAAGCTCTGAATCATATTTCGGACATTAATCTGACCAGTGCGATGGATCCAAGTCAGTGTTAGCAGCGCGTACTGGACTTCATTTTCCACGATGATACTCAGTTCTCCCGCAGCGACGCTGAGAACGACGGCGACGCTGGATGTGACATTACTCCGGACTTGGAGAACATTTCAAACAGCGGATTTCAAACTTAATGTGACGATGAAACAGAATATTTTCAAGAACCACCGGAGGAGACTGTTGTTACGACGGGAGAAGTTGATGACGTGATGAGCTCTGTTGAGGTTGGTGACAGATTTTCAGATTCCAGATTTTCTGAGACTCGTAATATTGACAGACTCTACATTTTGTTGAATTGTCCGTACTTTTAAACTCCAAAATAATTCCACTTTTATAAAGCATATTTATTCTTACTGATAAATAAAAGCTTTATTAAAAACAAAATTAGTTGTGTGTTGTTGACGTTGTTCGCGATTGCCCCATTAGCAGCATGAGGCTTTGTTTGTCTGCCAAGCCCATTTGCATTGTGGGAGCTGAATGAAGCTGGTGTGGGTAAAACTTTGAAGGTGATTATCTCAGAAACACAGTTTGCCACACCCTTGACAAAAACAAGTCATAGCTTTAAAAATATTTGCTTGATTTGCACAAGTGACACCTTGTTTGGAAGCTCTGATTCTCCACTTTCAAATGATGGGGAAAAAAATAAATCTCGAATGCCGTCAAATGACCCTCAAGTATGCGGTGGTTCACATATTCCATATATTTTTGTATATATACTGGATTTTCTGTATGTATATGCTATTTTTTTGTTTAGTTTAGGTATTTTTGTATATTTGGCCATTTTATTTTTTGGGGGGAGGGCTGTATGTGAATCAAATAATATTTTATCATTATTATTTCTCATTTTAATTTGTTATTGATATTCCTTACTGTGCACATGTATTGGTGTGTGTATAGGAAAGAAAGGTCAACACACTCCCATACTATATTCCAAACTAGTATTCACACCGTCACACCTACATTAACGTGTGTGTCCGTGTGTGTGTACACCACAGGCATCCACACATGAATACACACACACGTGCATGCATCAACACACGCACACACACAAAAATTGTGCACGTGTCAGAGGCCAAACAAACAAGCTGCAACGGTGGAAGCCTGATGCATGTTCCATGTTCAGCCAGAGACAGTGAGTAGAAAATACATCCAGACCTTTCAGCCCCGTGTATTTATACACCAAGGGAGGAAATATATTCAAAAAACAAACATGCGTACAGTGTATTATTCTTCTTCTACTATAATCGGCTACGCACCATCCCAAGATGAAACATCCACGACGCTTTTGACAGTTTGCTTGTGCAGAATACCTTCAGTAATACCCCCAAATAATACACGTTCATGACGAGAGGAGCTCCTACTGAAAGTCAGCTTCTTCGTCTTCCGCTTGCCATTCAGTCTGCAGCCTTGTAAAGCTCTCCATTTGGGAAATAAAATGATATACAGTGTGAGAAGGTGAAACGAGGTGAAGAAGGAAAGGAAAGGCTGGTGGTAGTAGGGTCTTGGGACTATGGAGCAGGTGTTATTGCACCTCCGTTACCTTCCACGTGGGCTCTTTGTCTGCTTGGCATGCTGCAGGTGCAGGTCCACTTACATGATTGGCTGAACCCAATTGTTTCTGTTTGCTTCATTGTTTCATATTAAACCGTCTTCATATCTTTCTACCCGCTTGGTCCTTCACGTCACCTCTTCTACGCTCCGGTGGAGGGTCGTAACTCTTGTTAAAACTGTTTCCACTTCAAACATTTTACTTCATACTCCTTTAGAAAACACATAATTGAGCAAAATAGAAAAGTACAGTCGGCAGTGTGAGCTGATCAGGGTCAGGGTCTCCTTCTTCAGTGTGGATGTGTGTGATGATGGTGTGATGGACTGGCTAGCATTCAGGTCGTGCCTGTAACCTACACCCATCTCCACCCGAAACCCTTCTCCGCCACAGGAACCATTTTGAGAGTTCCCAGTGCTCAAGCTGGTAAAGACTCCTGTGCCCGGAAAAAAACAAATATATCCCTGTACTGTGTCCTTGCCGGAGCATTGTGTTTGGATGAACTTCACTCTCTGGACTTCAGCTTTTGCTCCTGGGACACCTTTTGATGAAGTGGGAAAATTACTGGTTCTGGCACCGCAGGTGGACTCGGAGGTCAGGCTTACACTCTGCCGCCGGCGGTGGAGCCTGGAGCCTGTGATTGTGCACGGAGCCTCCATCCAGGCCCTTCATCCCATCCCTTCATTCCAGCCATGGGGAGATCTCTGCTGCTGGAAAATACCATGCTGCGGTACTGTACATGGTATTTCACAGGAAAGTGGTACATCTTGACATTAAAACCAATTTATCGGTGCAGTATATTGGAATAACACTGTTATAATATACTGTAGTAATACTGTAATAATAATAATTTTGTAAGTAGGAATCTCCGGCTCTGTCCACCAGATGGAGAGGCATAGAATGCGTTGGGAGTCCGTTCTCCATGGTAGGATGGTGGACAGGCTCTGTTTTGTTTTTTTTTTCATTTTGGGATGATCTCCTCCTTCCAAAGGCCTTTGATGTATTTTTGATGTGAGGAGCTGGGGTTTTGACCTCCTGCCAGTGGCGTAACGAGTCAGCGCCGGGCCCCAATGCGAGATGGTCAAAGCTGGCCCCCATCACAATGCATCACGTTCCACTTGCTATTCAGCCTGCGGCCTGCCTCCCTCCTGCCGTCGGTATGGATATGGATTGTTCCGTTACAATATCAGCCTTGTTCACTTATTAACTTACCTCACCAGAATTGTGATACAGTATACGATTACGTTAAATGTTACGGTAACATAATGTAATGTCAGTTGGAATGAAAGCAGTGAAAGCGCGCAGCTTTAAAACGACCAGCAACAGCCAAATGCACGACACAGTTGATGCCAAAATGAAATATTTACGAGGAAAACAGACCGCGGTGCTATACTTGATCAAATCTGGTGTCGGAGCACCATAACAGATGAAAAGATTCCGGTGACAGCGCACTCGCACATTAACAACATTATTTATAAACACAACACACAAGTGTGTTGGTTGATTTTTAGTCAAACAAACAATAAATAAGTTGTACTTACATCATAGGCAGGCGGTGATGGATGGTGCGTGCGCGCTGGTTCTTGGTCGCATTGGGCTCTTGCTCAGCGGAACAACTGGCGCTTGCTCTCTTGTCGTTCTTCTTCAAGAAACTGCCTATTTTTGGAAGCTTTGCTTTTTCTTTCTCGGCTGCTTTGTTCAGTTTTTCGCTCCTGTAACCCGCTTGTGTTTGTACTGCATCGTTTCTCACTGACTTTCTGTCTTAACTCTTCTGTTTTAATCATCACTGTCTATCGGCCACCAAAATCTAAATGTGGCTTTCTTGATGTATTCTCTGAGCTACTGTATAAGGTCTCCACTGATTATGATTGTGTAATTTTCTCAAGTGATTTTAATATTCATGTTGACAATCAAACAGACCCTGCTCAACACTTCATTAGCCTATTGGAGGTATTTGACCTCACTCTGCATGTTTCTGGACCCACCCACAATAAGGGGCATACAAGTCATATCAAAAGAACTTAATATCACCATACCCTGTGTCATGGATGTTGCTTTTACAGATCGCTGTTGCATATATATATATATATATATATATATATATATATATATTTTTTTTTTATGTGTCTGCTTTTCCTGTACAAGTCCAACAACTAAAAAACGTATCATTAACAATAATACCATTGAAGCCTTTAAGAGAATTCTAAATTAGTCGCTGCCGTTCGTGGCATCACCAGCTGAGGACCCTGTGAACAACCTCAACTCCAAAATACAAAATATCCTTGATAACATTGCACCTATTGAAACTAAAAACATAGAAAAACAAAAAGCCCCCTCGAGAAATGGAGAAAGACAAAACTTCTGGTTCACCATGAAATTTACAAGGATAGACTCAATCAATACAACAAAGCAATTAAACAGGCCAGACAGTCTTTCTTCTCTAAAATCATTAATGAAAATATCAACAATACCAATGTATAATACTAAAGAAATACTAAACTCTTCTCCACTGTTGATCAACTTATTAATCCACCATCTACAACCCCGTCAGAGATGCTCTCCACTGAAAAATGTGAGGAGTTCGCTACATTTTTCATTAACAAAATGATATCTATCAGACGGAATATTAGTGCCTCGACATCCAGATATGAAGCTACCCTCCAGTTCTCCAGTAATATGACTGCTGCCATGTCTCACTTCGTCCCCTTAGACAAAAACTGGACGATGTTGTTGCTCAGCTCAGGTCCTCCACCTGCTGCCTGGGCCCCCTCCCTACCACATTTTTTAAAACTGTTTTTAGCTGCCGAGCACATGAGGTGTTAGACATTTTAAATGCCTCTCTTCAATCAGGTATATTTCCTGCAGCATTTAAAACAGCTGTCATTAAACCTCTCTTGAAGAAAAGCAATCTTGATGCACCAACTATCGGCTAATTTCCAACCTGCCGTTCCTCAGTGAAATACTTGAAAAAACAGTTTACCTTCAGTTTTAACAACTATCTAACCTGAAACAGCCTTTAAGACATTTATTAATCTGGGTTTCGACCTCAGCATAGCACAGAAACTTGTTATACTTGTGAACGATCTGCACATAAACACTGACTCTGAAAAATGATCTGTTCTTCTGCTCCTGGATCTCAGTGCCGCCTTTGACACTGTTGACCATCATATTCAGATCAGAACCGATTGATGGACGACGCGGTCTCCCAAGTACTGCACACCACGCTCACGCACCTGGATGGCTGGAAGGGGGCCTATGTGAGAATGCTGTTCATCGACTACAGTTCAGCTTTCAACACCAAGGTCCCCACCAGACTGGCTGTCAAGCTCAGGGAGCTCGGACTGAGCAATCCGCTGTGTGCCTGGATCCTGGACTTCCTCTCAGCCTGCCCCCAGGTGGTCAAGGTGGGGAAGCACATGTCCAGCTCCCTCACACTGAACACAGGATCCCCCCAGGGCTGCGTCCTCAGCCCCCTAATGTACTCCCTGTACACACATGACTGTGTGGCCAGGTCCAGCTCCAGCACCATCATCAAGTTTGCTGACGACACCGTTGTGGTGGGCCTGATCACCGACGATGATAAGAAGGCCTACCGCGAGGAGATGGCTGACCTGTCACTCTGGTGCCAGGACAACAGCCTCCTCCTGAACGTCAGCAAAACTAAGGAGCTGATTGTGGACTTTAGGAGAGGATACAACTGAGGACGCACGCGCTGTTGGTGGTTTATGGGGCTTCTGTGGACAGGGTGAGCAGCTTCAATACCTGGGAGTCCACATCACGGAGCATCACATCACCACAAACAGACACTCTGGTGAGAAAGGCGAGGCAGCGTCTTTACCACCTCAGGCAGCTGAGGAAATTCCGGGTCTCGGTGAGGATCCTCGAGTCCTTCTACTGTGGAGCGGTGGAGAGCATCCTGACAGGCAACATCACTGCCTGGTTTGGGAACTGTACTGCTCAGGACAGGCGGGCCCTGCAGAGGGTGGTGCATTGAACTGAACGTACCACTGGAACTAGTAGCAGAGCTGCAGGATCATGAAGGATCCTCACCACCCCAACAACGGACTGTTTCAGCTGCTGCGGTCGGGCAAGCGCCTCCGCAGTCAAACAGTGAGAACAGAGAGACTGAGACGAAGTTTCTTCCCGCAAACCATAAAAACTGTCAATGCTGACCTCAGCAGGGAGGCTGAGACACATACAGTACATAAGCCCCCACGGCATTACTGTAATGTATGTTGCACATTGTACTGCATACTGTACTGTTACTGTATCGCTGCCTCATACTGTGGTATACTGTACTGTATATGTCAACACACACTATGTCACTATATTTACAGGGCACTTTACTGTACATATCTGTATATTTACAAATTGTCTATTCCTCTTATTTCTATTTTGTATCCCTGTTCAGTATATTACCTTTTTATACATATTTTATTCTATTTATTAACTAAATTACTTTTTAGGAATCACTTCGTTTAGTTTGTTAATTCATTACTCAATTACTTAGCTATTATGTCCATGTACTTATTGTGCATAATCTCCCGGTGCGTTGCAATTACATTTACTGCATATATTTATGCCCGTATGTATAAGTATGTGATAAATACACATCTTGAATCTTGAATATTTTACCACTATTTATGAAAAAAATGGGTCAGCCTATCTGGGCCAGTTCTAAACTGTTTCAGAACCTACTTATGGGACAGGCAGTTCTTTGTGTCCATTGGAGATTTTTTCTCAAACAAAACGGATATTATATATTATTTGTGGAGTGCCCCAAGGTTCAATTCTTGGACCGTTATTGTTTCATCTCTATATGCTCCCACTTGCACATACTATAAAGAAACACAAAAGAAATAACCATAATTATTCAAATGATTCACAACTGTACTTATCCCTATCTCCTGATGACCTACATCCCATACACTCCCTCACTCAGCGTATTAATGATATTAATGCATGGATTTCACAGAACTTTTTACAACTGAACAAAGATAAAACCAAAATACTCATCTTTGGTGCAAAGCCTCAGAGACAGAAAATTGCAGCTCATCTCAGTTCTCTGTCCCTGGAGAGCAAGAATGAAGCCAGAAATCTGGGTGTAATCATAGACAGCGATTAAAATTTTAAGAGCCTTATTAATCAAATCACAAAATCATTCTTCTACCATCTAAAAAATATTTCAAAATGAAGAGGCTTCCTCTCAAAAGCAGAAAAATTGAGAAAAATTAATCCATGCATTCATAACGAGTAGATTAGACTACTGTAATGGCCGATTCACCGGCCTCCCCAAATCAGCTGTGCAGCAGCTACAGTTAATCCAAAATGCGGCTGCACGTGTTCTCACTGGGACAAAAAGTTTGAACACATCACATCTGTTCTTAGAGCTCTACATTGCCTCCCTGTTAAAACTAGGATTGAATTTAAGATTCTGTGACTTGTATATAAAGCTATAAATGTCCTTGCACTTCAGTATATAAAATTATTGCTCATTATACACAAACAAGCAAGAACTTTCAGGTCCACAGGCAGTGGTCTTTCAACCATCCCTCGTACCAACCCTAAAGCAGGGGAGGCTGCCTCCTGTATCTATGCCCCAAGTAAATGCTACACCCTTCCTGAGGACCTGAGAGAGGCCCCCACACTCAACACTTTTAAAAGCAGGCTGTTGCCGTTCACTACAGTCTACAGTTGCCGTGGTATAAAATGTGCTTTGTAAATAAAGTGTGACTTGACTTGACTGTGTGTTTATGCTACGCAGTAGTAATACGCATGTCCAAATGACCATAACCCAGAATACCACGTAGGCACACTTTGTATATTTTTGAACATCAAATCGCCCATTAATCCTTATTTACACTTTTAAGAAATGTAAGAGAGATATGAGTCAATAAACTATATATTTGTATGGTTATTGTATTGTTATTTATTTGGTGAATGAATGACGTCAAGTATGTGACACTATGGAGCAGAGGACTTGGCTCTGTACTAGGAATACGAATGTTGTGTGTATACTGTAGACTCAGTGATATGATAGTTGTGAGGTGTAGAGGTACTTCTATATGGTAGTTAGGCCACTGCCCCCTGGTGTGTTTCCAGAGCGCTCGCTGCATTGTTTTCAAGCTTCGACTCAACCGCAGCACATCAATGTGCAAGACTTCACTCAGAATAACTCCTTCCTCTTTTCCTTTCTAAACTTCTAAAGGGAAGCAGAGATGTTCACACACCGTAGTGCTTAGTGATACGTTTCCTGCGTCACACTCTTATAAATGCTATTTGGATTCTTCTTTTATTTTATTTGTTGTTCTTCTTTGTTTGAATTGTGTTTTTATTTTTATTTTTTCATTTGATTAGAAGAAGATCAGAAGTCTGGCTTGAGACAAGGCCAAAGTAATGAATCTGAGCCATATTTAAAATGGCTTGGATGGCAACAACATTCTCATCCAATTTTGGGAGGACTTAACATTGAACTTGCAACAGTTTATAAATAAATCTGGCCTACAATATTTGCAGAATGACCCTACTAAGTGTTTTTCAGCTACTGGTCCCCTTCAAGATCAACAAGTTAATATGTGACCCACCACGTACTTTAGGGTCATTTGGCGGCTTATGACTTTTTTTTTCCGCATCATTTGCAAATCAAGCAAATATTTTTAAAGCTATGACTTGTTAATATCAAGGCTGTGGCAAACTGTGTTTCTGAGATAATCACCTCCAAAGGTTTACCCACACCAGCTTCACTCAGCTCCAATGCAAATGGGATTGGAGGACAAACAAAGCCTCATGGCTAATTAACATACTGCTGAATGGGCCAATCGCGAACAACGTCAACAACACACAACTAATTTTGTTTTAAAAAAAGCTTTTATTTAACAGTAAGAATAAAGATGCTTTATAAAAGTGGAATTATTTTGAGGTCTGAAAGGACGGACAACACAACAAAATGTGAGTCTGTCAATATTATGAGTCTCAGAAAATCTGGACTCTGAAAATCTGTCACCAACCACAACAGACTTCATCACGTCATCAACTTCTCCCGTCGTAACAACAGTCTCCTCCGGTGGTTCTTCAAAATATTCTGTTTCATCGTCACATTAAGTTTGAAATCCGCTGTTAGAAATGTTCTCCAAGTCCGGAGTAATGTCACATCCAGCGTCGCCGTCGTTCTCAGCGTCGCCGTGGGAGAACTGTCGATCATCGTGGAAAGTCCAGTACGCGCTGCTAACACTGACTTGGATCCATCCCACTGGTCAGATTAATGTCCGAAATATGATTTAGCTCTTCCTCCACCCGCTTCTCCTCATCCATAACAACACAGGGAAATTAAAGTTTTCACAGACAAGTGAAACTGGATCCTCGTCTTGTTTACAGAAGTGACGTCAGTGACGTCAGCAATTCTTACTCCATGGTACAACTCCACAACGATGTCTTCGTGTGTGTGTGTAAAAGTAGTACGATTTAAAGGTTGAATTCTACCAAAACAGTTTCACATTGTGACGTCACATCACATGGAATATGGGGGAATGATCTTCACCTGGACGCTCGCTTTAAAGGAAACCATTGATCGGCGTTGTTCAGCGCTGTTCAGCGTCTCGGTAAGTGAACTGTGTTTCTAACGGGCATATTTAACTCCACACTTTAACAATTATCTACTATTTATAAATCAAACTCAGTTTTGAAAATATGTTGAGAGATAAAAATCACACGAAGGAACTCCTGCTCCTGGCGATTTTAGAAATGTGCAAGACGGCGGCTGGGTCACATATACTGTACGTCTCTGAGGTCCCCAAAACATGTTTTTGATGTTTTTTGCTGAAAATACCACTCAGATTATGCATTAGAGCCATTCTAACATGCCTCTAAGTACATTGTGTTCCTGATGCTCTGTTTCAGTGGGAGGAGCCGCCCTCCTGAGGCCACGAATTCTGTGAGCTAGTGAGTTTGAGCATGGCTTCCAGGTTTTGTTGCATTTATCCTGTAACTTTCACTGATTTCACCTTATCAGTCCAACAACATCTGTTTCTGAACAAATTTGAGGCGGGAGATAAGAAATGCAGTTGCTGAATCTTCACTCATATTAGATCTACAAGGTATAATTTAGAAGTTTGCTCCCACTTCCCGTTCTCCGAGCTTGTGGAGACACGGACACTGATTTTTTCAGAGTTTGTGTGTTAGTAGTTCCATCAGAAACCCAAAGGTGCACAAGCGCTGAAAAAGTGAGTTTTTCATAATAGGTCCCTTTTAAGTTTATGCCCCTTTTCCAAAGGTGTATTTTAATTGAGCAACAGTTTACCTTTGGGATAAATCACGATTCATCTTATCTGATAATATCAATTAACTGGCTGATTTGAAACTGGGAATCTCTGCACACTGTTCACGCTGTGACTCAGAAGGTGTGTCATTGTCGATCAATGTTTTTGAAAGGACAAAGTGTTGGGGATTGCTGAGCATATTTTTACATTCCACTTATTCCTCTCTTTTGTTTTGATTTTATTTCATTTATTTCAGCAGCTTGCTTTATTTCCTTTACCTAAAATAGAAAACACCCTGAAAATCCTAAATCTTTTGTGGCATCCATGCCCTACTGTCTTGAAGACATGCAGAAATGTGTTTTGGAAGAGAGATAGAGGCGTGGAAGGTGATCACAGCACCGAGGGGTTTGGTAGAAGGGGAACATCAGAGGATCCATGACGAAGCCCTGAGGGACACCAGAGTTTAGAGTGCAGTGTCTAGACAGGTATCCAACTCACTGTATTCATATAATTGATATTGTATAACCTATATTATTAGTTAATGTATTGGTATTTTATTTAATTGTCTCCAGCTATTTTCATTGCTGTGTTGCAGCGCTTTTACCAGCGTTCCACCCAAATGAGTGACCTGCCCAACTGAATGCAGATTGTAGATTTGGCCCTCATTATTTCCACTGAACTCCTGATGGAGGGATGTAGAGACCTAATACAATATAAGATTTCATCATTTCATCTTTGATGGTTAATTTCCTGAGCTTCCGAATCACTGTTCTGTTCTATGCATTAATAAAAATGTACTCCTTCCCCTTTTAATCACTAAGTTATATTTGAAGTTATTTGTAAGTTTTCTTTGAAAATGAACATACAGTATGAATTGTGAATGAGCTGCACATTGTGACTGCAGTGGTTCCTCTTTGTTGAGACTTCCCCGAGTTTTCATCCCCCGTTCGTCATCCCTCGAGGGGGGGGGGGGCGGGGGGTGATGGCAACGGGGCTTTAAATAGGGCAGACGGAGAGAAGTACACACACACCACTGTAATTATCTGTAGGATTACCTCTCCAAGGTCAGAGTGTTTTATCTACCCTCTCTCCTCCTTATCTTCCATCCCTCTTTCTATCTCCACCTCCGAGCCGCCTACAGCTGCTCTCGGCTGGAAGGAGGTGAGACGGGATGAGATGGTTATTTAGCGACGGCCCCTGATTGATATGGATGTGTGTGAAGGGCTTGCTCTTCCTTTAAGGATGCTGCCTTGTTTATAATTGGATACGGGAGGTCGTCGCCTCCCGTGTTATGACATATTTTCTGTCAGGCACCGTAATGGGCAGCCTCCCTAGAATTTTGTTATCTGGGTGACATATCAAGGTTCCCCGGGTAGTTTAGCTGAGATCTGATCTGGAGATGGGATGGAGCACTGTGCGTGCGTGCGTGATCGGATTGTACATGCCTCAGATCGTTTGTGATGATAGAGTCAAGTTGATTATTGATGGTTTGTTTGCAGTCCCGCGCTGATGTTGGAACAGCTGAGAACAACACGTTGTGGAGGGTCATGTGTCGCTAAGTTTCTGTTCCCAAAAAAGCTCACATGATTTCAGATGTGAACACAGCATGTGCAGTGTATGTGAAAAATATGTGTTTTTGGCACAAACTGAATGAGAGTTTCAGATGTGTAGCGAGTAAACTGCTGTGATTTAGTTAGCACCGTGCATGGGATTTACATGTGATTTTACATGTGATCATCATTTCACATGTGGTCACAGTAAATAAGAAAAACAAGCGTCATCTCCGTGTGGCCTTCACATGTGAAATCACGTGACTTTTTTCTCAGTGTATGGTCAGGTCTAAAAACGTCCAAATCAATTTTTGAACAAATTCAGGAATAAACACCAAGCTCTATAATAACCAGCTCAGGTCGGCAGTATAATTTATACTTTTTTTTTGTGAAATACCACTTTTTCTTTGTTTCTCTTTTTTCTCTGTTTCTATTTTTATTATTTGAGTAGAACTTGTCCTCCACCACTGTGATGGATGTGGAAGTAGGACACTGGGCGTCATATGATCTCAACCGCTCTGGCCTCAGGATCCTGATTTGTCCTGAGTCATTAAATCAGGACACAAGGATAATTAAAAATTCGAACCATCCTAATTTATTTCACAAAATAAACAGCGCGGCACTCCACAGGGCCTTTGTGGATCTCACGCAAAGTGGGTAACGGCTAAAACCCCAATTAAAGGAAAATCCATTGAATCAATAGTAATTCATTTCCACAATCTGTGTTCAGTGCAAAAACTCACTCCACATCTCAGCCAAAGCTCCGTCACGCCACAGAGTCTGGCATTGCAAATAACAAGCATGACTTTTCTCAAATACAGTTGTATTTATTGCGAAATTCTATCTATTCTTATCCATTCTATTTTCTATTTTCACTGCTGTGCCGCAGTGTCGCAGTGGCGTTCCACCCAAATGGGTGACCTGCCCAACTGAATGCGGATTGTGGATTTGTCCCTCATTATTTCCATTGAGCTCCTGATGGAGGGACGTAAAGACCTAATACAACGAGACTTCATCATTTCATCATTTGAGGGTTCATTTCCCGAGCTTCCAAATCACTGTTCTGTACTATACAGTAATAAAATATACACAGGACCCACCAGTTGCGAACCACTGATCTTTCCCGGCTGAGAAGGTTCTTGGGTTGCCAGTCAAATCATGAAAAAAAAGGATGAAAAAAAAAAATAATGTAATCGAAGTGAAGCTCTTTAAGCGGCTCTCAAACCCTGGACGCCTCCTGCTCTTCCTCCATAAAAAAAAACCTTGCTTTAATGAACCGTGTAATGGAACTTTAAACACAGACAAATTCCGTTCATTAGCTCAGATCCTGCCTCCGCTCCCTGAATACCTAACACCCCTAAAGCCCCGTTGCCGCAGACAGCAGCTAATGGCGACGGCTGCTCCTAATAGGGGAGCAGCATCAAAGTCTCAAAGAGCAAAGCCTTGTGGGTAATGACGGCGGAGGCAGCGGAGGCAGCGGAGGCGGCGGCGGCTGAGGATCCCTGAGGGGCGGCCAGGCAGCGACCCGGCCTGTGGCTCCCGCAGCCGCCTTCCCAAGGCCAGAGGCTGCGACTTGGCCGCCGTTCCCCGCCATTACTCTCTGTACTTTATATACAGTACAAACAGGGAGAGACAAGAAACAGTGCACGCACACACACACACACACACACACACACACACACACACACACACACACACTCACACACACGCACACACACACGCACACTTTTATGCACTCCCTTGAAGGAATAGTTTGGGTTGGTGAAGTTTATCCCTGTTTCGTGCTCACCCCTCACGTAGGACGTACTGTCGTCGGGGCTGTTGCTGTTTATCCATCGTTTTACGCTGCTTCCCTCCATCAGGACTTCAATGCAAGTAATGGTGTGGTGGTGTGGGGGGCGGTGCTGTTATGGGCAGCCACACCCGACCCGGGATCGGGGTCCATTACGTGCGCCTGTTGCCCGTCAAAATCGTGCAACCAGCCAGCGGTAAACCATCCGTCCCCCCCGCACACACACGGGAGAGGAGCCGGGTGTGTCCACCTGCTCCCGGCTTGTTCCAGCTGTCCCGCTCTCTACGATGGACTGGCCTTTGCAACACCCGGGATGGGCTGCGGCAGGCGGATCTGCCAAGGGGACGAATCCACAATCTGTATTTGGTGCAAAACCTGACTCCGCACATCCCCCCATTTGTTTTTTTTTCATCGATGGAAAGATGTGACACAACAGATTCCGTCCACTATTTGTGTTGATCTGTATTTGGCCTCGGCATCTCCAGGCTTTGTTGTAGTGCTGTGCCAGCGCCGGTGAAAGGTGCGGCTCAAACCACCGTCGTTCTGGTATTTGGGGAAAAACACTCTGTCTTGTTTGTATTTTTTAAACCAATCACAATCGTCTTGGGCGGCGCTCGGCCCGGGGTGGAGCCACGGTGCCCTTTGCACCTCGGGACGGGAGCCCTGGCATTAAAATGGCCGAGCCCCCGCAAAAAAAACCCCCCAAAAAACACATAAAAGGTGAAAGACGTTGAAAGACGTTGGTGGACGATGTGCCACGTAAAAAAAAGACAAACATACCTCGATCCTCGGTGACCCGGTCTCACAAAGCCACACCCACCCCCACACGCCGTTTTAGTGCCGGCGTTGTGGTTTCACGTAGCGACGGTAACACCAGATAGCGGAAGCGGCGGAGAACGCAGACTGAAGTAGTCGCCCGATGGCAGGATCTGCACCAACAACCTGCATCCGGTGACTCTGCCAAATCTGGGTGTGGTCGGCAGGTTCCCATGTGACGTCTGATAGGAGTCCATGTTGAGAGGGTTTGCGTGGGTGAGGTCTGAGGTGGTTGGTCCCGTGGATCTGGGGGCGACGCCAGCGCTCGCTCAGTGCAGCTCACGGACGTAGCCCTCAAAACCTCCGTCAGCACTTTGCTCTTTGTGCTGATCGAGCTCAAAGTGAGAAAAACAGGTTTTGGCAGCGGAATCGCAGGTTTGACGTTGTCGTCTTTCTGGCGAGGCAGCGAAACGGCTCCTGAGTGTTTGGACGGAAATCCATCGGAAACGGGCGGCGATGCGGGTGGTTCCCGTAGCGACCATCTCGGTGGTGGAGGGCGACGGAGCAACACGTGCTGCTCCCGCTACGACCTCCCTCCTCCAGCTCTTAACACCAACGCAGCTGAGTTACTCTTACATCCTGAGAGTCAGAAGAGTCAAGAAAGTAGTCTCTCCATCCGTCCATCCATTCATCTATGTCTGTCTACCTGTCTGTCTGTCTGTCTGTCTGTCTGTCTGTCTGTCTGTCTATCTATCTATCTATCTATCTATCTATCTATCTATCTATCTATCTATCTGTCTGTCTGTCTGTCTGTCTGTCTGTCTGTCTGTCTGTCTGTCTGTCTGTCTGTCCGTCCATCCATCGCTCTGCTCAGTGGGTGTAGATGGTGGTAGTGATTCATCTCCATCTAAACAGGGTGGTGGATTCTCTCTCTTTCTCTGTTTTATTTTCTTTCTTTGGTGTGGGGCATGGCGTTATTAATCAACTCCTTCCTTCCTTCCTTCTTTCCTTCCTGCCTTCCTTCCTTCCTTCCTTCCTCCCTTCCTTCCTTCCTTCCTCCCTTCCTCCCTTCCTGCCTTCCTCCCTTCCTTCCTTCCTTCCTTCCTCCAGAGAGAGAGAGGTGGAGAGAGAGAATGAATGAATGAATGAATGAATGAATGAATGAAGGAGTGTTTTCTTCCGCTCTGAAAAGTAGTGTTTCCAGACTCTCTTATCTCCATCGATCTGCGGCTTGATTGTGCCTTAGTCGCCTCGTCGTCACGGCGACAACCAGATGTAAGAAAGCGTCTTGTTTCCTGGCACCGTGTCCAGAACGCTTAACACCATCAACGTTCTCTTCTTTTCTCTTCTCTTCTCTTCTGAGGGGCTGACCCTCACTCTTTCCATGGATAAAGAGCACTCCTGACCTTGGTGAAAACTCCCTGCTCTCTTGTTTTGGCCCCGTCCACATGGAAACTCCAGGTTTTCCAGGGTGGAGGTTTTTCGAAACTCTGTTTTTCGTGCATGGGCGGAGGAAGTAAGGTGCAGATTGGCTTTGTTTTGCACCTTTTGTTGACGATGGTGTTGCGGTGCGGGGGGTGGTGTGGTTTAAGCTGCCACACCTGTTTTTGGTGGAGCTAAACCAGTTTCTGGTGAGACCAATCAATGAGCAACAGGGGCGTATGGTGGGGGAAAACTATTTTGAATGAGGACAAAGGCCTCCACCTCCAGAGGGGGTTTTGAAACATTTGTCTCTGTTTCCCCAGGAAGCCCCCCCGAGTTCATGTAAAGAGAAATGTTTTTTGCTCCCTACAATTGTCACTTCTAACATGAAAGAATCAGAGCACATTTGGCTCTGTTTTCCTTCTATGGAGATGAAGAAACTCAGCAGGGGAGCCTAGAGGTGCATTGTCGTGCAATTCGAGTCTGCCAGGTCAAGTTTGCAAGAACCTGTGAATTTCACCGTCTGAGGGTAGCACCCAAGGAAACAGTTGGGGGGGGGCGCAGACTTGTAAGGGACCTCTGACCCAAGCCACACCCTCTGTTGTTGTATAAAGCCTCTTGATCAGAAATTAGATTAGACTGATCTGAACACTGCTTTGGAGCAGTACTGAACCTTTCTCTTTATTCTGCAGAGTAAATAAACTTGAATATTCTAATAGTTTTGTTTTCTTGTAGCCGACAGATTATCCTCACCGATCATTGCAGAAGAATTTCTTCCACAGTATCCAAATATGGAGCAACTTTACAGGTTTCATAAACGGGAGACCTCGATGACGCTAAAAAAACATTGTTGTGTTTCGCTCGACCTCCAGTAGAAAAAAAACAAAAGCGCTTTTCGACGGGTGGAATGTTAATTTTTTCTGAGTAGCGTCTCTCTCACTGTGTCTCTCACTCTGTCTCTCTGTCTCTCTCTGTCTCTCTCTCTCTCTGTCTCTGTCTCTCTGTCTCTCTCTCTCTTTTATTTTAATGACATTTCACTGCATATATGTATGAAAGTATGTATATGTATGTGACGAATAAACCTCTTGAATCTCTCTCTCTCTCTCTCTCTCTCTTCCATGGGAATGACCGTGTAATGGCCATGAGCACTGCGATCAGATCATGCTTTTTAAATAAACTCTTTTCTCCCGGCGTACGGAAATAAGAACTCGGTTGTGAACGGCGGATCTGGCTGACAAGGTGCAGGGAGACGCCTCGCTGAGCCTGAATGGAGAGATTGCACATTCTGCTCCAAATAAAGAGATAAACAAGAGCGCAGCGGTCCAGGAGACCGAGTTTGAGAAGGAAATCTGGTTGACATTGAAGGAGATAATGGGGATGATGGGGGCGATGGAGAAGGTGGAAATGATGTGTTTCGCACGTCAGGAAATCAGCTCCTAACACGCCCCAGCAAAGAAACAAACATCAAATTAACACGCGTTTGTTCCCAAAATAAAGGACCTTTTAGCTTCCTGTTATTTTACCTCCTCCGTTTGAGTTCTCTGCGTCTCAGAGCAACGCAGCGAACCAGCCCTCTCACAGCCCCAGGTGATCATGCGCGCGTGGCAACCCAGAAGATTGTTGAGTTCAAAAGTCCAAAATTTTATACTTTTCTAACTTTGCTTTTTTTTTTTTAAAGGGCAGCACTTGGAGAAAAGAAAGTGAGGAGGGTGCGACGAAGCGAAACCTCCTGGTTTTGAATGGACCTCTGGGACGATCTGATGGATCTCGACTTGAAACGATGCTCAGATTGCGGCGCTCGTACTGTCAGACAACTTGACGGCGCCACGCGCTGCCACGCCCTTAAATAGAGCTCGAGGGTGACCCCCTACTTTTTTTAAACGGCTCCGGTTCCGCAAGTGAATCTCCCTATTCGCTCAACCCGCTGACGTTTCAGAGAACCCTTCTGTGAAGAGTTTTGAGCCTGGAACCGAGACAACCAACTGCGAGATGAAACGTGAGCGGAGCGAAAAGAAGTTGGAATACGGAAAAAAAGGCAAAGGTACAAGACTGTGTAGATGATAATTACAAGGAGTGAAGGAACTACTCATCCCATAGACACCTTCCAACGACTGTCGTGCTTCTTCTCTTATTTAACCTTTGTCATCCTGTCGTGTTTAAGGTGTTCATGGATCTGTGTGGGTTTATATAGTGTTGCAGTTCAGTGGGAACAGTTACTCGCTGTAACTATGGAAACGGTTAACTTTTCCACGGTAACGGCGAGCTCCACCAATCAGAGGCGTCGCTGTTACACTGGAGGATTGTGGGTCGTGGAGTACTTCTCCATGACATGGGGAATAAAAGAGGTTTTCCTTAAAAGGAGGTTGGTATCCTACGGACTTGTGCTCCCACCGTTGCAGCTCTGGCCATTCTTCCACCGCGTCACGGATTCAAACCAAACGCTCCGATCAGAATGTTGAAACTCACCGCTGAGCCCTGCGGTCGGCCTGTCCTCCATGTTTTTCTGAGATCCTTTGTTCGCTGAATCCTGATTTGTCGAGGAAAGCAAACCGAGCGAAGATCGTTTCCATGGAGATTCTGGATGTGGAAACCTATTTTGGTTATTGTTATATAGTTATTAATGTTTGTTTATGACTGAAGAACATCAGGGGAAATGCTTTGATTAGCTAAACCTTCCTTTCAGAGGGAAGTTAGTTTGATTTTAAATTCAGGTTTGAAGATCTAAATCAGCTTTTTAACCAAAAATACACAAAAATTATATATTTCATATATAAATACAGCTTCCAACACACCTTTAGTATATTAAATGTAATTACATAAAAAAGTATATGAAACATACTTTCAGATAACGCACTTGAGTTTGCTTTTTCACTTAGGTATCTAATTTTCATGTCAATTAAACAATTCTAATATTTCTTATATTTCTAATATTAACAATTAATAAATACATTCATATGCACTGACATCACATGATGAAACAAGTAGATTGATGATTAATCCCATCTTCATATGTATTGAAAAGTGTAAGTAAATTATCATTATATGCCAATATTTTGTAAAGCAAACCATTTATTGCCATACGTTTAAATACATTCTACACAGATCAACCTGATGGAACCTTGATGATCCCAGTTAGGTTGAATTATGATTTCACAAAGCGTCGTGGATGTAATTCCCGGCATCAGATCTGAGATAACTGGAGCTGCCCCCTGCTGGTCCAGGCTCTGCGCGAGTAGAGCATCAAAATGTGTTGTTTTAAGTCTGATTATGAGCAATTAAAATTGTACCGTATATTAATCATAATTATATTTGTATTAATTTAGCTGTTCTTATATACAAAAAAAAAGAAAAAAGTTACAATAAATTATGAAAGAATCCTGAAACAAACAATTAACAATAAAAATCATCAATCTACAAACCTAAAAATGAACAATAAACATATTCCGAATAATGAATAAAAAACTATAAACAAGAAAAATGTGGCAACATTAAACCTTAACATTTACAATAAACATTGGAATCAATAGCTCACATTGTGACAAAAATAGGAAATAAATAGGAAATAGGATTATTTATGTATCATGTATTCCTTGTAACAAAAATATTTGTTTTCTATTTTTTCCAAAAGTGAGCTTTCAAAAAAGTTTGTTGTTATTATTATTATTATTATTATTATTATTATTATTATTATTATTATTATTATTATTATTATTTTAGTTCACTGCCACATTAAATCCATCTTTTAAATCATAGTGAAGTAGAGATCCACAGCTGAACGTCCTCCCCTCAAACAAACACTTTTTTCTTGAATTTGAAGAAATTTGTATCTTTCAATTTCACGAGTGTGAAGCGTATCTAACCTCACAGAGGAAATAAGAAAATACATAAGAAATACAGAAAATGACAGAAAATACATTAAAAAAAGACATATTCCTTGAATCACATCGAAAGCGTCAACAATGCTGCTTGAATTTTAAAACTTGTAGCAAAGATGAGAAAACTTCACAGAGTAATTTACAGATTAATGTCACAGCTGTTTTGAGGAATGAAAACCAAACTTATACACCACCAACGGCGACGGATAGAAAAATAAAGAAACAAAGCTGCAGGCAGCCACACACGCCTTGCAGGTTAGTCCTATTACAGTTTTCAGAGTTCCCATTAAACACAGCATCACTTCCTACCGACACCAATTACAAATCACCGAGTTCACATGGAACACAGCATGGACGTTCTGCACACTGCCGCTTGGTTGTCTTATAAAAAAAAATATATATATACATATATATATATATTTGGGTAATTTTAGTTATTTTTGTGACAGTTTTTCCTTATACAGTGCTGCCACCAATGCCCCTCTTTGGTGAACTATTTTACCATGTTTTGGTCTATAAAAAACGTATCACTACTCCAAGAGGGGGAGATTCACCACGGGTGAGACCAATAAACATAGAACCAAACAACATTTACACAGAAAAACATAAACATAGAACCAAACACGTACACGGAAAAACAAACATTGGATGACAACATGTATCGAAAACAGTAAATTAAGTCCAGGAAAACTGGAACAGTAACTGGGCACATGGCACATATAACCCTAACCCCCAAGTGCAGGCACATGACGCAGCCCCTGGCGCAGAACCCAGGCCGCGGGTGCAAGGCACGGCAGCAGGCCCGGAGCCAGGTCCCACGCCGACACACAGACACCCTGCCCGAACCTCTCGTCCCACAGGTGAGCTGGCGGTACCTCCATGCCCACCTGTGCAAGGTCGAGGCCCGCCCCACCACTGTGTATCAAAGAATAAACGAGAAACTAGAACAATTTGAAATTTACAATGAACATTAAAATAACCAATAAAATAACCCTCAGAAGTGACAATAAACAAGACAAAATTTGGCAAATTTGACAATACATTTTCAATAAAAAGAATAAATGAATAAACAATAAATGTGTCAAAATGAACCATCATCAATAAACTGTCTTATCAATCCACCAGAAGCTTTAATTTGTCCTGCTAGAGACTTCAACAGCTATAGGCTTGTAATATGACTGATAATATTATAATATTAATAACCCACACCAATGACAGTTTTCCCACAGTTCCCACAAAACGCAGCATCGCTTCCTGCTGCCTCTGGACCCGAGGCGGGGGCGTGGTCAGAGCATTTGGTGGGGCATTGCACCCCCGTGCCCAGGCCTAGAACCGCCCCTGGATCCAGGTAGAAACTGAAGATAAAGTGAAATTATGGGATGTGAAGTTTTCTTGCTCTTCTTGACTTCCTGCTCCGGAAAAAAACTAATAAAATATGAAGAAGGTCAAACAAGTTTATCAAAAA
>NC_137205.1:30251023-30296023 GCF_960531495.2 Zeus faber | reverse complement strand
CTGCAAGCTTTCCAACGCTGAGTTTCTGGAGTGTACGTCTTTTTCTGTCTCCCATGTTCCGAGACACTGCTCCCTACATTACAACCCTATAATGTTTAATTTCATATTGTTTTGTTTTATATTACTCCTCGCTCTGCCTCTGGTCTGATTGGCAAACGGTTTTCTGTGATAATTAAATAGTTTTAGTTGCATGTGACGCTTCAGTGATTTATTGATGGAGAACCTGTAAGGAACTTATTTCAAGACTCACGTCGTATTCATTATGAACAGCTGGTGTGTGTGTGTGTGTGTGTGTGTGTGTGTGTGTGTGTGTGTGTGTGTGTGTGTGTCTGTGTGTGTGTGTGTGTGTGTGTGTGTGTGTGTGTGTGTGTGTGTGTGTGTGTGTGTCAATATCACCCGCTCTCAGCCCAGAGAGAAGCTGCAGCCGAGTGGTGAGTTCCTCAGCAGTAAAGCGTTCAGCAGGTTGTGTCTGCTACACAACCTGCCTTGTGAGATGATGGGAAGCAACATTTTAATGTTAATTGAAAGACCTGGGTTGAGAAATAGCAAACCCATCCTCTCAAGATTAAAAGTAAATCAAACCTTTTAAATAGCCTTTTTTTTTTGTTGTGTTAGTTACACGTTCAAAAGTCCCGAAATATGGTCTTTTACTCTCATCAATGTCCTCTTAATAACCTCCCTGTGCTTTTCTTTGTTCCAAACAGGAACAGAACCACGAACCTCCTCAGGCTCTCTTCCTCCTCCTTCTTCTCCTTTTCCTCCTCTTACTCCCCCTCTTCCTCTTCCTCATCCTCTTCCTCTTTTTTTCTTCCTCCTTCTCATCCTTCTCGGCCTCCTCTTCCTCCTCTTATTCCTCCTCTTCCTCCTTCTCCTCCTCCTCTTACACCTCCTCCTTCTCCTCTTAGTCCTCTTCCTCCTCCTCCTCTTCCTCCGCTTCCTCCTCCTTCTCCTCCTCCTCTTACTTCTCCTCCTTCTCTTCCTCATCTTCATGTTCCTCCACCTCTTCCTTCTCCTCCTCCTCTTACTCCTCTTCCTCCTCCTCTTACTTCTTCTCCTACTCTTCCTCATCGACCTCATCCTCATATTCCTCCTCCTCTTCCTCTTCCTTCTCCTCCTCCTCCCCTTCCTCCTCCTCCTCCTCCACCTCATCTTCCTCACCCCTGCATGCTAATCGCTGCCTCTTCCTTCTCCTTTGTTCTGGAGCTGATGGAGGTTGTGATTGCCTCTAAGGATCGCTGAAGGACGGAGCAGCAGGTGGCCGAGCTTCAATTCAAACTCTGGGGTCAACAGTGTATCAGTGTATGAAAGAGGAAATGGTAGAAAAATAAAATTTACCATTTCTGACTTTGATTCCTTAATACTGTTGGGAATATATATTAAAAAAAAAAGTTGATCAAGGAAAACAAACTCTTTGCATTTTCAGAACTAGTCACGCTCAGCGCATAACTTAGTCTTGAAGAATGAATGATGGAAGATAATAATGTTTTTATGAGTTGTGGCCACATACTCTTGATGTTTTCTCACTATACTCCTCTATCATTATATTACATCTCCGTGGTTGGAAACACCATCTAAAGGCCTAATCCACGTAGAAAGCCATGATGAAATTCATTGCATACGTGATTTTGTGGTAAAACCTGTGATATCTTAGCCGTGACATTTTCTTCAGTACAGGGCTTTTCTTAAATTAAACACAGCTTCAATACAATATAAACAAAAATAATTCCCTCGCTGCATGAAATGTACTCTATGTAGAAACAACAATACAGAACATTCTGGAAAATAATAAAAACATCATAAAATACTATAATAATACAACTATTGCATGCATACATTTCAGTCCAACATGTGGTGGATTGTGGAGTGGATATGTATAATACTGTAGGCATGGACAGTTAGAGAAGAGTAGAGGTAGAGTAGTAGTAGAGGTAGAGTAGTAGTAGAGTAGAGGTAATGTAGAAGTAGAGTGAAGCTAGTGTAGTAGTAGAGGTAGAGTAGTAGTAGAATAAAGGTAGAGTAGTAGTAGGGTGAAGCAAGAGTAATAGTAGAGGTAGAGTAGTACTAGTAGAGAAGAGGCAGGGTAGTAGTAGAGCAGAGATGGAGTAGTAGTGGAGTAAAGGCAAAGTAGTAGTAGAGGTAGAGTAGTAGTAGAGTAGAGGTAGAGTAGTAGTAGAGTAAAGGCAGAGTAGTAGTAGAGAAAAGATAGAGTAGTTGTAGAGTAGAAGTAAATTAAAGGTATAGTGGAGGCAGAATAATGTTAGCATAGAGTAATAAAGGTATAGTAGAGGCGGCAGGTAGAGTCGCAGCGTATAGTAGATGAAGAGTACAGTTAAGGTCAGAGTTTCCATTAGAACAAGTGCTGCTGCTTTAATTTACATTTCGCTCAAATAAAATCTTGATAAAAACAGAATAAACATGGTAAGTAAGTCTAAATAAATAATAAAGTTTGTGGTGTGGTATCTCATCGACATACTTTACACAATGAGTATTTACCGTCTGCTTTGGGAGGAACATCCAAAAAAACACAAAAACTATGGATGTGTCCCTGTGGTCAACGGTACATCATCGTTCTGCTTCTCCGACGAGGTTTGGACGCTGCGTTGTCTCCGCTCTGTGTCTGCTGTGTTTACAAGCACAGCCTGTCCACGAGGGAGGGGGCGGGGCTTATTTCTATATGGACAAACATGATCGGTCAGAGGTGAAAGGTCAGCTTTAGATCGTCCAGACTGATTGGCTTCCTGTGGAAACTTACAGAATGCGGAAATGAACAGATCTGCGGATTATCTTAATCTTTATCGAGTCTATGGCGTCTAAAAATATGGCGATTGTTATCGTTATCTTTTTATTGCCCTGCACCAATTCAAATTATGCTCAAAGGGAATTATTTTCACCGGACATTATGACCGGAGAGACTTAAATATGTCGGACTTCAACAAATTTTCCAGATCAAAAACCGGCAATTACCGGAAAACGGTAATTGCTGGTTAATGTATAGAAGAGGTAGTGTAGAAGCAGAGTAGAGGTAGAGTAGCATAGAGGTAGACTGGAAGTACAGCAGAGGTAGACTAGAGGTACAGTACAGTAAAGGTATAGAACAGGTAGAGAACGGTAAAGGTATGGAACAGGCAGAGTGGAAGTAGAGTAGAGGTAGAGTACAGTAACGGTATAGAAGAGGTAGTAGAAGTAGTAGAAGTGGAGTAGAGTAAATGTATAGAAGAGGTAGTGTAGAGTAGAGGTAGAGTACAGTAAAGGTACAGAAGAGGAAGTGTAGAAGCAGAGTAGAGGTTGAGTAGCATAGAGGTAGAGTGGTAGTAGACCAGAGGTTGAGGTAGAGGATATGGATAACTTGGCTGCGATACAATTCTAAAGAATATTGTCGGTTGGTGTTTGTGGATTTGTTCCAGTGACGTACAGTATATTAGTAGTATTAGTGTATAGTACAAAGTGTAAAACAGGGGATGGAAGATCAAATGTTTTCCACCAAATGTCTTTCCAAATATCTCTACATTTCCCAACGATGCCCAGTGCTGGATGCTCCAGGCTCTGCTTAGATTAAGTCCATCAGGATGAACTAAAGATGAGATTGTGCATCAGAGGGGCTTCCAGTCCCGTAGGAGCTGTTCCAAGATCTGACATGTGACCATGTGAGTGTGCTATGGTGTCGGTTCTAATTGGATTTCCTCGTCACTTATATGGTGTAGAGGTCAAGAGGTAGAGTAGAGGTAGAGTAGAGGAAGAGTAGAGGTAAAGTAAAGGTAGAGTAGAGGTAGAGTAGAGTAGAGGGAGAGTCCCGGAAGCGTAGCGGTAGAGTAGAGTAGAGGTAAAGTAGAGGTTAAGTAGAGTAGAGGTAGAGTCACGGTAGTGTAGAGGTAGAGTAGAGTAGAGGTAAAGTAGATATAGAGTAGAGGTGAAGTAGAGGTAGAGTAGCGGTATAGTTTAGTAGAGTTGGGTAGTGTACAGGTAGAGGTAGATTAGAAGTAGAGTAGAGTAGAGGTAGAGTAGAGGTAGAGGTAGAGGTAGAGTGGGGTAGAGTAGAGGTAGAAGTAGAGTAGGGGTAGAGGGAGCTAGATTAAAGTAGAGTAGAGATAGATTAGAAGGAGAGTAGGGGAACAGTTTAGTAGAGGTAGAGTAGAGGTAGAGGTAGAGTAGGGGTAGAGTAGAGGTAAAGCAGGGGTTAAGTAGAGGTAGAGTGGGGTAGAGTAGAGTTAGAGGTAAAGTATAGGTAGAGGTTGAGGTAAAGTAGAGGTAGAGGTAAAATAGAGGTAGAGGTAAAGTAGAGGTAGAGGTAGGGGGAGGTAGAGGTAAAGTAGAGGTAGATGTAAAGTAGAGGTAGGGGGAGGTAGAGGTAGAGGTAAAGTAGCGGTAGAGGTAAAGTAGAGGTAGAGGTAATGTAGAGGTAGAGGTAGGGGGAGGTAGAGGTAAAGTAGAGGTAGATGTAAAGTAGAGGTAGGGGGAGGTAGAGGTAGAGGTAAAGTAGAGGTAGAGGTAAAGTAGAGGTAGATGTAAAGTAGAGGTAGGGGGAGGTAGAGGTAGAGGTAAAGTAGAGGTAGAGGTAAAGTAGAGGTAGAGGTAATGTAGAGGTAGAGGTAAAGTAGAGGTATAGGGAGGTAGAGGTAGATGTAAAATAGAGGTAGAGGTAGAGGTAAAGTAGAGGTAGAGGTAAAGGTAGAGGTAAAGTAGAGGTAGAGGTAAAGGTAAAGTAGAGGTAGAGGTAAAGGTAGAGGTAAAGTAGAGGTAGAGGTAAAGGTAGAGGTAAAGTAGAGGTAGAGGTAAAGTAGAGGTAGAGGTAGAGGTAAAGTAGAGGTAGAGGTAAAGGTAGAGGTAAAGTAGAGGTAGAGGTAAAGTAGAGGTAGAGGTAAAGGTAGAGGTAAAGTAGCGGTAGAGGTAAAGTAGAGGTAGAGGTAAAGGTAGAGGTAATGTAGAGGTAGAGGTAAAGTAGAGGTAGAGGTAAAATAGAGGTAGAGGTAAAGTAGAGGGAGTAGTAGGGGGAGGTAGAGGTAAAGTAGAGGTAGAGGTAAAGTAGAGGTAGAGGGAGGTAGATTAGAAGTACAGTAGAGTAGAGGTAGATTAGCGATAGATTAGAGGTAGGAGTAGATTAGATGGAGTGAGTAGAGTAGAGGGAGGCAGAATAACAGATGAGGTAGAGTAGTGTCCTCCCGTCCTCTGTGTGTCCTTGTCCTTCCACGTGTCCTTCTGTCTTTGTGTCCTTCCATCCTCCACATGTCCATCCATCCTTCACATACTCTCCTTTCCCCCACGTATGCTCCTGTCCTCCACATGTCCTCCTTTCCTCCAGGTAGCCTCCTTTCTCCACGTATCCTCCTGTCCTCCACATGTCCTCCTTTCCTCCAGGTATCCTCCTTTCTCCACGTATCCTCCTGTCCTCCACATGTCCTCCTTTCCTCCAGGTATCCTCATTTCCTCCACATGTCCGCATTTCCTCCACATATCCTGCATAGGTCCTTCCATCCTCCAGGTATCCTCCTTTCCTCCACATGTCCTTTCTTCCTCCATGTATCCTCCTTTCTTCCACGTGTCCTCCTGTCCTCCACGTGTCCTTCCGTCCTCCACGTATCCTCCTTTCTTCCACATGTGCTCCTGTCCTCCACATGTCCTTCCGTCCTCCACGTATCCTCCTGTCCTCCACGTGTCCTTCGTCCTCCGAGTATCCTCCCTTCCTCTACATGTCCTCCTGTCCTCAACATGTCCTTCAGTCCTCTGCGTATCCTCCATTTTTCCACGTGTCCTTCCGTCCAGGATGGGGCTCGTCCCTAGCACATTTTACACATTCTTCTGGAGGATACAGTGAAGTTTCTGGAACATTCAGATAAGGATTCTAATTTTGCGAGCCAGTGCACTTTGTGTCGACCACTAATGGCTAATGGAGTAAATAATTATAAAGTTACCCAGCGATAAATCTGATTATCTCTCTCTCTCTCTGTCTCTCTGTCTCTCTGTCTCTCTGTCTCTCTGCCTCCCTCCTTCTGCCTCTCTCCGAGTGCAGGTTTGTTTTGTATAATTATACAAATTCCGTCTCAGTGCTAATCCATATACTCTTGCAGAGAGATGGACTGAGGCCTGTCGCTTGGACTGAAATAAACTCCCTTCTTGGTTTTCAGCCTCTCTTCCAGATTGATTTCTCTAGATCATGACCTCAGAAAAAGCTGTTTAAATGCTGAAGTGATGGTGGTTGGTGTGGTAGGGAAATGGTTAAGAAGGAGGGAAAATACAGTATAAATAAACAATTTATTCCAATGGCTGATAGACTGGTGGATGCTGGAATGGATAGGTGGTTAAAAGTATGAATTATTACAGAAAGAGATAATGCTGGTCTACCCGTACACCTATTAAAGAAAAATTATATGAAGTTTATACTACTGACAGCAATTATACAATTTATAAATATAAATATTAAATCTGTATATTTTATTAAATATGATGACTGTATCCATATCTATTACCCATAAATTATGATTAACGTACTCTATGTATATGTATATATATTTTATATATACATATATTTTTTTCATGTTATAAATATATAGATTGTTCTATTATTGTATTTATTAAATTATTTTATTTGTATTGTTTTATCATATTTTTATTTTATTCTTTTTTGAATGTATTATTATTATATTATTAAATTATTCATAATTCTAATCTAATCTTCAATGCATACTTTTTTGGGAAAGAAATTTCTAGATTTACACAAGATGTTATATTTTGGTGAAGGATGATACTGTGTGATAAAAAAAACGTTTTATTCTCTCACCTATATGCAAAACAACAAAACAGAGTAAATGTCACACATGTTGATTGATATTCTGCATTTGGTTACGTCATTTTACACAGTATGTATTTGTAAATGTCAGGTTTAAATACTGGAGATGGATTGTTTTCTTTACGGAAAGTAAACTCAGGACAAGTTTTCTGTAATCAGGAAGCGTATTGAAGGGACGCAGATTGTCCTGTTTTCTGGATGAGGGATGAGTGGACGATGGGCCGGGGTGAATATGACATTATCACATTAGGATATTATTACACTTTGTGCTGATTGGACCGACGGAGCGCTGCGTTAGAAAGGGAATTTAGTCCAATTCAAAGTGGAGAGCCCGGCGCATAGCAGGGACACAAATCACAACAAATACGGGATTAGAGGGATTGATAATCACAGGTACAGTAATCCTGACATGGAGGACACTGATCCCTGGCTTCCATTAAAAGATTATCTGGATGGAATTTTACCCAAAAGATGTCCCTATATGTTTATGCACAAATAGCCTCCTGTAATCATTTTAATCAAAAGAGGGAGGAGAAAAGATAATCAGGCTGCTATTTACCTGCAAATACAAAAATACTGATAAAATTTAAAAAATATATATAAATAATAATAACAATAATAACAATAATAATAATAATAATAATAATAATAACAATAATAAATATAGCTGCAGGCCACAGTTCATGGGTCCGTGGTTGTCGGCCCTTTGTTAATGTTCAATGGACAAGTGTGCGTTGGCTCTCGGTTCGCCTGGTTACAGCGTAATCCTATGATTAGGTGGAGTTTGTGGCTGTGGATGGGGTCCTAACGCTGCAACTACCGGCTCCGTAATGTCCATAAATTCTGACAGTGATGTTATTAGGTTTGAATTTTGTAGAACTTACTCTGGTGCATGTCCTAAGAATATTTATGACGCTTAATACGCTGCGCTTTGTTTAACCCAATTGTTACTACTATTGATCTACTATTAAGATGTTAATACTTCAACTGAATTTTTTTTCAAACATAATAAAGTTTAATAGTAATTAAATAATACCTGTCACCTCGTCATGTTGTATGGTTAAAGTCAAGTCTTCCTTGACAGTTTTATTCCAGTTTTAGTGGATGAAAAAGTCATTACTTTTGGTCAAAATGTTTTCTCTCTTTATGGCTGGGATTGTGGGAATCTGCTCCGAGAATGCAAACAGCTTGGAGGACTCCGCCGTTTGCATTGTGGAAATTGACGTTTTCTGGGAGGCCCCGCCCTGCCCCGCCCTGCCCCGCCCTGCCCCGCCCCATTGAGAGCTGCGGCCTGATAATGATAATAGCGCTAATAATATTAAATAATAATCATAATAATAACACTCAATTGTAAAGCACCTTTCATACATAATAGTGATGATGACTATGCTGATGATGATTGTTATAATAATAATAATGATGATTATTTTTATAAAAATGATGATGATGATGATGATAATAATAATAATAATAATAATAATAATAATAATAATAATAATAATGATGGAGAGTTGTTTCTGGTGTGGATCCTCTCTTCCTGTCAGACTGTAGTACTGTGTCCAGCCTGAAATCTGAGGAAATAAAGGGTAATTGTTCAAATATGAAATGTATTAAATTTTCACAAACTGCTTTTTTTTGTAAATATTTAGGTTTTATCATCAGGTTTTTTTTTCCAGTTATGGATATAAAACCAAAACGCACAAACCCCTTTTATTTTAATTGTAGCCAATGAGAGCACTCGGCTTCAAATAACACATTTAATTTAATATTAAAAGTTTTATTTTTTATTTTTTATTCTTTAAAATATAATTAAAATGCAACAAAGAAATTAAAACGTGCCACCTGAATTGTATGGTATTGGTTGTGAGGTGGATGATAGTGTTCCAATAAAGTTTTAAAGTGAAGATAAACGAGTTCCTTTTTCCTGGAGGTTCACGGGGAAATAATCGAAAAATAACCTTTTTTATTTGAGGTTTGAGAACAAGTTGGAACCGTGAATAAGAACAACATCAAGTCATGTTATGGATTTTATGGATCAAATGGATCAAATGGATGTTAAGGCCCCTTCCCCGCGTCGAGGTGAGTTAACGGATGCTAAGCTAAGCTAACGAGGCTGACAGCTAACAGTGCCGCCAAGTAAACTAAAGTATACTAAACTAAAATATAATAAAGTATACTAAACTAAAATATAATACAGTATACTAAACTAAAATATAATAAAGTATACTAAACTAAAATATAATAAAGTATACTAAACTAAAATATAATACAGTATACTAAACTAAAATATAACACAGTATACTAAACTAAAATATAATAAAGTAAACTAAACTAAAATATAATAAAGTAAACTAAACTAAAATATAATAAAGTATACTAAACTAAAATATAATACAGTATACTAAACTAAAATATAATACAGTATACTAAACTAAAATATAATAAAGTATACTAAACTAAAATATAATAAAGTAAACTAAACTAAAATATAATACAGTATACTGAACTAAAATATAATAAAGTATACTAAACTAAAATATAATACAGTATACTAAACTAAAATATAATACAGTATACTAAACTAAAATATAATAAAGTATACTAAACTAAAATATAATAAAGTAAACTAAACTAAAATATAATAAAGTATACTAAAGTATACCAAACTAAAATATAATAAAGTATACTAAAGTATACCAAACTAAAATATAATAAAGTATACTAAACTAAAATATAATACAGTATACTAAACTAAAATATAATAAAGTATACTAAACTAAAATATAATACAGTATACTAAACTAAAATATAATACAGTATACTAAACTAAAATATAATACAGTATACTAAACTAAAATATAATAAAGTATAAATAACTAAAATATAATAAAGTATACTAAACTAAAATATAATACAGTATACTAAACTAAAATATAATAAAGTAAACTAAACTAAAATATAATAAAGTATACTAAAGTATACCAAACTAAAATATAATAAAGTATACTAAACTAAAATATAATACAGTATACTAAACTAAAATATAATACAGTATACTAAACTAAAATATAATACAGTATATTAAACTAAAATATAATACAGTATACTAAACTAAAATATAATACAGTATATTAAACTAAAATATAATACAGTATACTAAACTAAAATATAATACAGTATACTAAACTAAAATATAATACAGTATACTAAACTAAAATATAATAAAGTATAAATAACTAAAATATAATAAAGTATACTAAACTAAAATATAATACAGTATACTAAACTAAAATATAATACAGTATACTAAACTAAAATATAATAAAGTATACTAAACTAAAATATAATAAAGTATACTAAACTAAAATATAATAAAGTATACTAAAGTATACCAAACTAAAATATAATAAAGTATACTAAACTAAAATATAATAAAGTATACTAAACTAAAATATAATAAAGTAAACTAAACTAAAATATAATAAAGTATACTAAACTAAAATATAATACAGTATACTAAACTAAAATATAATACAGTATACTAAACTAAAATATAATAAAGTATACTAAACTAAAATATAATAAAGTATACTAAACTAAAATATAATAAAGTATACCAAAATAAAGTTCTTACCACACCCGGGTGTTCACAGCTCCTCGTCTCCCGGACTCAGATCCGTTCGGGTCAGATCCACCGTCTCACGTGATTCTGAGGTGATTCCGGCACGTGGGAATCTCCAACGCTATCCAAAAAATAAAACAGAGAATATTTAGAAAAAGCATTTCCAATTCTCACATTATATATAAATCCTTTGCTTAATCACACAGTGAGTGAATTGTGCACTTCCAGTAAATACATATATTACATATATAATATATACACTATATCATATGTATTCACATATAACTAATGTAATATAGATGTGTTCATTTATTAATATTAATACATCTAAATTATGAAGATACATTTATTTTAATAAAACTTCCACCATACAGCGATGGCAAGTAGCTTTTAACATAAATATACACAAAAGAAAAACATAAGTAATTTAATCTAATAAAACAAGATTAAACACACACATATAATCAAATGAAGTGAGTTTTTACCAGATTACATTTAATGTAATCCGGTTTTTGTAGCTAGTGTAGTTTACTTTGGTTTAGCTCAGTTTACTTTGGTTTAGCTCAGTTTAGCTCAGTTTAGCTCAGTTTAGTTTAGTTTAGTTAAGCTTAGTGTAGCTTAGTTTAGTTCAGTTCAGTTTGCTTTACTTTAGTTTAGTTGACTTTCGCTTTGTTTAGTTTATTTTACTTTACTTTAGTTTACTTTATTGTATTTTAGTTTAGTATACTTTATTGTATTGTAGTTTAGTTTACTTTATTGTATTGTAGTTTAGTATACTTTAGTTTACTTTACTGTATTTTAGTTTAGTAAACTTTAGTTTACTTTACTGTATTTTAGTTTAGTATACTTTAGTTTACTTTACTGTATTTTAGTTTAGTATACTTTAGTTTACTTTATTGTATTTTAGTTGAGTATACTTTAGTTGACTTTACTGTATTTTAGTTTAGTATACTTTATTGTATTGTAGTTTAGTATACTTTAGTTTACTTTATTGTATTGTAGTTTAGTATACTTTAGTTTACTTTATTATATTTTAGTTTAGTATACTTTAGTTTACTTTATTGTATTTTTGTTTAGTATACTTTAGTTTACTTTATTGTATTTTTGTTTAGTATACTTTAGTTTACTTTATTGTATTTTAGTTTAGTATACTTTAGTTTAGTTTATTATATTTTAGTTTAGTATACTTTAGTTTACTTTATTATATTTTAGTTTAGTATACTTTAGTTTAGTTTATTATATTTTAATTTAGTATACTTTAGTTCACTTTATTATATTTTAGTTTAGTATACTTTAGTTTACTTTAGTATATTTTAGTTTAGTATACTTTAGTTTACTTTATTGTATTTTAGTTAAGTATACTTTAGTTTACTTTATTATATTTTAGTTTAGTATACTTTAGTTTACTTTATTATATTTTAGTTTAGTATACTTTATTATATTTTAGTTTAGTATACTTTAGTTTACTTTATTATATTTTAGTTTAGTATACTTTAGTTTACTTTATTATATTTTAGTTTAGTATACTTTAGTTTACTTTATTGTATTTTAGTTTAGTATACTTTAGTTTAGTTTATTATATTTTAGTTTAGTAAACTTTAGTTTACTTTATTATATTTTAGTTTAGTATACTTTATTATATTTTAGTTTAGTATACTTTAGTTTACTTTATTGTATTTTAGTTTAGTATACTTTAGTTTACTTTATTATATTTTATTTTAGTTTTGTTTACTTTATTATATTTTAGTTTAGTATACTTTATTATTTTTTAGTTTAGTATACTTTAGTTTACTTTATTATATTTTAGTTTTGTTTACTTTATTATATTTTAGTTTAGTATACTTTATTATATTTTAGTTTAGTATACTTTAGTTTACTTTATTATATTTTAGTTTAGTATACTTTAGTTTACTTTATTATATTTTAGTTTAGTATACTTTATTATTTTTTAGTTTGGTATACTTTAGTATACTTTATTATATTTTAGTTTAGTATACTTTAGTATACTTTATTATATTTTAGTTTAGTATACTTTAGTTTACTTTATTATATTTTAGTTTAGTATACTTTAGTTTACTTTATTGTATTTTAGTTTAGTATACTTTAGTTTAGTTTATTATATTTTAGTTTAGTATACTTTAGTTTACTTTATTATATTTTAGTTTAGTATACTTTATTATATTTTAGTTTAGTATACTTTAGTTTACTTTATTGTATTTTAGTTTAGTATACTTTAGTTTACTTTATTATATTTTAGTTTAGTATACTTTAGTTTACTTTATTATATTTTAGTTTAGTATACTTTAGTTTACCTTATTATATTTTAGTTTAGTATACTTTATTACATTTTAGTTTAGTATACTTTAGTTTACTTTATTGTATTTTAGTTTAGTATACTTTAGTTTACTTTATTGTATTTTAGTTTAGTATACTTTAGTTTAGTTTATTATATTTTAGTTTAGTATACTTTAGTTTACTTTATTATATTTTAGTTTAGTATACTTTAGTATATTTTAGTTTAGTATACTTTATTATATTTTAGTTTAGTATACTGTATTATATTTTAGTTTAGTATACTTTATTATATTTTAGTTTAGTATACTGTATTATATTTTAGTTTAGTTTACTTTATTATATTTTAGTTTAGTATACTTTATTATATTTTAGTTTGGTATACTTTAGTATACTTTATTATATTTTAGTTTAGTATACTTTATTATATTTTAGTTTAGTATACTGTATTATATTTTAGTTTAGTATACTTTATTATATTTTAGTTTAGTATACTTTATTATATTTTAGTTTAGTATACTTTATTATATTATATTTCACTGATTGGTGGCTTCGCAGTACATCCTGAATCAGGTACATGAGGTACGGGTGAATACACTGATCTGGGACCAGCACTGGGAAACAAATTCACCGTTGTGCTCAAACAAATCTGAAAAACAAGGTTTCATTGTGGGTTCGTTGAAATACTTGTATACTAATTATTTTGGAATTCTTGATAGTATATTGTATATAGTACCACACAGACTACTATGTTTTATTTTGTTTTATTTATGTTAAACAACCTGAACAAAGTAAAACCTAGACAAATTGTAGAGCGGACTAAAAACACAAGGACCTTTTCGGACTTTCTTTTCCAGCAGTTTTAGGATTTTAAATGGATGTTAAATCAGGTTAAATCCTCCTCCAAGGTTAAAGAACTCTACTCTTTTCTACCTCCCTCAACTTTATCTCTCCTCTACTTTATCTCTACTCGACTCTACTTCTACTCCACCTTCCTATTCCCATACTATACCTGTACTCTACCTCTTCTCTACCTCTACTGGAATTGATGAGGGAATGCAGGGTTTTTGTTGATATCTTGACAGAAATATACAGTATGACTTGATTCTTTAATTCATAGATGAAAAATCAAAATCAACAAAACAAAATCAAATATACCGTCCCTTATTTGAAAATGATAAGGTAAAAGAGTCCCTTATAAATGTCAAATAATGGACAGTATATTTGATTTTGTTTTGCTTGTTTCAGCAGGCAACAATATTATGATGATTACAGACACACTACTGTATACAATACAGTATTGAGGATTGTCTGAATCTGAAGTTGTATGAATTTCCATAACATTAACACAAATCACTGTCTGTGAATGTCCACTACTGTTCAAAGAAGGATGAAAACAGATCAGTTTTATAACTCAAACGAAAACTCACACACAGGAGTGTGTGCACGTAGTAGGAACTTGCTCAGTGCCTTTGACCTTGAGACGTTAACCTCCAAAATATTCTTTGAAAAACATGAACCTCCTGTGGTACGATCTCCGGGGAGACCACTTCACCCAAATCTTGATTTCCCACCAGCAGCTGTGGGACTCCTGGTCTGAAGGTGGATAGAAGGATAGACAGATAAATACATGGATGAATAGAGAGATGAATAGAGGGATGGATGGATAGATAGATAGATAGATAGATAGATAGATAGATAGATAGATAGATAGATAGATAGATAGATAGATAGATAGATAGATAGATAGATAGATAGATAGATAGATAGATATAGACGGACTAATGGATAGACGGACAGATAGACAGAAAGACAGACAGATAGATGGATACATAGTAGAGCTGTGCATCTCTCCTCATAGGATGATCGGATACGTATCTAGTTACTGTACATGGCCAAGTTAGGATTCAGGGACGATTTTAATGCGAGTCGGTGCAATTTGATTTGGTACAATGCAATCTAATACAGCTCTTAACGTTTGTTGAGCGCAGACATTCATTTTCCATTATGAATTAAAATGAGCAAAGGAGAACTTAAATGCTCGGGTTGGATCCGCAACTTAATCACCGGACCATCCGCGCCGCGTGCGCCCACACGTCCAAATCCTCCATCTGCTTCCTCGCTGTTGCGCGCATACATCCATATACCTACATCCTTTTTGTAAGTGAATGAGCTTAGACCGTGCACCTCTGCTGGCTAAAGCCTACGATGTAATAATGATGATGATAATAATAATAAAATTATAAAATATAGCTGCAAATATAGCTGCAGGCAGCAATATGCTGGGTCCATGGTAGTCGGCCCTTCAATAAAGTTCAATGTTGGAGTGTGTTCCGGTGTGTTTTGTGACTGTAGAAGTTCGTTCCTTCCAGCCTGGTTAGAGTGTAACTCTGCGATGGGACGGTGTTTGCGGCTGTGGGTGGGTTTCCTAGGCCGCAACTAACGGCGGTTATCATTCTGAAGCAGGGCTGCATGATTATGGCTAAAATGATAATCAAGATTATTTTAGTCAATATCGTGATCACGATTATTTATCACAATCTTTCTTCCGTTTTGGTGAACAGATTTATTTTATGGCACCTTGAAAATCAACAGAAAATTGCCTTCACAATAAAAATGTATTTTATAAACCTATGAACTAGTAATCCAAGGTAAGTGGTTTAACCGACTTCAATTGTAGAGGATGTATAATGAAATGAATTGTGTGTAGTGGGCTACACCAAAAAACAAAAAGAAGAGGAAGTGCTCCAATTACCCATGGTGTTTTGTTACGGCGCCCGCGATGGTGCGCACGGGGCGCCCAAGATCTGTGCTCCACTGTGTGCACATCGCGGGTGTCACGGGAAGACACGTTCATTATGAATATGCATATCTTGCACCGACAATCCACTACCTTGACGCCCATTTATGCTTAGAAAAAACCGCGCCTGATAAAAACGCCACCGTGGGGCAAAGGGGGCGGATGCTCGGGCAACCCCCCCCTCCCCGCACGTGCTTGGACTCCTGTCATGTGTACTCTGGTTGAAAGCTCTATACTGCAATGCTGTCCTGTGACCTGTGCAAGCTGTCATCTGCGGATGCACGTGCGTTCCGGTGTGGATAAAAAAATACAGTTCACATCACACTTGAACAACTGCATGTTGGGACTGCCCCGAGCACACATTTTTTTCATCTTGTCTGTCAGTGCAGTGGGTCCATGACATCCCAGACTGCTGGCGTCAGTTTTTCATTAACAAAAACAATAAGGCTCCCACCCCTTCGACCCATAATAATCTTAACTTAATAATAATAATAATAATAATAATAATAATAATAATAATTATAGTCTAATAATAATTAAAATAGCAACTAGGCTACTACTCCTTCTACCACAAAATGATAATTTGTGTAATAATAATAATAATAATAATGCATCTGAACGGCTTTTTAGCACCTCTGAAAACGTAGTCACCGGAGAAGGTGAACATGCTCGTCTTCTTGGCACAGATTCACGAAAACTCGACAAAGTCAACTGAATATCAAACAGGCATTTTCTGTTATTTTTTCTTTCTTTGCTTGTTTGTTTATTTAACAGGGACAAGTAGAACAAACGGGGACTGTAGAAAAGCACATTTTGGACTAATCCCTACAGGCAATCCTGATCTATTTGATTTAGTTTAATTTATTTAACACTACCACACTTAACTGTTATATTGTTTCACAATTATATCTGAGAAGGCTTTTACATTTTATTTGACTTAATTCAAACAAGACGCCCTGCACAGGCAACGCCGGTCTGTTTTATTTTCATTTTAACATACTTTATTTAGCACCTTGAAAATGAACATTTATTTGATTTATTCCAAAACGTTTGGAGATGTTAAATCGTTGCTCTGTTTTACAACTAAGTGTTGCAGACTGGGGGGGCGTGGTCGAGCAGGCTCCGGGAAGTCCGCGTGGAAGACCGGCGCTCCGCGTTTCAGCATCAGCTCTGTCTGGTTGAACTGACTGGCCAATCACGGCAGCTGGGAAGTTTTCTTCCCTGTCTGTTTGTTTTACAGTGAAACCCCATCTGGATGGTGAGGATGAGCTGCTGAACCGAGCTTTTCACAACTGCTACCGGGAAAAGGTTCCCACGCTCCTGTGTCGGCTTTATTTTATCATTTGTTATTACTGCCGCACTGGAGAGCTTTACGTTCAACTGTCCCAAATAAAACCTGGTGTGCCGGCAAACCTCCAGCATAACCTGCGTTTCTCTCCGTCATTCTGTCTAACCCGGGATGGCGAGCCTGCTAAAATTATATTCTGCTTATGCTGCCCCCCCCCAATCGACGTTAATGCCGATCGATTAGATCATCGGGTTTCTATCGATCGGTGGCAAAAATGTCAGGACCGGCCCAGTCCTAGATACAAGGGAGGAGATGCGCGTCGAGCGGATATAACATTCTGATTATCACACTTATAATAATATATAACGTGAACAGAACTCAGGAGTTTTTTTCTCAGCAGGGTGCCGTACATACCGTGGATCGCTCCACTGGACTGTCTGCACCGTATGTGCCATGCCCGTTCCCGTGCCTGTTTTCCTGTGTTTTTTTTTTTTTTTTAGATCTATTTATTTTCCTTACTTTCTAGTTGTATGGAACCCAACTAAGGGGCTGTCCCGTTCCAGCTGGATCAGGACAGTGGATTGCGTCACGGAGAGGGAGCCGTCTCCGGTCTCCACCGTGCGTCCTGTTCCCCGTGTCAACAAAAACAAATCACATGATTATTATTTTGAGAGTTATTTACATTTGACATTTACATTTTAGTCATTTATCAGACGCTTTTATCCAAAGCGACTTACAATTGTTCAAACACCGACGGACGCAGCCATCAGGAGCAATTAGGGGTTAAGTGTCTTGCTCAAGGACACTACAGCATGCTAGCAGGAGGAGCCTGGGATCCAACCAGCAACCTTTAGATCACTAGACCACCAGCTCTACCGCCTGAGCTACCATCCCCTGTTATTATTTAGTTATATGACTTGTAACGTTAGATCAGTGAGTCTCCCGCAGCAGCTTTGTTTAAACTGAAGTAGAAGTAGCAGCAAAGATTCAGTCGACCGATTCATGGTACATTTGGATGATCCAGGGATCAGGGATCAACAATCCATGTAGTCACATGTAGTCACATCTTTAACGTTAAAACCTGTTTCTGATTCGTATCGATGAATCGTTACACCCTTATAGATAGATAGAAGGATGGATGGATGGATGGATAGATAGATGGGTGGATAAATTAATGGATGGATGGATGGATGGATGGATAGATACATAGACAGCCTCCTGTACATACAGAGAATATGACGAGAATATAAATCTACTTATGGCACTTATATAAAAATACATTAATTGCAACTTGTGTAATACTACGGTTGAGGAACTGACAGGAAGAAATACAAACAAACTTCAATTCACGACCATTTGCGTCAATCTGAAGAAGCTGTTCACGTTCACCCTCTAAAGCACATCTTCACAACAGCAACAGCGTTTTCGGCTTTTCAGAAGCCTTGCGAGTCATTGATGGAGTCGGTATATGTTCCCCCCCCCCCACTCCTGAACGCGGCAAATTGTCTATGAAAGCAGGTTATTTATATCCGTACAGGAGCTTCCTTTTCAAACTGCCTCCTCCCGCAGCGGCAGCACTTTCCTCCTCCTTGCTCCCCTTTGCATCGTGTTCCCTCTCTCTTTCTCTTTCGTTCGGAATACATTATCACTCCGTCCCAGAGTCTCCAAAGCCCCTCGCACGCACTGTCTCGCCGGCCCTAATAGATCTCAGCGGAGATTTGTATTATTTAGGAGGCAAAGTGCAGGATTTTCAACCTGAGCACAAAAGACTTTCATGTTAATGCACCTACCCCCACCCACCTCCACCTCAACCTCCTCCCCCACCACCCCATTTCAACTGGGACCGCTGGGACTATATCAGTCCACCGCACCAGCATGGGCGCCCTCAGCCTCCATCTGTTTGGTGGAAGAAGTCCTCAGACCGTTTTACTAAAATTTCAAGTAAGTAGTACGAATGACCCTGAGACAAAATGACTCTAGTAGAAGTGAAAGTACCACCTTGACATTTCTACTTTCGAAAGTATCTAAGGCCTTGTTCTTCAGAGTCTACAGCCGCGTCTCCACTGCAGGAAAGCGACTGTGTGTACAGTTTGCTTTTTGTTCATTGTGACTTTGTGGTTTTACCATGTGGATGCGTTTCTGGGTCACAGGCCAGCATTCTCTGGCGAAGCAGCAACGACTCCACCAATGTCACTGTGTTGTTGGAAGTCATGGTGGAAGACACAGAAACGGACGACCAATCGGCTGAAGGTCGATCACATACAGCCCACATGATGCTTGTTAAATGCCATAACGCTAACCGATGTCATGCTATTGTTACCTTAGTCAAAAGCTAACATTAGCTACATGCTAATGCCAACTGCTAATGCTAACCGCCGATGGTGTAGAATCATAGTGTTCGTAAGGCAAGGGTTTATTAAATCGATCGTATGAAATGATATTGTGTTAATGACCTTGCAGTGAGACAATACTTAATGTGTTTTTTTTCCACGTGCTCTTCAGTAGTAACGAGCGGGCACACTGAACCACAGGCTGCAGCCCTCGGCCCATGTCTCCTCCTGAAGCACACAAACGCCGACGTAGAGCGCCTTTTGCCCGCTCTACCTTACCTTCTGTTTCTGTTCTGTTTAAGGCCTCGTCCACACGTAGGCGGGTATTTTTAAAAATGTGACCCCACCGCATCAAAACCTACATTGTCGCACATTTCTAAAATGGCCAGGAGCAGCCAAATAAGTTGGAAAAAACCTTTCCAGAAGGAAATTAGAATCTTCCAGATTCCTGTTCCTTTGTGGGGGTTTTTTTCTCAACATGTTTTTCAAAGCCAAGTTTGATTTATAAATAGTAGAACATTTTAAAGCATGGAGTTAAATATTCCCGTTAGATGACACGGGGAAACACTGTTTACCGACTGAGACGCTGAACGTGTTAAAACTTTATGTCAAGTGACGAAGACAACAACACAGCATGGAGTACTTTGAACTGCAGACGGCAAAGTGGATTGAGAAGTATTGGGCACGGCGGGGAATGATGAAAAAACGCGTAGTTGACTTGTAAATAATTATGTCATTAAACTACGGTGACCAGCTGTCCCGGTTTGTACCAGCCTCAAGCTCCACGTTACACCCGGTTACCTACGGTGTAACGGTACGGTACGCTTTTTTTTTTTTTTTTTCTTTTCGATTCAGTAACAATAAATAAACCTACTATGAAAAAACACTGTTTTTGTTGGTTGTCTTTGAAAAAACGGAGCAGGGACACAGCGGATCTCGCAGCGGTGAGCGGGGCGGAGATTGAGCGGATCAGCGGCGCCGCCAACCTTTTTTTATTTTCATTTTTTGAAAGGTTAGAAACATATTCAAAGAAAAGAAAATTAACAGGTGGACAGTGGGAAGGAATGGTAAATTTCGGGTTAATCCCAGGAAAAACGGGAGGGTTGAAAGTTGACAGCCATGACGTGCGCCTGAATGAGCGGGTGGTAAACTTGGGTCCTCTTTGGGTTTAATGTGTTCACCCTATATTAAACCCAACAGTGCTAGCCACACATAAACACACCGGTAGTCCGCCATTGTTTTTAGGATTCTGGAACCTGCTCAATGTGTGAAACAACAATTGTGCATGTGTAATCAAGGTCATGACGTCATCGTCTGGAGAAACCTCCGTTTCACCGTCCACACAAATACACAGAAAAAAAACTTTCCATCGCCACCCTGGAAGGAGTTGTTCAAAAGCTTTGTTTTCAGGCACCTGAAACGGCCAAATAGCTGAGAAAATACTGTGTTTTTGAAAATACCCATATACAGCACGTGCGGGCGAGGCCTTCCTAGTTATTCTTTCTGTCTCTACTTTTATTTCATCTGTTGCATTTCTATTACATTTGTTCTGAAAAGTGCTATATAAATAAAGATTATTGTGCACGCTACAAAAAAAATCACGCCATTTGTTGCCATTGCTGGCTAGGAACATGTCTGCTGCTGTGAACGTGTCTGTTTCACTGTTATTTTCCTAAGTTAGGAAATAGGAAAAGGGATGCTCACTTCCTTCACGCGCCTTCCTTGGGGGACATGGACGACGCCAACCGGGCCATCCTGCAGCGAGGGCAGGAGCAGTGGTGTATATGCAGCCGAGGAAAAAATTTACTTATTTTGGGATTCTCAGCGTGAGAAATAGGAAGTGTGAGCGTGAACTGGTTCATATGCGTGAGTCTCACGGTCAAAACGTCAGTGGCGGCACCTCTGTATAACAGTTATTCAAAAGCTCAAAGATGGCAAAGGGTTTTTTTGGGCACATAAAAAGTTGCATCTCTGACCAAAGTCAATGCAGATGGAGTTCCTTTAACCTAACCCATTGATTCCCCGGCCATTTCGGGGTTAAGAGGCTCATTTCATCAGGGTGATTCATAGTTTAGAGGTTGCAGGAACAAGCAGTGTGTAACGGCCCGTCGGGAAGGCGGAGTTTGAGCGTGTGGGACAGTATCCGAAAGATGGTGAACTGTGCCAAGGCAGCGGAATTTAAAATACCATTTGGTTACTGAAGAATGTGATTTACAGTTTCAAATGGCTCTTATACTATACGCAGTATTACTTATAAGGCGCAATACTTGAAACACACAAAAAGGTGCCAAAACTAAGTCAACATAGTCAACAATAACAGTATTCACAATTGTGATTTACTTGATATATTACTGTCACTTCTCACCGTTATTGTTCTTTGTGTCCGATGGCGTGAGTCCTCCGCAAAAGCTCGTAAAATCTGTTTGCTTTAAGTGTGACTTGACTTGAATTACGGTAAGTCTATCATTACGGGCATTTTGAATCCGCTTTGCTACCACCGCTCGTCTCCTTTCCAGCGTTGACTCAACTGTCCCCGTTTGCAATGCAGCAAATCAGGATCAACGGCAGCACGGCTTCAATCTCCTCCATGCGTACTTCTGTTGCAGATGCCTGGCCGCCGGCGCTTTGTACGGCGTCCTCATTGTTGTAGAGACTTCTGCATTACCGCCACCTACCGGACGGGAGTAGAGTAGTTTGTTGTATAGTCGCGCGCAAAAATGACGTGTGAAAACAGCCGTGGCTTTTCGTAGGTCAACGGACTAATTTGCCTCATCTTCACGGTGGAGGTGTGCTTTTATTTCCTTGAAAACTAATTCCTGGGATGAAAAGTTCTGGGTACTTTGGGTGGAAACATGGCCTATAATGATTCATAAAATACCGCGGAACCATTTTTTCTGCCGATGCTGCTCATGCAAATCCTGAATATAATTTACAATATAATACTACACTTGGTCATAGAAATTTACAAGGATCTGGAGCTGATGGATCATGGATGAGCAGGTTGATAAATTGAAATCCTGATGCTTTCTAGCAATAGTATAGATATTTGCTTTAAAATGTGGTGGATTAAAAGTCAGGAGTCTCACTTTACCAGAATATACTTTGGTTGAAAAATGTACTTCAGTACAGTAACAAACTAGTTGGACCTGGCACAGTTCAGCACGACGGAAGAAAAAAGGTTTGTCCTTGCATTGTCCTCAAGGTCTTTTGATTGACTTTACTTTCTCTAAAGCAGAAAGAGAGTCAACGGAGGCCGAGGGACTATTATAATAAAAGCTTTATTAATTTATGTATTGATTTGGTATTATTTTGCGCTGTAGGGATCACAGCTCTTGTATTTACACAACTAACTGCACTCCTTTTGTAAAGTCGTTACATTTCCCAAATCTCATGTTTCCAAACCAACTTTGTTAAAATTTTGAGCCAGTGTTAGAAACGTTGCAATACGTTTTCATCAGATGGGTTGAAGCAAATCGACTGTAGTGTTTCCCACACATGGACTTAACTTGGGCAGGCCTCCCAGGTATATTAACAACCGCCAAAGTATGTTTGGCGACCCATTTTAGAATTTTCAAAATATATATTTTTTTCATCCGTAATTAACTAGTGGACTAGTGCTCTGGTATTATGTCAGAAGACGCGGACACAGATCTATGGTTACACAGTTTGTATCGGGTGGAGAGACAGCAGGGAGTGACGCTGTGTTTACTGGAAGTCGAAAAATTTGTGTCAGTAGCTTCCCACCCCCACGCCCACCCGCCGGCTACCATCACAGCTGTATTCCAGACCAGTGGAAAAAACTGAGCTGTCTGCCCAAATTTTAATGTTCCACTATTTACAGCTACACTATAATTCACTTTATTCCAAATGTGAATTATAGTGGCATAAAATGAACATAATAGACAATGAAATCGTTATTCATTTGCCTCTTTGAAACTAAAACCAGATACATTTTACACCACATTAAATTTCTCGTTATGCTCTAACCATAGTACTTACTATTTTTTGCCTACTAATATACCAGCATTGGTCAAAATGGTAATAATCATTGCCTTTATTACTAGCTTTCATAACTTTGCATATTGAATCGAGTGAGACGGAGCTTATTCCAGTGTAAAATGTACTGCCCAAGTTTAAATCCAAAAGTTGTTGCCAAAGAGAAAACGCAGCAAAGACATGAATGTGCGATTGTATTTTTATTCCTCTTATGAATAGAAATGAAGAGAATAGGAAGTGTCCTGGGCCATCGCTCAGTCAAATATATCACATTCAAAATTCTTATTTTATCTCCCCGAAGCCCAAACATCCACATCATCTGTATCCGGCGTATCGCAGCCTTATTGTTTATACTCTGCGGGTCAGGGGACACCGGGGAGAGCGAGGACGCTGCCAACGTTTTGAAACGACAGAGCAGAGAAGAGACGAAGGAGGAGGGGGAGGAGGAGGAGGAGAAGGAGAGAATCAATAACCTCCTTCGAACGCAGGAGCCCAAACCCCGATTCCTGACATTTACTTTGCGGCGTACACACGCCCCCTCTCAATATCTCTTTATCTTTCGATCTGAATCTCTCTCTCCTCCACCCCGTGCGGCGAGGGCAGCGCCGGCCCCGTGGCACATTCTTTAACATCAGTGCTGCTGTGACGCCGTGCGCGGAAATACTCAATTGTCTGCCTTGTTTGTCAAGCTAACGCATGACATTTACATGGGCGGGAAATCCATTTGGAGCCCCGGTTCAAACCGCAATCAATATTAATAAATCCCCCACATTTAGAAGGACACCTCTAAGGGCACGAGTGAGCCGCAGTTTTACTGCCAATGATTACCCGGCGAAGACGAGGACACACACACACACACTCACACACAGGCGCACACAGCTACACACACATTGAAAAAACTTACACCAGCAAATTAATTATAATTGATGATAATGCGATTGGGGAAAGAAATCTATGGGAAATATTTTGCAGTCCAGCGCACACATGATAAATGGAGTGTCGACGTTTTGTAAACTGTAGAACAATACAGTTTATTTTTTTGATACATAAATTGCAATAAAGATGAATATAAATCATTTTATCACGGTAAACAAAAGTACGAAATCTGAATGTATTGGGGAACTTAAATTTTTGCAACGCAATGTTCCAAAATGCAGCAACAAATTACTTTACAATGCCACTGGCTCATATTTGAATGTATCAGACCCAGACGTCCACTTATCTTTTGCTGGCAGGAAAACTTTGTGGGTTCGACACAATTTAAGATTAGGCAGCAAGGTGATGTGTGCACGGCAAGTCCTTTGTTTTGTAGAACGCTGTCCGTGTTCAGTCGCCTTCGCTGGGAAGTGGTTGGAAACGCACCAAAATGTTGGGGCACCAGGAAGCTTCCCATTGTGCCTTTGCTGTGTCTGTGATTCCAATTGTTCCCTAATGAGGTTTGTGGGAGCAGCAAAACGGTGCCGGCTGTGGAATATCTACCAGTACTATTTACCACTGTGGCCTGAAGTGGCTTCCTCTGCAACAACTTTAAGTGGGTTTGCATTGAAATGAAGTAACGTCCACGGTGACTTATTTGTCTGCTTATTGTGCGCACTCAGAGTTTGCATGTCATTTTGAGAAGAGGGTAATCTCATAAGCCAGGCGGCGCTCCGGAGGACGCGGCCGAATCAGTCAGACAAAGTGGAAGTGAAAGGGAGTTCCAACAAGGATTCAAGCGCTGCGACAAAGCCCCGGTTCTCTCTGTCAGAATTTGAATAAATCAATAATTTAGGGGGCTGCTGCGTGACGCATTCCTCTCAAACACCAGCCTAAATTGTGTGCAGATTGATCTCGAACAAAACCAAAACAGCGTACGGTGGAAAAAGAAAAGATAATCAGTTAATATAAACATACACACTGCAGCGGTTTGCACTTCAGGAATATCCAATCACTCGCCTTCGCACAGTCCAGGAAGGACGGTCCGGACGCAGATCCAATATGTGTTAAATTCGTTACAACCACGGCGAGCGGGAACATAAATGTATTACGTTCTATGAATTATTGAAAATGGCCGACGCATGCTGCTCAGATGACGGAGGGAGTCCATCCTAAATTGTGTTCCCTTGATTTGAATTCCAAAAGCTGCTTGGTTAAGCAGAGAATAACCTTGCGTTGGCTCATATCAATCAATGTTTTATTAGCCGCTGCAGCTTTGTTATTACTCTGAATGGACATTATCACATGGCATGGAGAGAAAAGCAGCGTGCTCGGAATGAATATCCACTGCTCGTATCAAGCTTTAGACTCATGTCCTTTAGGAAAAAAATAAATAAAAGAATCCCTCTGTAGATTAACAATTTCTTTATTCTGGTGAGTCGTCCTCACTGTATTGAATAGACTCTTTCGAATGGTGGGAGATTATGTATCTGCAGGAGAAAAGAGAACATATTTAAATGGACTTTTAGCTGGACAAGGAGGCTTGCATGAACTCCTTATCATGGTGAGTCTTCATTTCCTATTAAATGTTAAAATTCATGAGGCCAGAGGCAGCGGCGCATACTGTATACAGTATACTCGCATTATTGAAGAACGGCATGTTTGGGCAATAAATTGTTTAATCCGCTGAAAGATGAAAAATAACTGTTACTCAGTTAAGCCAGGTTAGGACCACTAAGTGCGGGTAGGAAATGGATAAATCACTTTGAGTGGAGGGGAGACCTGATTATGAATTGTGAGGGACTAATCCATAATAAACCATTTTTATCTTTGTTTTTTTTTTTTCATTTTTTTGCTCTTATCTGTTTTGAGACTCCAAAGCTTTTTGCTACTGTGACACTTGAATTTCCCCACGGGGATTAAAAAACGTATTTTATCTTATTTTAAGACACAGGTTAGGACTGCAGGTAGATGGTGCACAAAATTAAAAAAAAATTTTACCACAAAAAAAAAAATGATACAAATTGGGAGTGGGAGCAAAACCAAGGGGCATTTACACAATTGGAACGAACTAAAGGTAGAGTAGGCCAAAATAAATGAGGTCGATGGCTTTTTTGCAAGCTGTTGAACATTTTTAAATTTGTTCAAATAAGCTGCAATTCTGGTTTAACTAGTTGTAAACATACACTTCAATTTGAAAACTGCTTTTGTAAATTGTAAACTACTTTCAGTGCAGAATGCATTGTGATATCAGGAATGTGTATTGTTAGATAAAAAATAAACATTCATGATTTCAATATTTCAAGCTTTGAAATATAAAAAATGTGTAAATGCTGAAACGGCTTAAGTTCTATCTTAAGCCGTTTGAGCATTTACACACAACCAACATATCAAATTGACCTCCCAAATTCCACAGGAGGGACATAATACTGAGGGGCATCGCCAAACTAAAAGACACAAGAGGGTTGAGATGAACATCACAAATAAAATTAAGCCTTAATATTGTTTAACCCTTGACTAAAATCGCTAGCAAATGTTGGAATGAATGCAAAATAAATACAAAAACCCTGAATCAAAAAAGGGATTGTTGTCGAATCAAATAAAAACAAACAGTTGTGAATGGTGTGTTTCAATCTATTTTTTATGTTAAAATCTTCAGCACCAACAGATGTTGAATATTTCTTTCAGAATGATTTGAGAATTGTTTGGAGTAGTTCAAGACTAATGATAGTTTGACGGAAGAAATCATTTAAAATAATTTGCTGAGCAATGGTTTCTATCCCTCAACGTGTCATTCTAAATGGATATATTTATTTATATTATTGCTAGTTTTCTTTTTTACTAAAGGCATTTATAAAGTACTTTGAATTGTCCTTGTGTATGGAATTTGGCCACCATGTTTTGGACAGAACCACTTTTCACCTTTTGCCTCAAGTTGAGTTGGTCACGTCGTGTGATACTAACTCACCTGCAGTGCTGGGCCTTAGTAATGCATTACTGCCCAATTACTCTCCCCAGTAACGAGTAGTGTGAAAAATTACGAATCAAATTTCAGTAATAATGTGACAACAGTTAACCCCCACAAAATGACTTGTCACCACCTTGCTTTTGTCGATTCATTTTCGTAATCGTCACGCGTGTGGCACATACGGAACCAGCGATGAGCCTTAGCCCGAGCTCGAGCCTTAGCCTGGCCCGGACCTGGATTCCGGACCTGGACCCTGACCCTGACCCGGACCCTGTTATGGTTCCATATGACTGGAGGACTTGGCATATGAGACGGATTTCCAGAGACTTCCCTTTACTGCATCAGCACAGCAATTATTGCAGGAACTCAAACACCGCGTCCGCCTCCACATCACTAACTTCATCACATCAGTATCAGTGTGGGGTGTTTACTACACACAGAGAGGCGCACATGCAAAGTCTGAATTCTGAGGAGAGAAATTGCCAATTTTGTGGGTTGTAACGGAAAAGTAATATAACGAATAGTGCAACGACTTCCTGTTGGCAGGGAGTAATAAGAAAAGTAATAGCATTACTTTTGAAAAGAGTAACGAGTAATTCGTAATAAATTACATTTTTTGAGTAACCATTCCAAGGGTACAGGCTGAGTCATAGGTCGAACATTTTGACGGCTACTTCTGGTGAAGGACTATATTTTTGCTTTATTACCAGCTATGGCGAAGATGATCACAAGTTAAAATCAATGCATGAATTACCATCACGTACCCTCAAAAAGGCTGAAGGACTCAATTGCAAATCATTTAAATGCAGCATCTAATTTGAAAAAAAAAAATGCAATAAAGAATTTCATAAGAGTCCATTACAGCATCCATTAAATATTGTCAGAAACACCAGGACTTTTAAATGTTTTTTAACTTAAAAAATAAGAACAGGTGCACTTTGCTTTATTAATGGAAAAGACAAAAACCACGGCCACACCCGTCTCTTATGAGGAACCGAGCTCCAAAGCCCGCCTGGAAGTAAGACCCAGTAAGCCTGCCGACTGTCGATGCCTCACAGCATTTATAAGCTTTAATTAGTTCCTCAGCGGAAAAAGGAATGGCCCCTGAAGGGCCGAACTAGCACCCACATTGTTAACACCGCTGGTAAATATTAATTTGGTTCAGGACGTCACGTGTTCACTTGTGTACTCTGCTTGTAAGCGGTGCAGTTTGTCATCAGCTGGCGTCCGTGCACCCGCGTGTAATGGTGGCTTCCGTAAAATAATCAGGCCTCTGTACGGTAGTTGTTAAATTGATTGTGACCTTCTGTGCATAATCTTTTTGCCATGCTGGAGGCTGGGAGCCTTGCGGTGCGTTGCGGGGTAGTTTTATCCCGAGTTGATCCACTGGAATCTGAGCGGTGGCGACAGCCCCTGGCTATGAAATCACCCGGACGTCAGGTAATGGGCCGAGCACGGAAGGAGCATGGAGCTGCTCGGGGAGGAAGCCTGACGTCCCCGTCTGGACGTAGCCATGTCTCCTCTGTGCATTCCACGGATGTATTTTCCTGGTGTGGTCGTCGTACGTATATTTTAATAGATTCCAACGTTCGTGTTAGAATTACTGTAAAGCAGAGAGAGAGAGAGAGAGAGAGAGATTTTGTGTGGGCAGTTTCCTGTGTGTGAGGGTTGATATTAATATACAGTATGCTGAATGTTTCTTCATGTGTGAAAGTGTGTTCCGTTGTTTGACATAAGCATGTGTTCACACTGTACAGTATCACTCCCTCTTGTATGAATTGTATGATATTTCTTCAAGGATAGGTTCGTTATTTCTCCCGTTCACCCCAGGCATTATTAAAATGCTGGTTCCAATCCCAGGCCAACAAATGCAAATGTTGGCGTGGGATGTCAGCCTTAAAAAAAGTTAAATCTCCATTTTGAAAAAGGAGTCTTTGACCGAGACCTAGAATCCAAATTTGATACCATTATTTCTTCTTATCAAACATCATAGAGAACATGCATTGAATGCGTTTTTTGACGTACACACAGTACCGGGGTTGGGGTGAGCATGTTACCCTGACCTTATACTGTATATGGTCAGGGTATTAACCCTAACATGGATAATTCTGGTGGCATGGCTAATTGATTAATGTCCCAGAGAGATCTGCCCAGTGGATCAGGCACATTAGCCCAGCTCATTAGGCAGTGAAAATAGTTAAATCTCATTTCATGGGTCACAAGGAACTGCCAGTGGACATAATTCGACCTCAAGCATAATTGATTCAATGAATACAAACATGAACTTTCACCTTGAAAAGCTGAAGCCAATGAATAAAGACCATCATTTCTGTAAACCCTTTTTTTTTTTTTTTTGTGCTCATCCTAACAAATGGGGTTTCATACGAGTTTCGTGATGAAAACTAATGGCTGATGTACGAGACAGTTCACTTGAGTAATACTTTATTAACCCATGTCTCATGAAAACGGTGCGGACTGCCTTCCAAAAGAAGGAGAAGGACTCCGCTGCAGGAGTGACTATGTGGTAAGCCAGGCTGCGTGGCTACCTTACAGTGTTTACCAGGCCTCTGACGACCTTGCCTTGATGAGCAATATTAATCACTCGTAATGAGCGTCGCTTAGGAGGCGCCCACACCAATCTTTCCGTGAATTTTCATCTTCGCGGCGGAAGGCGAGAAAAGGTCAAGTTGCTCCTCGGTTGTGATGAAACATGTTTCGGGCGGTAAATGGTCCGTCCTCCCTCCTCTGTCTGCTCTGCTTTTTCTGCCGTTCGCTTTCTTGCCAGGCAGGTTTCTAACTGCAGAGTGGTGATTCATTTCCTTTCGAGACGCTCCATCCATTGCAATGAAAACACGCAAGTACTGATGGATTTTTCACCCCTCCTTTATATTGAACAGGGAATCATGTTGTAATTTCACTGACAAACACATTACTGGAACCGTAGCCGGACGCAGTGTTATAAACATCCCTGAATTGTATGCAAATCCAAAAGATATCTTGTAATATTTTCCATAGAAATATTTTCCATTTCCATCTACAGTCGGCATGACGTGCATTGTAAAAGATGAAATGCATTCCCAGCCCACCTATATTCAGGGACTTAGAAAATTAGGGTAGCTCTGCCCTTTGAAATTGAATTTCAGAGTGCTTTTGCTTGTCAAGCCAATCTCTTATTCCGCTATCTATTTGTGATGTTATTGGAGATGACAGCTCATCTGGAAGCTTCTGCAATGGAAAACAGATGAGGGTATTCCATGAATGGTCTAGGGGCATGTGCAGCGTGGTCCAAACAGCACTAAACAGGTTCACATATCAGTGCTGCTTCGGAGTTTTCTAAGTAAATCCATATAAGGATTTTCCAGGACGCGTGCACAGTTGATACGCATAGTTTTTGGTATTAGCACTCGCAGCGAACAAATTTATAGAAGGTGAAGAGAACAGGACCTGACAGGATCTGAAATTATGCCCCATCGATTTCTGCGGATGAAACATTTTTGTACTGTGTGAGCAGACTGGAAGACCTGGAAGCCTGTGTCCAGATAGATCCTGGTTGTGTCCAGCTCCAGTTGAGACGGTTTGCTGTTCACACCTGGCTTCAGGATGCGTCTCAGCATGCTTCTCATTTGAGCACCAAACAGGGCTGCCAAACAGCCTTTGCACAGACTCGCCAGACCAAACGGAAATCAAGCATCTTCTCTCGCTTGTGCTCCATCCACGTCGATTCGTTTTGCCGTTTGTGTGTTGTCCTCCCATGCGTAAGAGAACTTGCATCTCGTTACGTAGTTGAGGAGGTGGAGGTTCAGTGCGTGAAGACTATCATCATGGGCTCCGTTCGGAAGTCGAACACGATTGCCCTCTTGTCTGTGGGTCCGGAGGGGCCGATTTTTGATCCCCAGGTGGCGTTGCGGTGGGGACAGCTGTGGATGTGGTTGTCTTGGTCGTGGTAGTTGGAGGAGCCGTGTGGGATCTCTCCTTTGGTTGATGCCTCCTTGCTTCAGTGACACGGCGGGGGGTCTTCGTCCTCTTCCTTCAAAGACCATCCTTCTCCAGAGGTCTCTGTCCAGAGTCCAGATGCGAAACCATGCGTCTTTGACCACCTCTAGGGCTCAACACTTACCTTTAAAAGTGGTTGCCGAAACTGAAAATGCGGTTGCCATTTTGAGTCACCTCATATTTGGAGTAATAAAGACACTATGCAGTTATACGTCAGGTTAATATTGAAAATGTGACATAAAAGAATGTTGAAAAGCTTTACTTCGGTAACCAAGCAAAATTCTTTGTAGTTTGTGTTTTATCTGATGCTTAACAGAATTTGAATGTTCAGAGTGGAAGAAACACAAGTCCAGACAGACGAGCTGTGATAACCCTAACTCCCCTGGTCACACTTGGCCTGCGTCTCTGTCTCTCTCTTTACACCCACACCACACAGACGCTCAGGGAAGTCGGCCAAACAACTTTTTAACCAGACAGCGGCACAACCTCCTCCGCTGCAGGGTTATTATAGTGTTTTTCATTAATTTTTGTTTTTATTTCGTTTTAAGTTTTTGTTTTCAAATCATTTTAGTTTCACTTAGTGTCCAGAGTGGGTTTGCTCTTTTCAGTTGAGTTTTTATTGTTTAAAAATGGTTCGTTTTTGTTTATTTTTTATTAGTCTTGGTATTCGTTTATTTTATTTTTTTATTATATTATGGGGGGTATTTGTCATGGGGGAAAGATTTTAAAAGTTGAGAATTACAATATAAACACAACACTTTGTGAAGGCAAGTGACTCACATTCATGTAGACATCCCAGTCTCAACAAACATACGCGCCATTGCCTCCTCATGCTTGTTGTGTTGACAAATTTGACCAAATTGACGAAAACTAAAGAGCTAAAAGATAAAACACAAGACTCGTGTAGGCTGATACAGAAGTTTAGAAGGAACGAATAGTCTAATCTTAAGTTTTGAACAGCCAGGGTACCGCCCCACTATATAAGATACTGAGATCGGACGTTAATCTCCAAAGTGTAACTGTAAAACGATAAGTAATTAAAGCAAACGTTACCCCCTGCATGCCCGATCCGTCCTGTCGCTTGTCAGTCGAACCAGATCAGATCTGTTCTTTATTTGAAGATCCAGCAGGCCAGGTAACACAATACGCCGTGCTGAAAGGTTTTACAAGCATCTACCGGTTGGCGACATCCACCTTGCAGATGGCGGTGTTCATGGGCCCGTCAGTGGGTGGGCCAGCTCTCGCAGCCTCCTCCTCATCATCTCGTTGAGCTGCCCGCTCCTGTTGTTTCCAGCTCCAGGTCTTGTCTTTTGTGTTGGGTACCGTTCACATTTTGAACCGATACCTGTACCTTTTTTACAACCCGGACTCACGCTTTTGCGTGCTCATAGTCAAAAAATTAATCTGTTGAATCGTGTCCCAGAGCAGGATCGTCTGACTTTGACAAAATTTTAACCAATTCATTTGAAAATGGACATTTTCACAGGCATGGGGAAGGAGCGAGGCGCAGATACATACAGTATACTCAAACTAAAACTAACCTGACGAAATGAATGGATTGAATGGATTACATTTTTACATGCATGGATTTAGATTTTGTTCTGACTAGCATGAAATAAAAGCGGTATACTGGTTTCACTTTTTCTCTATTGAATGGTCTATCAATGTTGGGTCAGAATAGGGATATGGGGTCATACCCTCCGTATACATTTCATTCATAGATACAGTTTTACTGCATACATCAGCGAAAGGTCAGTATCCCACTTTTATTTTGTGATATTCATAATTAAATTTAAAGCCATGCATTTAAAATTTTATCACATCACAAACATTGCAGCGAGGGCTGTCTGCGTTGACTTTTGAAAAGTGTAACCACACCTCAGACCGCTTTAGGCTCGCCGTCGCCCTGACTGTGTGGGACAGGCTGCAGAGGTGCCGTAATCTCGCTCTCATCGTAGTTCCCCTCCCACAGTCTTGCTCTCTCCCTATCTCTCTGCTCACTCCTCTCTCACTCAGATGCGTTCTCAGGTCCCGAAATTTGACGCCAATTACGTGAATCGGTAATTGGTAGCACCGGCGTAACTCGGTCGGTACACTTAAAAGTACAGAGTTCCCTACCCAACCCAACTTGTCTAACCGCGTGCTTCTGTAGGATGTGCTACCTTCAAATAGTGAACCTTGAAGTCACTTATGGAGGTGTATGTTGTCCATGCTGTATAATTTTCCGTCCAGCTCAAAGTTGCCAGGATACTTCGGCCTCACAAGACTTCACACATTTCCCTTTTGGTTTTGGTTCAGGTTCATTTGGTTCTTTGTCAGTTGAATCAATTTGCACGTTCGTTTGTGATGCTGACGGGTTAGTTGACCCTTCGCCCCACAGCCAAACAACCTCATTTGCTTTGCCATTGTCTCTAAAACAGGTGCCTGTGCACGCCGGTGTGCACGTGAGTCAACGTACGTGCACACCTGGTTCCAACTCTAAAAACAATATTTAAATATCACTGAAGCAGCAAAAGTATTTATTTTGAGGTGCACATTTTGCTTTTAGCTGTCCCTATTTTTTATGTTAAAAAGTGGTTGCCACCTATGGCAACCAAAGGCCAAGAATTGGTCGACAATTTCTCAAAATCATTCCTTTACAACCTAGCAACCGTTACCATCGAGCCCTGACCTCCCAGTGTGGCCTGAGTGATCAAATCTCAATGCATAATCGCAAAAAAAAAATTTTTGTACCAAATAATTGTTTTAAATGAGTCGGGAGTCAGTCTGGCAGGAGTTGTTTGTTCTGCTGAACTGACTTGACTGCTGATTTGCGCATGAGAAGTCGAGAATCATGCATGCGCCTCAAGGAGCCAGTAAGCTGCCTGAGTATCATTCAGGGAGTAGACAAGCAAAAAAAAATGTCCAAGGCATTTGGCATAATTCATACTGAACTGATGATTCACAGTCTCAGATTATCAAATTTGAGAGAAAAAAGCTAAAATATTTTTGGAGATCTGCAGTTTGCATTCTTCCGCCTAGATACAGATTTTGACAGAATTAAATGAAATCGCTCCGAATTCCATTCACAGCTCGGAGCCGAGCGGCTCTTCAGATTCTAGTTGGTGATTCACTGGAAGTCCTCCCTCGCTCACCCTTGCATTAAACCATCCAAATTAAATCAACAAAGAGTCAAAATTGACCGAATAACACATCAAGAACCGAAGAGCTGAACCTTCCATCATTAGTATTGACCGCCTTCACACATGCTTTTCAAAACCCAAGGTTGCTGTAGAAGAGAGGCACCACAAAAGCATGCAGTGATTGTATCTGGCTTTTGTTGTACAGAGTGCACTGTCTTGTCCGGCGTTCAATAGGTCACTCCCTGTCCTAACATAGGGTTATGGAGGACAATGTTAATGCTTCATTCAGGACTGTTCAGCCTCCAAATCAGAATAGAGAACAGAGGTGTCAACTTTCTGGCACTGACGAGCCTTGAAAGCTGTTGAAGCAGGTCTACAGTATATCTTATAGGAAGGAAAGGCAAGGAAGAAGTACATTGAGAAACTTCGAATGAATATTATTTATTCAGAGTTTCTCTACATACTTCTTTTCCTGCCTTGCTGCAGCCCTTGAGTCCGCCCCCCCCTGGGGTTCCATAAAGTACCTCATCTATTACTCATCTTTAACCTCCCTACCCTATCTCATCTTCCTTCTAGGATTGAAATTCTGGGACGTTTTTAATAAAGTCATAGTTTGGTAAAGAATTTCACTTGAACAAAGAAAAGTCTGAGAATCACAGTCTGCGAAACATCACAATGAGAACTTGTTGAATGTGACACAGACAGCCCAAATCAGGTCGTGTACAAAATGTCGATTTGAGACCAAATGCCAATAGCTCCTTTGCTGCAGAAGGAAGGTTTACAACCCTCACACAGTTTCCCATTTGTTACTCACTTTTTCTCAATTCTAGTCGTCATTTAACAAGGCAGTGTTCCCTGTCCGAGTATTACAACATAAGTGACTAGTCGTCACGACCGATGGAGGGTTTTTGCATGTAAAAAGATGAACTTGTACAATACCGCGGTGTTGGTGAAACGGTAAAGAACTACGGCAAAAGACGGTAAGCGCTCTCAGAAAAGCAAAGCAACAAATCAGCCATTGGCATCATCCAGGCGCTCCAGGCTGTCCTACAGTATGTGTGGCCACACATTGCCAGGAGCAAAAAATAAAGAAAATGCGCTACACGCTAATAATTATAATGCTAAAAAAGCGTGGAGGGGAGATCTAAAAATAGTAGAAATTAGAAGAAATCCTCATACGTTAATATTATTTTGTAGAAATTAAAATCTATCATATGCCAGACACTGGAATTAAGCACCGTGTAGCCAGGCTGGTCATTGGAGATAAAAATGGGTTTTGCATGGGTTAGGAATCGTGTGCAATGAAATTAAAGACGTGACGCTCGGTTTCTTACAAAAATAATATTTTTTATGGTTAAGGTATAAACTTGAATCTTGACAAACTGGAAACACTTGGATATTCCGTGAATACTCTAGCCTGCTTTTTATTGCACTTTGACCTTTCATTTCTGTGCTCTTATTATTATGTACTTAATTTTTATGTAATGCATTTTATGCCTTGTGTAAAGCACTTTTAGATACCCTTTGTATGAAAAATGCTATACAAATAAAGCTTGCCTTGCCTGAGAGAAGGTTGACCCTTGGGACCCATTTTGTATTGTATAGAATGCAGTGTTTTCTGCCAGCCCACGCACAGCCCGTCATTCAATTTTAGATTTGGCCACCCAAAAGGTTCTGCCACCCCTGCGGCAAAATAATTCTGGTCCTGGTCCAATGTCACAGGGCCTGCACACAGGCACTAAAACAATGGAAGAACAAGCATGCCTGTTTGACTTGTGAAGGGTTTAGTGTTCCTGGGACAATTCATCTAGTGGTCATCAGACTTGCAAACAAAGGGCTTGCTTGTCATTAGGAACAAAGATGCTCCAGCCAGACAAGCCTGTTTGTTTATCCCGCTCTTCTTTGAGTGTCCTCTCTTGATAAATATCCCATTAGCTCTTCCGTTCCACTGAGTGTGTAGTACTGCCTTGTGGGATTCCGCTTTGGCCACAAGTAGAACAGCGCACGCAGACACACACTTTCACACATGAAGAAACGTGATGTGTATGAATATCAACCCTTACACACAAAAAATGTGTGTTCTGTCCCCCCCCCCCCCCCTCTCTCTCTCTCTGTGTCTCTCTTGGAAACACAAGCGGACACACACCATCCACGGAAAACAAACAAGAACAGCATCTGATTTATTGCGTACCGCAGGGCAGAGTTTGTGACTCTTCCTCACGACCATTTTGGGGCAGCTAGTTTACAGCATTATTTATTGCGTCCCTGCAGGCAGATCTGTTCATATGGCGCTGAAACACTGCGCTCCCCTTCGCTGTCCCCGACAGATTCACCCTACAATAACCATTTTGTGCTTGTTTTGCACTGAACAAAATACACAAGCAAGTGCCCTCCACTGCCCGTTATCGATGTATGACTGTATTCAAATAAATGGAGATGAGATGGTTTTGGAACGATTTAGACTATTTTTTGACCTTGAGTTTAGATTCATGCCCGAGGTCATCTTGCCAGTAAACTCGTCAATCAAGGCAGCCTACCCCCATTCCCCTATTTAAACCGTAATATCTTCTTCATGGAACAATAAGGCTCAATGACAACCAAAACACCCATAAGAAGCAATGAACTGAGTCAGTGAGACCCAAAAGCCCTTTGGAAGATATCAGGTGTTTTCGCACCGAACAGTTGTAAGGACTCCCTGTGGGGAAGTAGGAACTGGGGAGGTTCCCTGAGAACTGAATATCTTCAAGCGCTTTTTTTTCTGGTTGTATTCGCAACGCAGTTAGGAACGCTGAAGTGATGTCAGCCAAAGGGGTTTCAGCATGAGTTGTTGTATTAGTCTGTAAACATCGACTGATTTCACCTCATCAGTCCACCAAGATCAGTTTCTGAACAAATTTGAGGTTATAAATATTCAATCCAGTTGCTGGATTGTCACTCATATTAGATCTACAAGGTGTAATTTAAAAGTTAGTTCCAATTTTCACAAGTCACCGCACAGGGATTTTTTTGTGACATTCAATTAATGTCAGAAAATAAAATAAATGAAATAAATACATCTACAATAAAAATGCATTTTTTTTATTGTTTTTTATTGGATTCTTTTTTATTGCTGCCAAGTGTACGTGGGCTGGTCCCCACCCAGCGCAATGCGACTCGACCGGGTGGACTGTCCTCAGTCCGAGGGACCGATGAGGGACCGTGGACTTAAGTTTGGACCCATCACCGTGCACTCACGTCCGGACCAATCACCGCACACTTACGTCCGGACCAATCACTGCGCACTTGTGTCTGTACCAATCACCATGCACTTACGTCTGGACCCATCACCGGCACTTATGTCACTAAAGGTTCCTCTTGCTTCAAGAGGTCCACCGTCGTTCCTGTCCCGAAGATGGCCTCTCCAACCTGCCTGAATGACTACCGTCTTGTGGCCCTCACCTCGGTGGTCATGAAGTGTTTTGAGAGGCTGATTAAGGATTATATCTGCGCCTCCCTCCCCCGCACCTTTGACCTGGTGCAGTTCGCGTACCAGCAGAACAGATCCACGGATGACGCGGTCTCCCAGGTACTGCACACCACGCTCCCACACCTTGATGGCCAGAATGGGGGCTATGTGAGATTGCTGTTCATCCATTATAATTCAGCTTTCAACACCATAGTCCCCATCAGACTGGCTGTCAAACTGCGGGAGCAAGGACTGAGCACTCCGCTGTGTGCCTGGATCCTGGACTTCCTCTCAGCCCGGCCCCAGGTGGTTACGGTGGGGAAGCACATGTCCAGCTCCCTCACCCTGGACACAGGATCCCCCCCAGGGCTGCATCCTCAGCCCCCTACTGTACTCCCTCTACACACATGAATGTGTGGCCAGGTCCAGCTCCAACACCATCATCAAGTTTGCTGACGACACCGTTGTCGTGGGCCTGATCACAGACGACGATGATGAGAAGGCCTACCGCGAGGAGGTGGCTGACCTGTTACTCTGGACAACATGGACTTTACAAACAGACATTCTGGTGAGAAAGGCAAGGCAGCGTCTCTACCACCTCAGGCAGCTAAAGAAATTCAGGGTCTCGGTGAGGATCCTCGAGTCCTTCTACTGTGGAGCGGTGGAGAGCATCCTGACAGGCAACATCACTGCCTGGTTTGGGAACTGTACTGCTCAGGACAGGCGGGCCCTGCAGAGGGTGGTGCGTTCAGCTGAACGTACCACTGGAACTACCCTCCCCTCCCTACAGGAGCTATACACCAGGAGGTGTAGTAGCAGAGCTGCAGGATCATGAAGGATCCTCACCACCCCAACAACGGACTGTTCCAGCTGCTGCGGTCGGGCAAGCGCCTCCACAGCCAAACAGTGAGAACAGAAAGACTGAGACGAAGTTTCTTCCCGCAAACCATAAAAACTGTCAATTCTCACCTCACCAGGAGTCCTCACTGAGCCACATACATAGGATCCACTACCTCACTGTACTGTATGTAGCATACTGTACCGCATACTGTGTCACTGTTCAGGGTTGTTCGGTGTTAACGTATTGCTGCGCCGTACTGTTGTATACTGTACTGTATGTCTCACAAACACTACCTCACTTTATTCACATGCCACTTTAATACACATATCTGTATATACATAAATAGCCTATCCCATATACATAAGTCTACTCCCTTTATCTATTTTGTACCACCACCCTGCATTACCCTTGAGTTCTTATTGTATTTTATTTTATTTTATTCTATATATATTCTTATTTTATTCAATAGTATTCGACTTACTGCATTACGTTTTAGGAATCATTTAGTTAGTCAAGCAGAAATTCTTAGGGAGCTACTGTGTTCAGTTTTGGACATATTGTGTGGAATCACCGGGTGCGTTGCATTGACATTTCACTGCATATATGTATCAAAGTATGTATATGTATGTGACAATTAAACCTCTTGAATCTTGTGTCGGGTAGTCCCTGCCTTGGAGTAGGAGCTAAAAAAGTTCCTCAAAACAGGGTTCTAAGAACCACGAACCTCAATGGTTCCTGCACTGCGGACACAAAAAAGGGTAGGTTCCTCCAAACGCTCTTAGAACAAAGAAAAAGTTACTGCCGTGTGAAAACGCCCATTTATTTACATTATATTTCTCGTAAGAACGTTCTTCTTGCATTGACTTCCATCCAGTCCGATTTTTCCTGATGCAGCATCTTGTGGCAATTAGCTGAACTGCAGTTTAAAGCACTTCCACATTGACCACATGTGTCCCTCTGTTAAGATCTGTTGTTGTTCATCATATTAGTGGAGTTTTTTTTACCTTTTTGGGGGGGGAGAAATATTTGGTCAGGACCAATGACAAACCTTTGACACCACTCCAGTTTTTTGCACTGTTCAACCCAAAAAGTTCTCGTATTCCATACAAAGTTATTAATCTCTTTCGCTGCCTGTGGTTTACTGAACAGAGAAGGAGAAGTTTGTTTGGTGCATCCAAGGCGGCTATAGGGATGCACAGCTTTATTGGCTCCGATTAATTTCAATAAATAAAAGTGCTTGGCAACATGGGGCTTTATAGAGGATGTTAAAAAGGAAACGAGTAACATGTCATGGCAGGATAAAAATATCTTCACTGGGTTGGAGATTTATTTGTTGAAATAGACTTCATGGGGTGCTGGTTGAAATTGATTTTTTTCACTGTCATTGGTGAGAATGACTTTTTTTCCCCCGTGTTTCAAGACGCTGAGCTGTCAGGCAAGTAGCGACAGACAAGGCCGAGCGACCTCTCTATTAGGGTTAATGGTAACGTACAAAGAAGTCAACGGTAACGTGCATTTTCTCATTCCATACACACTCACACATATAAGTACGTGCACTCATTTCCCGGTTGTACTTATGGTTCCAGACGGTTACACTTAAAAACTCATACCGGTGTACACGTGCACCTTATCTCCATAAGCACTCAAAATCATCCCTTTTGAGGAGGCACTTTAGATGTACCGTCTATCGTACAGCTACCACCCAAACGCTCTGAAATGACATGATATCCGAGTGGTTCCATTAGGCAAATGACTATTTTACCATTTTTGTGGTAAGTGTAGGGTTATGATAGTGGGTACAATAATCCCTCTATCTCTCCATTTATCATTATTTCATTGCATTTTAGTTTTCTAGGTCTCTCTGGTGCTTATCTCTCTCGCTCGCTCTCTCTGAATCAGAATAACTGTTTTATAGCCATTCGCTGTGCTGAAAAGTCTGTTGCGGCACTATAATATCGGTCATATTTTAGTATTCCTGTTTCTCTCTTGGCCCCCAAAAAATTGTAATCTACTCAAATTCAATAAAGGCAATTTCAGATTCATATGAAAATGCAATGTACACTACTGTGTATGCTAGGGATGTTCCTGACGACTCACTTCCCCGAGGCTTTAACAGACGTTTATGACGACTAGTCTTAAAGTAAGAAAACAGTCGAAAAACAGTCAGAATTAAGCACAATTTAATCTATAAGGTTGGTCATTGTCCGAAAAAATATTGCGTATGTAATTAGAGCCATTTGAAGCCGTTAATCACATTCTTCAATAACCAAAATGTGTTTTAAATGCCACTGAAATGTGTGTTACTTGGCGCCGTGCATTATGAACATTGCACATCATCCTTAAAAAACGTGACAGCAACTCACTAAATAAAAGCTGACACATAACATATATTGAAAACAATATTAAATGAAACAAAAAATCTTTGGGAAATGTGGCCGATTATCACAACGGCATTTTATTGCCAGTTTATTCTGACACTACACACAACCTTATTTCCATTTTCTAGACAATCAAAATCCTGCCAAACCGTGCTGCTTTTACCAGATGTCATCTCTGTTCCACTTTCCACCGCGCTGCTTTAACTAGCGGGCCAATGGGTTTTGTTTTTTTTCACACTTTTTTTTTTTTTGTTTTTTTTTTTAGTCCGGCATTGTTAACATTAGTCACGGATGCTCGTGTTTTGAATAAACAACATTCGGATGACATGACATATCAGTGCAAATTATGTCAATAATCTTATTTCAACGTGTAAAATAACAATAACAACTTTAACCGACGAGTATTTCTGGTGCCGGCTTGTGAGGCTAGCAACGTTTAATCGACTAGTCGACTAATCGTGCTCATCCCTGATATACATGTATGCACTGAGTGAATATCTCTCACATGACTTGTTGTTTGACGAGCTGGTTAATGGGTTCAAGATGAAAATATCACTTTATTGATGGGGGGGGCGCGTATTCAGGACTGTGTTTCCATGTTTGTGGTCATGGTCAGCTCCATATCAGGATTAGCACCTCTGTGGACTCACTGAGACTTCAGTTCACAGCCAGTGAATGTGTCAGGCAGCGTGTTGCTACCACATTCACTAAGTAGATTCTATGGATAGATAGATTGTGTTATTTACGCGTAGAGCCGTCCCCCGCTCGGCTGCCTTCAACCCCCCGCGCCTCGTCAATTGCACTGAATTCACTTCATCGTCGAATTACGAATTGCTCTCCCGGCGGAAGTTCCCAATCCCACGGATCCACAACAGCAGCTTTCAAAACTCGCAGCGTAGAAGTTACAAAGCCAGTAAAACAAACCCTTTTTGTCATTGCACACTGTCATTTCTCCAGATATAACTTTATTTTTCCCTATGAGAACTCGTTTAAGTACATTACCAATGTGTTGTTTACTAAATGCTATGCGGTGGTGGTGGAAAAACAAACCCACAAAAGATTAGCAGTGGAGTTACCAGAGAGGAGATGGAGCTGCGCTATTCCGCCAAGGGGGGGGGGGACACGTTTTCAGGGCCGTGGAACTCTGTTCCAACACGGATCTCCAAAAGCCAGTGTGATATGTCGTAATAAAAGTCATCTTCGTTGGCACTGCGGCAGCATTTTTCGAGACAGAAATAACTGATCGTTAGACTTCTCAGCGGGTGTCTAAAGGTCCACCGTCACATTTAAAATAAAATGGCAACACTTTGATAATGGAAAATATAATCTGCTTTTAATGGCATCCGCTTTTTGGAACATGAACAGTGACAAAAGAAAACAGCAAACAGCTTGACATTTCAGTGATGAGCGAGCTGACGTTGTTAAGTTAAAGCAGTTGCTTCCTGATGTATAAGTGAGTTTCATGTAACAAATGTTATTATTAACCAGAAGAGTGAGAGTCTTTCAAAATCCCCCTTTTGGATGTTGTCATTGAAGTCACTCCCTTGGGGGAGAAAAACAAAAACACCTATCATAATTCCACGCGTTCCTAGGAGCCGGCTCCCATCCAACACCGTGTTATATGGAACACGTCAGCACCTTTATGGGTTTTCTGATCACATGTTGATTTTTCGGCTGGGAAATTTACCGTACGTCTTTGGGCTGTGTCTACAACTCATGGCTGGACGTGTCCTCGCTCCACACTCAGGGACTGCAGATCCCAGAGGGAGGGAGCGAGAGAGAGATTGATTTTCTGTTTGCCGGACTAGTTCCAGCCTCTGAATTCATTTGTCATTTGTTCGTTTTTCTTCCGTCCCTGAGCTCACATTTCCCCCAGTCGGTTGGACCTATTGATAGGTGGAGGTGACAAACTGACATGCTTAAAATACAATAAGCCCGAGACCCATAATGCATTGTGAAAGGTTTCCGTGGTACCTACACACACAAATAGGCACACAACACGTTGAAGCGTCCCTCCCTCCAGCCCAGCACGCACGCACGCACGCACGCACGCACGCACGCACGCACGCACGCACGCACGCACGCACACACACACACACTTGTCAAGGCACTAAATTAGGTGTAATTCTGGGTGTATAACATAAATTGGAGCCATTCGTCAGCCGGTGCAACCTGAGTGTCTAAGAGATGCCGGTGCCTGCTAATGAGACGGCGTTAGCGAGGCCCGGCCGGGCCCCGGTGGGACTGACGGTGAGTCATTACGCGAGCCCTCCTCCCGTGCACCGCGGACCCCTCGGTACGGTCCCGACACGGGGGAGCTGTGAATGCCAGACACCTTACTGAACAGGGCTGTGGAGGACACAAGACCTCCGCACCGGTGCCGTGCAGAAAGTGAGGGGGACGTTGAGAAGCTGTCAGGGTCCGATGGGGGTCCCGGGCGCCACTGAAATCCAAAAATAGGCCCATTATAAGACAGATTTATTTGAACAGTGCATCTCAAGGCATGAAATATGAAATGCAATTATATAGACGTAACCAAAGCAACAAATAATGCAAGAAGAAAAGAATACAAGCACAGAGTTAAAAAGCTGACAACAGATAATAAAATCAATCACAGCACTGCTGAAAACTGATGATGCCTTCTGGCTCAGGACTGAATTATTCCACATTGTCTAATTATATTGAAAACAAAACAGATAAACTGTACATTGATGAATAACATAACTAACACATATACTTTTATCAAGATGTCGTGCAAAATTATGAATTCCCTCATCAGCTCCCCACATAGTGGAGGTAGGAGTAGAGGTAGAGGGAGCTAGAGAAGTGTAGAAGGAGATAGAGTAGAGGTGGAAAATAGTTAAGTACAGGTAGAAGAGAGTAGAGGTAGAGTAGATGTAAAGTAGAGGTATATTAAGGAAGACTTGGACTTTGAGTAGAGGGAGGTAGAGCTTGAGGTAGAGTAGTAGACTAGTTGTAGAGTAGAGGTAGAGTAGTTGTAGAGTAGAGGTAGAGCAGTAGTAGACTAGAGGTAGAGGAGTAGTAGACTAGAGTTAGAGTAGAACACTAGAAGAAGAGTACTAGTAGAGTAGAGGTAGAGTAGTAGTAGAAGTAGAGTAATAGTAGACTAGAGGTAGAGTAGCAGTAGACTAGAGGTAGAGTAGTAGTAGAGTAGCGGTAGAGTGGAGGTAGAGGTAAGAGTAGTAGTAGAGGTAGAGTTGTAGAGTAGAGGTAGAGTTGTAGAGTGGAGGTAGAGTAGTAGTAGGGAAGTAGTATAGTGGAGGTAGAGTAGTAGAGTGCCGGTAGAGTAGTATAGTAGTAATAGAGTGGAGGTAGTAGAGTGGAGGTAGAGTAGTACAGTAGTAGTAGAGCCAAGGTAGAGTAGTAGTAGGGAAGTAGTATAGTGGAGGTAGAGTAGTAGAGTGGAGGTAGAGTAGTAGAGTGGCGGTAGAGTAGTGGTAGAGTAGTAGTAGTAGTAGTAGTAGAGTGGAGGTAGAGTAGTAGAGTGGAGGTAGAGTAGTGGTAGAGTAGTAGTAGTAGTAGTAGAGTGGAGGTAGAGTAGTAGAGTGGAGGTAGAGTAGTGGTAGAGTAGTAGTAGTAGTAGAGTGGAGGTAGAGTAGTAGTAGAGTAGTAGCAGAGTAGTCTCCATTGTCCCTCTGCAGTAAATGTGTAACTTGCAGCTCAGGGCTTTGACGTTGGATCTTTCCTCCGTTACGTTCACGTTGTTCAGCGTCAGTTCTTTGGCAGCTTGTCAGTTGCTTTTGAGCGTCTGCTGCAGTGTGCTCTATAGGGGCGGTTGTCATAGCAACGCGAGCAGAGGCCAGACGCCATCCTTGCTGCCACATGAGCTGAAAATACTTTTCTTGACCAATATCCTGCAAATACACTTTAAATAGTGTTGGACGGCCTTGAGATTCCGGGCCTTGTGATTACAGCCGCTGCAGCATTTCCCGTCAACTCCATCAACACAAGTATTGGAGGCACAGCAGGGGTCTCGGGCGGTGGAACTGTGTTCCTCTTTCCATAAGTGGTGGTGGACGTGGGCAGGTCGCTTCGCCTGCAAATATCTGAGCTGAGCATTGAAATTCAGATGGGAAGTTTAAAGTGGTAATCCATCAGATCGTATGTGTTGTCTGTCCAATGGGTTTCTCTCGGTTCCGTCCCCTTCTTTACTCCAAAGTTTTCCTTCTTCCGATCGATTGATCGCTTGCTAAATGAAGAAAATAATG
>NC_137205.1:30226023-30246023 GCF_960531495.2 Zeus faber | reverse complement strand
TATTTTCGTGCGCGGCGGCCCCGGCTGGCTGAGCCGACGCCGCTCGCGTTTAAAGAAGATTCACGTTCCTGGCACGGGAGCAGCCGGCCCGCCTTGTGCGCCAGCTCCCCGCGTCGGAGGCGGGGAGGACCTCAGCGATCTGTGAAGCCGCGACTCGCTGTGCCGGTCCGCGCCCGCGCACGCCGTCTCGCCCGGGGATGTTCCCTGAAACGTCTCATTTGTTTCACACGTCGTTGTCATCTTTGCTGCCGCTTGGGGCGGTAAACCGAAGAATCTCCAGAGTAAGAGGAATGATGGTTCCCATCCTTTATAACTCCCCACAGCACAACCTCGTTGGAGGCTCTAGGGCTGAGAAACGTACCCCTCTGCTGCGGCTTCTCACTGTGCTTCAATCCAGTACAGATGAACAAAATCTGTCTTGTAAAATATGCCAAAATATGCAGCTTAGTCCCATTTGTTTAATGCCGTGTAAAGTTTCAATACGTTCCATCCAACAATTAGTAAATTACTTAAAAAAACAGTGCACAATATAAATTACATTTGGCTGTGGCTCAAAGATTTTCACATTTTATGTTGAGCATCCATAAAATCTGTTCATCAGTTTTGGTTGCATTTTAATTTAAAATCTCAGCGTTGTTGTAGTAGTATATGGAATCAAAATAGTTGTTGAATGCAGTTACAATAAGTAGCTTAGGGCTTACCACTGACAAACAGAGAATAAAAAAAATTAAATCCTCACCGGAGCCAAGTTTTCTAAAGTAGCTTTGACCTCAGGAGACTGTATCTCACAATAGAATACTCTGTGCAGAAATGCTTCCTACTTCCGTGCATTTTGTGAACTGATGCATTCAGCGTGCGCCCCGCCACAGCAACACAATGAAGAGAAAGCTGTAAACAGATACCCGAAAAACATGTCACAACTGCTCAGGCAAAGCACGGAGCCAGCGGGGCTTTTGGCCTTTATCTTCCCCATAAACTCACATGTCTCTTGAAAGGAAACGACGAGAGGATGCCTAGATTTTGTTTAAGGCCGCGAGCAACAGCAAAACACTGGCACCGGGTGAGTGAATCCCAACGGATACTGATTTAAATATCCCCGAGCGTGGGACACGTGCCCTGGGGAAAAGAAGGAAGGGGATCGTGGTGATGGGTAAAACACGGAGGAAAGAATTGGATCACACTGCCAAGTGACTGGTGTTATCGTGGCTGATGTGAAAAGATTTGAAAAGCAAGCGGAAAGTTAACCACAATGCGGTTCAAGTCAATGAATAAAGCAGACAGTTTGGGTATATAAACACACACACACACACACACACACACACACACCCACACACACACACACACACACACACACACACACACACACTATATATGTGCAGAAACTAATGAAGCGACTCTGTCTTTAAAGGACCACATGGTCATTTTGCATAGCTCACATTTATATATTTTAATATTGCCTATGTTTACCCCATTTGGAAAATTTGAACAACAGGGAGAGAAACCTCCCTAAAAGATGACCAACCCCCCAACCCCCCCCCGGAGGGCTCTCGATTTGGCTTTCACACATTCACTGAATTCAACATCAAATCCGAGCTCCCAAGTTGTTTAACGCACGGGGATATCATGAATCGTGATTTAAAGTCTTGATCTCTCAACGTATTTTGCGGTCACTGCCTGTTTAATGAGGTGAGATCCATCTTCACGCTGATGTGAGCATCAGTGCACACCTAGCTACGTCCGCTGAAAAGCCGAGGGCTCCGCCAGCGTTCACTACAGCCATCGGTGGAAGGAAAACACAACAGAGTGGCATGGGTTGGGGAAAAGGTCAGTGTATAAACAACAAATAAGCGTTATGGCAGGACCCGAGGACGTAGCCATTTAATGACTCTGAAAACGGCCAAAAGATTTGCTTGAAAGTAGCTGCCCCCTCGTCACAAAATACTAACAGTCCCAGTCAAACTGTTAAACAGGGCCTGTCATACCAGATGAAAATAAATCACTTAAAAACTCACCGCTATGCTTTCTGTGAAAAGAGTAAGTAATTAAAAAAAACAAGTCACCAGGCCTTTCATTGTAAATCCTTGCTGTGAGAGCACTTAGCACTCTGTGTGTGTGTGCAGTCTTTGTGTGTTTGTGTGTGTGTGTGTGTGGCTACATATTTGGCTTTTGGGATATTGTTGTATTTCCTCTTGGAGCAGAAATATAGGAGCCAGTTGGAGGACCAATGCCGCCGGGCGACATTTAGAAGAGTTGTGGGGAGTCCCAGGGGAGGTGATGGGGACTGGGCACGAGGTGAGGGCTGGGGGAAGGGGGCGGTTGGAGATTACTCATCCCAATTTTTACTATCTAGTATTTCATTGGACACTTAATAAAACATGAGTCTGAAAAGGTAAATCCCTCTCAAGAAACTATAGACATGACAGATGACCTCACTGATTGCCATAATGCCGAGTTTCCACCGGCCCTCGTAAGTCTACTCGTCACCACCCGAGCGAGCTAATTTATTTTTCATACTCTGTGCCATTTTATTTCAAGGAACTTAAAGGATCGACCCAAACCCATACCATATCTCCTCAGATCAAACAATGAAATCGTCACAATGAAAACACCTTTGCCTGCCGTGGCAAGAGCTTGCAAATCCAGGGTCAAGCCACCCAGCCGCCATATGTTTCGGCGCATGTCTATTAGTGTAAGATCTACCACACCTACGTATCTATTCTAATTACACCAAAAGACAAGCAACTGAGTAAGAACAGCTGCAGTCTTCAGGCGTGGGAAAATAAATGTGCTGGCCTTGGGGGTCCGTGTCCAGGTCATGTGCAATGTCCAAATTTCAGCACGTTTTCCTTTTTTTGCGTTGACTCTGAGAAGTGAAGGAAGGGAAGTTGAAGAAAAGACATGGTTGACTGTTTCTCCTGCAAATTGTTCAACTGCTTTTCATACGACTGCAACTTTGTTATGTGGAGATCTCACCGAATATTGTGGGACTTATTTGTCACGTATGGTGACGAATAAATTGAACGGCAAAAATAAAAGTTTGGGGTTCCGTGAAAGATACCCATGAATTAAGTTGTTATTAGTTAATTTGAATTCATATTTCAAATGAGGGAAAATGTGAGTGTGGAATGACAAGACCTGCTCTGGTTTCCTGGTTTCCTGGTTTGGTACTTGCGAGTCAGCCAGATTAGTCCAGTTTTCCTCTTCAGTGTTTTTGCCGGGCGCTGTCCGGGGTCCTGAACTCCTCTACCACTGTTTGCTTTAGTAGCAGTGATTAGAGCAGCTCGTCACAGTATGAATTCGCTTGATTTCCTTTTCAAATACCAGTGCTGTTCATCCTGTATTGCTACACATTAGGGGTCGACAATATGTTTTTTTCACGGCCGATACCAACGCTGATTATTAGTAATCAATGAGACCGGTAACCGATATTTGGCAGATAAACATTTGCAGAAAAAATGAAAACACCAACTCCAACACAAAACCTCCTTTACTGTACATGCCTTTAAACATATGTTTAATTAAATACTGGAAAACAGAACATTTCAACATTATATTTTTAAAAATAAAGTGCAGGGAGCTCCTAGCTCCATTTCTTGTAAACCCACAAACTGAAAGATAAAAATAATTAACCAAATTGATCTCCCCCAATACAGGCGCACTTTATTGTTTACAATCAATGTTTACGAGGTTTTGGTCAGGTGTCTGATCACGCTCATGTGATAGTACAGCTGCCCATACGGTCCCTCTAGCTCCCTCTGTATCCACAGCTCATTCACAACATGTCGTAAAGTAGCAGCAACATAGCGCAACGTACCGTAAAGAGAAGTCACGTGGTGCCCAGTAGCAGCAATAACATCCGAGTGAGGAGTATCTGCACTGTGGAATTATTTTAAGACGGTGTGCCCGTTTTGTTTTGTTTTCATAATAAGAGCGAGTAGCGCCTCTTACTGCCTCTTTTAGGCAACTTCCATTTTTTCCGATAATACTGCGGGCTGGACATTGAACCTGACTACAAGCAGAAACCTTTCAGATCACCTCAGACCGGACAAAATAACGGTTCCGATAATTGGAAAGATTATGAATATGGGATCCGATCTGTCTGGACGACAGGCTTAGGTCATTAAAAATACAGTGAAATGAAATATATTTACACTCCCATGTTACCTTGTCAGCAGTGGCAGTCAAGGCAGGTGGTCCTGTGGACGACCTGTAGCATGACCAGAGCACAGCTTTTTGTTACACACAACCAATCCCCCTCTTGGGAGAACCATCTTACCATGTTTTGGTCTTTAAACAAGTAATCGTCATTACTACTCCAAGAGCGGAGAATCATTACGGGTGAGACAAATGAACATGGAAACAAACAACATGTACATGGAAAAACATGAGTATAGAAACTTCAGACGACAACATGTATCGACAAAACAGAGTTAATTAAGTCCAGGAAAACTGGAACAGCAATTCAGCACGAGGCCTCTTCTTTCTCTTCCTTCATAGTTATGGCGGTAAATGAGGGAGGAACAGAGAGGGATGCAACCAGGAGGGTGTTGGGGGGTGTGTTTGAAGCAGGCGCTGTCTGTCTGTCTGTCTGTCTGTCTGTCTGTCTGTCTGTCTGTCTGTCTGTCTGTCTGTCTGTGTGTGTGTGTGTGTGTCTGTGTGTGTCTGTGTGTGTGTGTGTGTGTGTGTGTGTGTGTGTGTGTGTGTGTGTGTGTGTGTGTGTGTGTGTGTGTGTGTGTGTGTGTGTGTGATGCGATGCATCCACCGGTGAGTGTACCGGACTTGTCCCAATTGGTTCTGGTGTATCAGGTCGTTATTATATTGTGGCGCCTCCAAGCAGCGGAAAAAGCCCCTGAAGCCCGGAGCACCCTGCCCTTCAGCCACAGAAGACCCAGACCAGGCCCCCAGAGACGCCAGAAACCCATGGACCGACAAGGCGTGTGGGGGTGAGTTGGACCTTGATGTTTGGCTCCGGTGGTTAGGTTTTTTTCTTTTTTGCCTGGTAAAGTATGTTTATAAAAAAAACCCATGTAAATTATAAACTTACCAGTCAAAATATCCGGTAATACAAAATACAATTAAGAGCTGCCCCCTGGAAGTTGAAGTCGAATCATCAGTCGACTGAGATTCTTCAAGTCGAGAAGTCGTTTTTTCAGTCAAGTCAGTGTGCATTACAATAACAGACATTACATTAAACAGATAGAAGTCGAAAAAGTGCACAGGGATAACATTTCACTGCAGACTTATAAATAAGGGGAATCCTGAGTATATATTTTATGTGTGAATTGAACACGGCTCTGGGTGCACCCAGATCGCCGTGCTCCGTTCCTCCAAATAAAACAGGTAAAAACTGTGGGGGCGGGGCACGGAGGAGCGGGTCACGACTCGTTTTCTGCGCATAACACATGGAGAGGGGGTGATCAGGGAGAGAGTCACAGAGAAAGTGTCCCCGTTACACGCTTGTTTAGTTCCATATGCAGACGTAAAATAAAATAATCTATATATTAAAATAATCTTTCATCTAAAATAAATACTCACTGTCGAATCCCAAAAACCAAAAGTTACTCAGTGCTGCTTTTATAACATTGCGAGAATTTTGCAAACAAATATATCTTGGAGATGCAGGGAATTCAGTTCAGTTTTTATTTTTCTTCCCAGTTTTTAACGAACAAAGCAAGTTTGTATGATTCGGGTCCTGATTAAAGTGAGAAAATAGTGAGAGAAATCCAAGTTTTTTCTTTTCTTTCACCATCTGTGGGTCCACAGTGAGACCCAGGCCATCATCCTTGAAAAGAGCACACAGCTGGAATCAGTGATTTCCAGATAAAAAAAACAACCCAGAATGTTTATCATATACAGTGGCAGTACTTTGTGTTTTTCCCATCTAGAATAGAAGTGAACATTTTGTTTCCAGGAACCAAGGTGAGGTTTGCAATTTTAAACCAATAATTTGTATGTATAAGATTTATAGATATAAGAAGAAGATCATTTCTATTCAAATTTGTCAATGGCCAAGCTGCTGCAACCTTTCAATCACACGAGGGGCATTTCACCACACAAAACATGTCATTTGGGAACGTTCCAGGAAGTATTCCTCACATTTTTCTCTGACGGCCAGTGTGTGATATATAGTGGAGAAAACCACACATTGGAGGCACTGACTACGTGCATCTCTCATCCAGCACAAGCGCTAAACAATATACAGTGGGGCAAAAAAGTATTTAGTCATTTCTCCCACTTAAAAAGATGAGAGAGGCCTGTTATTTTCATCATAGGTTCACCTCAACTATGAGAGACAAAATGAGTAAAAAAATCCAGAAAATCACATTGTCTGATTTTTAAAGAATTTATTTGCAAATTATGATGGAAAATAAGTATTTGGTCAATAACAAAAGTTCATCTCAATACTTTGTTATATACCCTTTGTTTGAAATGACAGAGGTCAAACGTTTTCCGTAAGTCTTCACAAGGTTTTCACACACTGTTGCTGGTATTTTGGCCCATTCCTCCATGAAGATCTCCTCTAGAGCAGTGATGTTTTGGGGCTGTCGCTGGGCAACACGGACTTTCAACTCCCTCCAAAGATTTTCTATGGGATTGAGATCTGGAGACTGGCTAGGCCACTCCAGGACCTTGAAATGCTTCTTACGAAGCCACTCCTTCGTTGCCCGGGCGGTGTGTTTGGGATCATTGTCATGCTGAAAGACCCAGCCACGTTTCATCTTCAATGCCCTTGCTGATGGAAGGAGGTTTTCACTCAAAATATCACGATACATGGCCCCATTCATTCTTTCCTTTACACGGATCAGTCGTCCTGGTCCCTTTGCAGAAAAACAGCCCCAAAGCATGATGTTTCCACCCCCATGCTTCACACTAGGTATGGTGTTCTTTGGATGCAACTCAGCTTTCTTTCTCCTCCAAACACGACAAGTTGAGTTTTTACCAAAAAGTTCTATTTTGGTTTCATCTGACCATATGACATTCTCCCAATCCTCTTCTGCATCATCCAAATGCTCTCTAGCAAACTTCAGACGGGCCTGGACATGTAGTGGCTGAAGCAGGGGGACACGTCTGGCACTGCAGGATTTGAGTCCCTGGCGGCGTAGTGTGTTACTGATGGTAGCCTTTGTTACTTTGGCCCCAGCTCTCTGCAGGTCATTCACTAGGTCCCCCCGTGTGGTTCTGGGATGTTTGCTCACTGTTCTTGTGATCATTTTGACCCCACGGGGTGAGATCTTGCGTGGAGCCCCAGATGGAGGGAGATTATCAGTGGTCTTGTATGTCTTCCATTTTCTAATAATTGCTCCCACAGTTGATTTCTTCACAACAAGCTGCTTACCTATTGCAGATTCAGTCTTCCCAGCCTGGTGCAGGTCTACAATTTCGTTTCTGGTGTCCTTTAACAGCTCTTTGGTCTTGGCCATAGTGGAGTTTGGAGTGTGACTGTTTGAAGTTGTGGACAGGTGTCTTTTATACTGATAACGAGTTCAAACAGGTGCCATTAATACAGGTAATGAGTGGAGGACAGAGGAGCCTCTTAAAGAAAAAGTTACAGGTCTGTGAAAGCCAGAAATCTTGCTTGTTTGTAGGTGACCAAATACTTATTTTACCGAGGAATTTACCAATTAATTCATTTAAAATCCTGCAATGTGATTTCCTGGATTCTTTCCCCCCATTCTGTCTCTCATAGTCGAAGTGAACCTATGATGAAAATTACAGGCCTCTCTCATCTTTTTAAGTGGGAGAACTTGCACAATTGGTGGCTGACTAAATAACTTTTTGCCCCACTGTATATCTATTACTAATACATCGGCCTGTGAAAGCGGCTCCGGCCCACTGACGCTTTTTCAATACCAGCGGTCTCCCATCGCAGCCTCACTCATGGCCTTTGAGATGTTGATCTTTGTAATGAAGAGCTTTGCCATGAGTGCTGCTTTCGAAATCATAATGCGTGGCCGGTAATTATCTCAAAGCCAGCCCGACTCGGTGAACGGGATGGGGTTTATTTTGAAATAATCACCGTCTTGCCTATTACACGGCTACCGATTAAATAATATAATATATTGACAGGGAATAATGATCTGAGATTTAAGAACAAGTATGCCTAGTTTTAGAGCTTCTGCAAGAACAACAAAAAAACACTGTTACAACTTAGCAAACGGTTTTACCTGCTTTACTGTTATTAATGTCAAATTGGACATTTACATTAATTGTGAACAGAGATCCTGAATTGGACGTTGGGGATTTTGATCGCCTTCATCTGTTCAGGTCTTTCATTGTAGTTTCCATGTAGCGTCACCAGGTGCCGCCACTAGCTAGTGTTCAGGTGGAGGCGTACTGCGAATGAAGCCGAACCTTTTGACCAAACAGTCGTGTTCAGAACAAGAGAAGAACAAAATGGTGCGGTGATCTGGGCTCTATCTGTGTTTTTGGTGCAACCCCTCGAGGTAAACTTTGTCCTTTGTCTTTAACTCGCTCTGAGAGCTCCCCTTGTCGTGATTTGGTCCAAATTCCCTTGCGTCATCGCAGCGGATTGATTTCAACCTCCTTTTCCAGGCCAACCTCCTTTTGGTTTTTCGCATTGGGGCTTCTTTCACCGCCGTCATTGATGTTTTGCTGTTTATTTTATGTTTCTGGCGACTTGCTCTGGAAATATGTGCCACTCTGCGCCCCCAAGTGGCAAGAAATGACAACTAATCAGATTTCTTAGTGAGTATATTCTGTCAACGGTGTTCTGGGACATGTTCTCCTGTGGTTCTTACCTCTTTTGTTCTTATGTCTTTTAAAGTGTACTTCCGCCTTTAGCATTAGCATGTAGGAGTGATACGAGGGATATCCCTAACCCTAACCCTATTCCACAGAGCTGTGTAATAAAATCAAATTTATGTTTCATTTTATCTTCTTCTTCTTCGGGCTGCTCCCGTTAGGGGTGGCCACAGCGGATCATCTGCCTCCAATACCTTGTGTTCTGCGCATCTTCCTCGCTTACACCAACCGCCTGCATGTCCTCCCTCAACACATCCATAAACCCTCTCTTTGGCTTCCTCTTTTCCTCTTGCCTGGCAGCTCCCTCCTCAGCATCCTTCTCCCAATGTAACTCTCATCTCCCCTATGTCATTTTATTTAACATGTGAAATCTTATGTCTGAGTCACACAGATTACCTTGGATTGTTCCTACCTTGGCAATGACAATGCATCTGTTTCCTAAACTAGATGTTATTGAGCAAATCACGTAGTTCATAAAAAAAATAAAATAGGTTGGGATTTTCTTCCTCTGAAAATATTCCAAATCATACATGGGGGTATTTCTATGTCAAAACATTGAGGCTTTTAAAATCATGTCTTGTGGAAGAAGAGAGGTGTAAAGAAATAGATGATGCAGGAAAAAAGGGAATTGTAATCCATTATTCCAACACGGCTGCATTTTACTCAAATAGAGTTCGCAATATGGAAAACAAACCGTGTTCCATTTCATTTTACACCTCATTTAACGGGCTAAGCAGATAACCCATTACTGCCTGGTGGCAGAGGGCTGCCTCACAAGACAACACTCCTTTAAATGGCTACAGAATTAGCACAGTTAAGTGTTTTGCTCTCCAAAGGTCACGCGTTCGCAGTGATTGAATATTAGCTTGTGAAGCACAAATGAAATCAATTTACCTTCCTGCTTCACGGACCCTGATTACTGTGGAATTTAGGGCGGGGGGGGCAGTCAATCCACTCACCGTTTGCAGTCCGGTAGAACGCTTGAATTCAGCTCAAACTGGACGTTATTGGTCGGCCGCTGGCTCGGGCTTCTGGACATGACACCTCTAAAGAAATGTGTTTTACTTCATTCTCAAACGTTGCTGTAAATAACCGAGGCTCACTAATCACTTGCACTTGCACGACATTACAAGGTCTCTTCATAATGAGAGCTTGAAACCGTTGCCTCTCGCTGAAGTTGACATTGTTCTTTTTTTTCCCGTCCTGCAAACACAGCCAGCAGCCCCTCCACATAGTTCCGTCCCTGTATTGGAGGAGGCTGTCAGCCATCGGGGGTCGAGGCCTTCTTCCTCCCAAATCACGGGGGTGTTTTTTCACAGCTGGACCCCTTTAGCTGGAACACTTACTATAGGTTCAATTGCAGCCGGCCTCACCTCAAATCCCCTGTCCACCTTATCCCCCGGCCTCTCGCCAAGTTTGTTTTTTGCGTCTCCATACAATTTGCCACAACCAAATTAAAAAAATACATTTGCCTCACAAGCCTTATGTGTGTGAACTACATGTGTTTGAAGTCAAAGGAAAACTAATTAAATTTTGGAGTTCTTGATTACATAGCTTGTTCTCTGCACAAGCAATTACAGGTTTTTCAGCCCTGTGGGTAATTGATTTCATTCACCTGGTGAGTTGGGGAAAAAGACATGAGGCTACATTAAGTTACATATAATGTTTTCACTGCTGTTGACTATATCCACAGAACCAAACATACAAGTGCAACATGCCCCAAATAACAACAAAGCAATGGGGAGCCAGATGTCGATACTGAGTGACAGTTTCATCACCCAGAAAACATAACTTAACCACACTCTGCTTTAGATTGAATCGCTTTTTATGTCCCTACTGTAAGAGTGAAACAAGACAAATTGAGCAGACGGAACGCAAACATAAATTCCTTGCGATGAATCTCTATATTTCTGTTTCCATGGTCTGTCGGTCACGAGGCTCCACCGTAATCCACTGGCGATGCCAGAGTTTTTTTGGACGTGTTGTTTCTTCTTGTCATCGTGCCCCACCTTGACAGATGCAAAAGTAATATCATGTGTTTATGAACAGGGTAAAATGAGCAGATGTTGCTGTCGATCTTCTTCAGAAGAAGGTGAACTGTCGCTCTGCAGGTGCTTCAAGGACCCGCTGAGTTATTGCTGAACAAATTGACAAGGAACCGAACGTGTCTTTTTCAATTTTGGTTGGGCGAGATGACTATCGAACGTCCTTGAAAACCTCGAGAAGAATGCGCAAAGTAAACAGTGCAGTGCACTGTCTTTTTGGATGACGCACAGTTTATTGTGTGAAGAGACGCAGAGTATTCTTCAATTTGAAATATTTGGATAATGGGCTTTTGACTTGTCAAGACAGATTTTTTTTTTCTTTTTTCGATGCTTAAAGCGGCCATTACAGCTGAATGCTTTGAGCCAAATGCAGAAGTGCTTTGCACCGCAGTTTGGCTAATAGCCTATAGATGCTGCTTCGTAGAAGCTCTGACTGAATGGAAGTCAATGGAAAAAGAATAAACTTTTCACTTGAAATACAGAGTCAACTTTATGATCTCAATATCTAACTTTAGTTCTTTTAACAGGTGTCTTGGTTGTGATTGTGAAAAATATTGTTCCATAAAGAATATATTAAGGCTATTAAGAGATACTAAGACAGAGGAATATTTTGGGGTGGTGTTGCCTTGATTGAGGGTCTCTTCTTTGCATTTTAGCAAGGTGCGCCTGTCTCTTCCTTCCTCCTCTGTCTGGGTGTTTGACTCTCCACCCCAGCTCACCGAGACTCCTCCCCACTGGGCAAATTTACAAAGATCCGGCTCCATTTCCTGCCTAGATGGTGGCGAGCATAAAAACAAACTCGAGGCTTCCAATTGTCTCTTCAGAAAGCAAAAGGTGACGTCACAGGGGGTACATCCATTCCTTTCTTCAGTCTATGGTCGAAAAGATCCTTAACTCGCACACATCAGAGGCATTAATGTCAGTTGATGTGAAGCAGTATGCCCTGCTGCTTACTGATGTCGCTGTCAAATCTTTGAGGGAGTCTAAACCATATGTGGCGAATGGAAATTGTCGATAAATGAGCGGGTACGTTAATGAATTTTTTTTTTACAAGCAATTTAATGTTGCCACTTTCATTTTGGCTAAATTATTCACAGTAAGCCAGTGTTATTTGATCGAATTAAAATATAATATCGGCCTAATATTTGAAATTAAACAAAAAAAACTAAAAACTAATAGGATCCGGTCTTTAAATTTGCTTAGCACTTGAATACCAGTGTTTTTATATCTATATACTGAGAGACAGAGATATTACTATGCCGGCTGAGACCCTCTGTTCCTCTAAGTCGCCCAGCGCTCATTGGAAATGAATGACTTACGGTCACTTTGTCGCTAATGGCTGCTGCCTGTGTGTGTGCAGGGTAAATCTTTTAGATCCAACTTCCACCAGTTTTCTCTAAGTTACACTTGATCCCCATGGGGGACTCTGTCCTCTGCACTTGACCCAGCAGCCAGTGCCTTGGTCAAGGCGATGGCGAGTACCTGACATGCATGCCTTTTGGTGTCAGAAGGAGCTTAACCCACTTGGACACGGGGAGTTGCATACAAACTCCACACGGAATGGCCCCAGTCGGCCTTTCTGCCCGGGCACCATTTGGGGTCAGACCTTGGAGGTGAGGGAAGCGTGCTACAGCGACTGAGTCGCCGTCGATTCCAAACATGCGGCATAAAATGTGATTGTTAGACAAAGCGTAATTAATGCCACCGTCCTGTCCCCCGCTGAGGACCGGGGTTCCTCTGTGTTGCATCGGACTGAACTACATGTTCGCCGGTGGAGAATTTGATATCAGCGACGGATGTTGACTGATTTCACTCTCTTTCCCCTGAGACCTTTCCAGCCCACGTCGAGAGAGATTTGACAATTTAGCATGGCCGAAATGGGTCCTCTCCCTGGCCAGGCTGTGCGGGAATATTTTGTAAAGCGTTAAAGGTCTCATTTATTATCATCACAGACAGATGGGTGTTATAGAAGCTATTCAGCTTTCAGCAGCAGTGTATGCGCTCACAAGAGGAATGAAAAATCCCCCGCAGATGTATCTCCCTTCATCTTCCCTTCGAGCTTGGCTGTCCCCCCATCTGTTCTGTCCAAACACAACTGTGACATCTCCACTCGGGTTGTATTCCCAACGATGTGGACCTTCTCATGCTACATTTGATGCCCAATCGTGCAGGGGTCTAAGCCATATGCGATTTGGGAGTGCTATGAAATGTGCTAGGGCAGCGTTGGGTGATGCCACATCATTGACTCCTTAATGGAGGCACCTGGAGCAAGAGTAATCAAAGTGATTACGGAAGTGAAAAGTATTGGTTTGGGGATGTGAAAGGAAACGATCAGTGTCCACAACATCGTTCAGACTAAGCAGGCATTCTTAAGGTCGTAACTCACTGAAAGAAGCTGTTCCGAAACGCCATAATGTTAATATTTTAGTAGCAGTTTGTGTTCCCTGCAAAACCTCGAAACCTTTTATGTTTTTCGGTTTGCAGGTTGAGGTTTAAGGAGCGGTTGCACATCTTACAGCGACTCCTCCGCCCGCAGCCGACGCTAACGAGCCGGTTACCTATGGCGTGCATGCAGCTCCATAAATATCAGTGCGGGCCCATCCATTTCCCTTACACGCTGACCTATGAATGGCTTTGACGCAGCTTGTCCGTAGAAAACCAATCACAACAGTTGTCGCTAGTTTCGGAAATGAAAACCAAACCGACGCAAACAAACTAGACCAGACAGGATCCAAACCCAAGGCTGCCGTGGGGTCCACGGTGCAGCCCACAATGTGGCCCACGGTGCGTCCCACGTTGCGGCCCACGGTGTGGCCCACGTTGCGGCCCACGATGCGGCCCACAATACGGCCCACGGTGCGGCCCACGGTGTGGCCCACGTTGCGGCCCACGATGCGGCCCATAATACGGCCCACGGTGCGGCCCACGGTGTGGCCCACGGTGTGGCCCACGGTGCGGCCCACGATGCGGCCCACAATACGGCCCACGGTGCGGCCCACAATGCGGCCCACAATGCGGCCCACGGTGCGGCCCACGGTGCGGCCCACGGTGCGGTGCAGCCCAAAGTGCCGCAGTGACACCCATGTCCAGTATGAGTACAGATCTGTGTAGAACATAGTTCTCATGTGGCCCAGGGTGCGGCCCACGGTGCGGCCCACGGTGCTGCCCACGGTGCGGCCCACGGTGCGGCCCACGATGCGGCCCACGATGCGGCCCACGGTGCGGCCCACGATGCGGCCCACGATGCGGCCCACGGTGCGGCCCGCGATTCGGCCCACAATACGGCCCACGGTGCGGCCCACGATGCGGCCCACAATACAGCCCACGGTGCAGCCCATGGTGCAGCCCACGGTGCGGCCCACGATGCGTTGCAGCCCACAGTGCCGCAGTGACACCCATGTCCAGTATGATCTGTGTAGAACATAGTTCTCGTGCGGCCCAGGGTGCGGCCCACGGTGCAGCCCACAATGCGGCCCACGATGCGGCCCACGGTGCGGCCCACGGTGCGGCCCACGATGCGGCCCACGTTGCGGTGCAGCCCACGGTGCCGCAGTGACACCCATGTCCAGTATGAGTACCAGATCTGTGTAGAATATTGTTCTCTCTCAATGATTTACTAACTCATTATTCCTCTAACTGTTTACTGTTTAATATTCATAGTGTAGTAATCACTTATTGTTTAAGGCCCTCAAGGCCTTGGCGAATTGCGCTTCCTCTTCTCTTTGTTACTTCTCTCCTTTTCTCTTATTCCTCTTGGAAATGTTCTGAGAATGGGACTCCTCCTTTCCCACAGACCTGAGTTTCAGAACAACCTTGAACGTGTTCCGTCTGAAGTCACTGGATGATAAGAATATAAAAAGTGAAGCCGGCATCTTCAGAGATGCACAGCCTTTCTTCTCCTCTCCTGAATAAACTGCTGAAAACAAGAGACCTGTGAATTGAATCAACGCCTCGAGAGTTTCCAGTCATTATTTCAACACTAATTCAGACATGTACAGCTGCGCAACAAACACTGAAATTCGGCCGCACAAGCACCGCCGATCTGAGGGAAGACATGTTGTTTTTCAGGTGTTTTAGTTATCGTTTCACTGTCTAGATGTCCATTCATCGTCGTTTGGACGGCTCCTGCTAACACCAGATTATCAACATTTGTTTTACTGAAGCTTTAAATTCGATTCTGGTTGGAGACGAGGGCTGCGGCTGGAGGAGATGGAGGGAACATGCGGTGCAGGTGGAAAACGGAATTATCCTTTATTTTCCTTTGTCGTCAGCACAGGCGGACGTGCGGATCTAAATGCACTTACTTCCGTCTAATTGAATTTGTCTTCGTCTTGGACTAATGGCTCTTTCAAGTGCACTTTTCATTTGCATTTCTTATTATTTGTTTTACTTTGACATTTCTAAATGTCTTGAGGTGTAGTTATTAATTACTATTTGTTATCCCACTGCAAATTAAGTGTCCTCTGGGAATTTGAATTTGCTTTTATTTTTATTTTTTAATAGTTTCAACATAATGCACAAATATATTCCTTTTTCTTTGCGCTGAGTGACACGCCCGGCATCATGCGTGGATAAAAGCCTCTCGCCGAGTGCCTCGCTTCAGATCTTCAGATCCGCGGCGCTCCGTGCCTGCAGGCTTTAATTTGTGTCATTTGGCTCTGCGTCCTCGCTGCAGAAGGCATTAAGAGCAGGCACGCCGCACTTTGGCTGCCCCGCCAGCTCACCTCTGCGTAGGAGAGCGCGCCATGACATTTGGGCCAACGTGCTAAGTAGCGCCGGAGCGGGGAGCGGTGGTCCGAGAGCTGGCTGGGGGCCCGGCTGTGGGCCCGGCCGGGGGAAGATGTTGAGTGTGAGGTGGAAATGCCATCCATCAGCCCCACGGTGTGATTAAGTGGAAAGTAAGCGACCACAGTACTAACAAAAAAACACATTTCATCCTCTTACTTTCCTCTTGTTTTCCTCGACAGACACACACACACACATTCAGCGGTGGAAGAGGCCTTGGCACAAAATTTGTTTAGTCCGTCTGCCTGTCTGCCTGTCTGCCTGTCTGTCTGTCTGCCTGTCTGTCTGTATCTGTTTTCTGGAGATAAGTGCTCAGACAGATCCTGACAAAAATTTACAAATAATAGTACGAAGATAAGATCATATTTTATTAATCCCCAAGGTGGATTTTTGGCATTGACAAAATATATATATATAAAATAAGAACAAGTAAGACAACACAAGAAATTGTACTTTGTAGATTTGCAATGAAATAAAAATTTTATAAAAGTACAATATAAAAAATAGATGGTCTCATGCTAATTTACAAATGTATGCAAATATTTAAAAAAATCTTGAAAAAAAAAATATTTTAAAAGTCGTAGAATAAAAAGGAGCGTTAGAAATGTAGTAAAGTAAAACGTACAGATTTGTGCTTCAAAACGTAGTGGAGTAAAAGTCCTAGTTTAAAAAAGAAACAACTCAATTACAGAATCAAAATGAGTTTATTCTGCCGCGTGCATTTACGTGTCCTAAATGTAAACAAATAAAATAAAAAATAACAATGACCATATTCAAATAAATAAAACAATGTACAGTATATACACATACACATATATAGGAATATCCAGAAATAGAAATCAGGAACATTCCGCCGTGCTCAGTAGTGAACAGGTTCCCTTATTTCATGTCACATTGTTCTGGATCGTTCCAGCAGCGTTGACTCAGAAGTGGGAGGAATAATTCCTCAGTAGGTCTGAGTATAAATAACGGTGTTGCGTGTCACTTCCTGTAAGACAGGAACGGCGTTGCTGTGTTTGTGTGTTTCTGTCTCTGTGGCAACTTTGTGCCTCAGTTTGTCCCAAAACCGCGGAGGGTAAATCCACGTTAGCGGCCACTCACACCCACTCGTCTGCATTCCACTGAACCACCTCAAACCACACACACACACACACACACACACACACACACGCACACACACACACACAGGCACGCACAGCGGGCAAACACAAGCCTAGGACCGTCTGTCACACTGCCTGACAGAAAACAGCCTACCTGCTACACACACACACACACACATTAAAGTATTTAATTAAGAGTAGAAATACACAAGCAAAACACTGAATTATTTTCTTTCTTTCTTTATTTAATTCTTTCTTTCACTCCCAATTTGTCTCTTTATTTCTCTCTTTCCCTCCTCTCTGTCCACACACACACACACACACACACACACACACACACACACACACACACACACACCCTCCCCAGCACACGCACCCACACAACAGTATTTCCTCTATTGCAAGTATAAATAAATATGTGAAATATACAAAAATATTTACATATAATTCCGTCCATCTCTGTCTTTCTTTCTTCCTCAGTCTCTCTCCCGCCCTCACTCACTTGATCTGTCTTTCCCTCTCTTCACACACACACACACACACACACACACACACACACACACACATATACACACATAAAGAATCCATCAACCTTTTCTTTCTTTCTCTTCCACCCTCCCTCCACCCACACACACACACAGTATTGTAAGCCTCTTGACATCTGTCACAGCTTGGTGGTGTAAACCTCCGTCAGCAGTTTTTCAAAGCAACTCCCAGCTACGCGCTGGTGGGGGTGGGTGTGTATGTGTGTGTGTGTGTGTGTGTGTGTGTGTGTGTGTGTGTGTGTGTGTGTGTGTGTGTGTGTGTGTGTGTGTGTGTGTGTGTGTGTGTGTGTGTGTGTTGTGTGTGTGTGTCTGTCTGTCTTTATTAACGCCTTGTTTTATTTTATGTTATGTATAATTGAGCATCAAGTACACACTCAACCACAGTGTACTGACTGAGGTACTGAAGTACTGTACTTTCAAACCCAGGCAATCACCTGACAGACTCTTCCTGTCGTCAACATACTGTGTTGCATCTGGAATATTAAACTAGCAAACTACTGAGTACGCAGAAATAGTATTTGGGATGTCTGAAAAATGCTATGCTTCAAATAGAATGCGCAAAGCACCAGGGTGAGTTATTGCATCCGGTAATGTATCGTGGCGTGCAAGGCTCAGCAGTGAATGGAGTGTCCCTACGTGAGCGCCGAGGCAGCGCCCCCCGGTGGCCCGACGCATCCCAGTGGCGAAACGTTGAGTCATTACGAACGATGCCTTGACGACGGGCTGTCAGAGTCACATTTTGACCAGGAAGTGGCTGCTGGCACTAGCACACTGTGCGTCAAAGCAGCGCCTCTGGTGGTCAACGCGCTCATCGAAAATCGAGTGACGGCACTTTGAGAAATGACGTCAGAATCGAATATTCAACACAAGACAGTTGCTGGCATGAATAATCAAACCTGTTGACAGGATATATTTAATACTTACTGTATATATGTACTGTATATATATATGTATTACTCAAAGCTTCTAGTGTGACGTTGGAATATCGACGTTTGTATAAAACATTCAAAGATTTCTGCACATTGCACCATATAAATAAGGAGAATAAACTTGCAATTGTAATAATTAACATTATTAACAAAATTGCAATAAAAAGCTATGAACAACCAAAACATGAGCCGCCATTTTGTTTCTTCTCCGATCCAAAATCCAAAATCTCAATCTCAAGATTGAGATTTTGGATACGTCACATTGACTGAAGAATTGTGTCCGAGTTGTCAGTCGTCAGCCTCTTCTTGGTGTACATTTAGTACATTTTGTTGGTATTATTAAACCACTGTATATCACAGTCACACCTCCTCTTGGAATAAGTAGCATTCATAGTTTACACCCATCAGCCACAACAGGTGGCTACACGGTTCCTGTGGTATCTGGCACCAAGACGTTAGCAGCAGATCCTTTAAGTCCTGGAAGTTGGAGGTGGGGCCCCCATGGATCGAGCTTGTTGTTCCAGCACATCCCACAGAGGCTCCGTCCGATTGGACCCTAACCCCACCCATCCACATGATGTGGAAGAAAAGGTGATTCATCAGACCGGGCCACCTTCCTCCATTGCTCCATGACCCTGTCGCCAGGTTCACGGGTCGTCCTTCCTTGGAGCACGTTTGGTAGGTAGTAACCACTGCACAGCGGGAACAGCCACAAGACCTGTGCTCTGATGAGATGCTCTGACCCAGTCGTCCAGCATCACAATGTGCTCCTTGTCAAAGTGGCTCAGATCCTTACGCTGCTTCAACACATCAACTTCAACCACTGACTCTTCACTTGCTGCCTCATATAATAATAATAATAAATTAACACTGTATATATAATTATAATATATAACAGTATATATATATAATAATACATAATACATATAATAATAATATATAACAGTATATATATATAATAATACATAATACATATAATAATAATATATAACAGTATATATATATATATAATAATACATAATACGTATAATAATAATATATAACAGTATATATATATATATATATATATATATATTTATATATATCTAATAAATAACACCATAAATATAATAATAATATATAACAGTATAATAATAATAATAATAATAATAATAATATATAACCATATATAATAATAATAATAATAATAATAATAATAATAATATATAACCGTATGTATATAATAATAATAATATATAACGTGTATATATATAATAATATATAACCATATATATAATAATAATATATAACAGTATATATATATATAATATATAATAATAATATATTACGGTATATATAATAATAATATCTAACAGTATATATAACAGTGTGTGTATATATATCAGTATGTATATATATATATATATATATAACAGACTATATATAATAATAATATATGGCACCTCTTGACATGCGCTATTGGAACCAGATGATCAATGTTATTCACTTCACCTGTCACTGGTTTTAATGTTGTGGCTGATCAGTGTGTACTGTAGGAGACAATATTCTTTTATAGTATTTTTCTAATGGGAAAGTAAGTAAAAGAAAGTAAGAGGGAAAGTGATCCTCAAGAATTTAATATTTGTATTGTACTTATATATGAAACATACAATTTTGAACGTTTGAATGGTGTGGGCTTGATGATGCCTGTTTGGTTTTAAGATCAGGAACATTTCTCCAATGTAAAAGTCCTTTAGACGGTTAGTCTATCCCCGAACCTCAAATCCAGGATCAATATCAACTATGAAAAAAGAAATGCTTTCAAAGTTTGGGGTATTTTATCTGTTCTTCCAC
>NC_137205.1:30208523-30223523 GCF_960531495.2 Zeus faber | reverse complement strand
GAGAAATATCACCATTCAGGAGTATTTGTAGGAGGCCTCTGATGAAGAACGGTACAAATACTAATACTGAAGGGGTTTTACCGACGTTAGATCTCGACGAAGCCGGGCAACAAGCGCGAGAGATGAGCTCAGAGGAAGTGTGGCAGACTGTGAGTTTGTGACCAAATTCCCAGATCCATTCACACATCACGCAACAGGATCGCTCCTACAGCCGGAGCCATCGGGGATGCAAACATGGTCTCTAAAGAAGAGAATGTATCCAGGGTTCTGTGGGAGAGCCGAGTTAAATGTGGTTACGGTGTGTGTATTCACCATGGTCGTGTCCGGGACAAATACCACAACCGAGCAGAAGCTATGTATCGTTTAAGTCTGACGACAGAACAGATGATCCACGGACGGTTACCATGCCTTTTCCGTGGGCATCTGATGTATTACTTACGCCGTAATCTTCCGTGTGACACCGCCGCCATCAGACCCAAATCCCCTCAGATGGAGGACAGCCATTTCCATGCATAATCTTTGTGTGAGTGGCCCCCACGGCTTGTGCGTGTGTGTGCGCACGGGAGAAAGTGTTGTCAAATCCGCCTGCGACAGAGCGGCGGGGATTGACTGGGGCAGAGATAACAGCGGCATTAGGCGCCGGCCGTGTGCAAGCGCCGCTCGGAGGGTCGGCGCGGCGGCCTCCGGATGAAAGACGCCCCGCCCGACGCTGCGTCGCGGCCAAATGCCATGCAGCGCTCGTCGCTCGCCTCCAGCAGGAACAGCTGAAGTGGTCGAGCGGTTTTGGCCTCGCCGCGCCGCTCGGAAAAACCTGCTAAACACCAAGAAGAGTCGTGAAGAAACGATTCGTTCCCAGTGAGCGTGTCTTTGAAACGAGTCAGGGTCGGGGAGCCGCTGAAGCGTAAACTCCGAATGTTCCTGACGCGCAGTGCGGGGGTTCGCTGCCGCAACTCGAAATCCTCTCTCCGGTTTAAGTTTATTCGCTTGAGTCAGTCGACTTGCACCGTCCCGGGTCGCAGTGCGATCGGGCTCCTCCCAATCGCGGCCTCGCTCTAAAAAGTGAGGCGTGGCTCAGGAGGTTCCACGGAGAGACATTGTGATGATTTTAACGTTGATATAATGACAGTCACAGATGAACTGGAAAACAACTTATTTTCTGCAAAAGAAAGAAGAGAGGACCAAGGGAGTCTACTCTACCTCTACTACATGTCTACTCCACCCTGCCTCTACTCTACTTCCATTCTACGTCTACTCTACCTCTTCTCCACCCTACCTCTACTCTACCTCTACCTAAACTTTACTCTGCTCTTCCGGTACTCCACCCTACCTCTACGCTACCTCTGCTCTCCCTCTACCCCACCTCACCTCTACTCTACCTAAACTCTACTCTACCTCTACTCTACCCCTACTCTACCTCCTCCTCTACTGTACTCAACCTCTTCCCCACCCTGCCTCTACTCTACCGCTACCTAAACTCTGCTCTACCTCTTCTCCACCCCACCTCTAATGTACCTAAACTCTACTCTACTCTACGTCTACTCTACCTCCACTCTACCCCTACTCTACCTCCTCCTCTACTACCTCTAGTCTATCTCCCTCTATTTACCTATATTTGACCTCTAGTCTGCTGGGAATCCACAATTTTCGTCGATTTCTTCATGAAACTATCTGAAAGGTGTCATGTTGTAACATATGTTTGTGATGTCAGATGTGGTCAATGTCAAATGCACGTCAGTGTTGTGTGGAAGACGGGGCATCCGGTTGAGTAACGCAGAGTTGAAAGGACAGAAGACTGTGGAACAGGAGAATAGAGAGGACCAGAAAGTGAACAGAGAGAAGTGTGGAAGCTGTGGAGGTTGATGGAAGGAAAGGAACATAAAAAACAACGAGGGAGGGAGGGAGGGAGGGAGGGAGAAGGAGCAGGTCCAGTGGAGGAGCAGAGAGCAGACGGCAGGGTGATGCCGCTCTGCTCTCATTACCACTGCTTCCCTGACGGTATTGTTTGGGAAATGGATATTACACGAGACCTAATGGCCTTTACCGGCAATTTTCCTGGCTATAATTTCCCTGCTCGTTCTGCTGCTTCAAAGGCAGATGAAACGCTCGCTCATCTTAAATTGGGCAGAAGAGAAATACTTTCTCCAGCGCGGCCGGCGTGCGCTTCATTCCATCCTCCTCCGGCGCAGGGCGTACCGAATCAATAGAGCGCTCCCAAAATCCAAAGGGGTAAAACGTTTTCAATAGGTTCCCCCTCGGTCGGGCGGGTTGAAGTTCTCCCCAGACCTCCGGATAGCACCGTAGCTCAGAACCAGAATCACTTCAATCCGGCAGGACATTGACACCTACGAGGAGTTTGTCGTGAGATGAACCGAACCCCTGCAGCACGGCAGACGATTATCATTAAAGACAAATGCTTAACAGTCTGAAAAAACTGAGAATAAAACAATACTAAAATAAAATACAATAAAAGGCGAAGTAAAAATAAAATACAATTTTAAATGGCCAAATATACATCAAAATAGTAATTAAATAAAATGGAGTAAAACGTGAAGTGAAACAAGAAAATTGACAAATATATACAAATGCTGAAAACATGAAATTCCCACATTATTTAGTGCGTACATTATGAGTACGTTTTCCTCAACATTGCCACAGAGCCATTGATTTTAAAACACAAAGTCTTATCCATACACGTTACTCACCATATTCAAATGTGTCATAAACATCTGACGATACTTAAATCTGTCATTTTATCTGCAGCCTGTGTTCGTGATTTACTGTTTGTCGTTGCTTTGCTGAAGAGCAGCTACACTTATTTTTCAACCCAGGCCTTGTTAAAGTGTCAGAGCCCGACCTCGCTGAATGCCTTACTATTGAGGAGCACGCTGCTCTGCTGCAGCTCGGCACTTTGCTTGAATTGAAAATGGCAAATTCACACTATCGTCAACCATCACAATCTTCAGTCTTTGTGTGATACTGGGAAAAAGATGGTCGTGAAGCATTCATTTTGTCTGTTTTTTCTGGGTTTTATAGACTCTTTTGTGCTTCCGCAAATGTGATAAGGCCTGGTTTTAAAACTGGAAAACGTGCACAATTTAACTCCTTTACCAGAATTTGAATGATAGAAGAATGATATGATACCCAAGTTAATTGTTAATTTTTTTTAGGTTTACTTCTGTGGCAGTTCTGCCTGCCGCACGCCACCCGAGTGGCTTTTTAAAGGCCCTCCGACACAGAGACACAGGCGATGGGGTTGAAAACACACCAGTTTTACTCTAGAGAGTGGGCTTAATGGAACAAGCCGGGAGCAGATGGAAAGACATGTCATGACAAGGGCTCCTCTCCTGTGTGTATGTGGGAATGGTGGTTTTACTTGTTATTCGTTGAGGGCAGGCATACAGACACCCTGATCCTGCACCCAATTTTCTTGACCCAAGACAGGTGTAGCTGCTTAAACCACATCACACCCACACCACACCCACATATTGACAAACATTTGTTTTTTTTATCGCTATTATTTTATTAAATTAACAATGTAAATTAAGTCAAAAATGTGCCTTACTGAACTGTGTCAGTAAATCACGTCACAACAGGAAGCAGCTTTAAAGCCCGACGAGGCGGGATTGGTTTAAGAGATTGGTGAACGTGGATTGGATGAAAAGTGGGTGAAAGTGGCTCCCGCCTTGTTCATTTACCAGCAAAACTGTCTTCCAACCAGGGTAATAGGTTTTCTACTCTTATTTCTAGGTTAGTGGGTCATCTCAACTCCTGTGTTTAATGTGTTTACAGAAACACTTTTAATTGTACATTTTACTGCAAGATGTTAATAAGGCGTTGACTAATGAGCATCCTAGTAAAACAGTAATTAACATAAAACACTTTATAACTGCTGTTTATTGTGTAACCCAGACCACATGTCCAATCTTGATTTGCACATATGGTCACAGGACATTTTAAGACAGATACAGGGATATTGCTATTTTATTGATGGAATGATGTAAAAATGTTTAAAAATGTGTCATAAATTCAATGTAATTCATCTGGAGCGCCCTATTTGCTATTTTATGTAATAAAGGTACTGCAGGTTGTGGTGCTAGCCGCAAATTCACATGAAACACTTTTTTCTAAAATGCATGTTGAATATCTGCACTTTGACAAGTGATGCGGATTTGTGAAGTACAGGAAGAGAGATTCTTATTCAGCCTCAATCTGTTGCTTTGTTGGTCATTTCAATTATGATCCATAAAAGCAGTGGTGCTGGCTCCAAAATAATAATTAGAAAAGGGGGGAAAAAAAAAAAGAAACCTGTTTGTATTTGAATTTGGGACATGAACACCGCAGATTTACCATCGACATTATTTTCCTCTTTTCCGTCATGCCACATCCCCCCGGGGAGAAAAACAACGACTATATCTTATCTCCCCTTATCACCATGAGATAGCACTGCGTTGCACGGTAAAGCTCTATACCCTTCATAATGTATTTAGAAAACACTGTGGTGGATTTTTATTTTTATTTTTTTGGGGGTTTGGTTTTGATTTATATATATATTTTTTTCAATAATATTTTTTCATTGCCGCGCTGCTCCAGACACAGTTGCGCTTCAGGCCCGATCGTAATAATTCAGCAGCGTCTTTGAAGTGTAAAGTGCGGAGCCGGGGAGCAGGGATCCATGGGAGGTCAGTTCTGCAGGTTCCACACGGAGCTGCAGCCACGTCATCACATTATTACTTAGATAGCATTCACTTTAAAAATTCACGTTTGGAAGTTGAAAGGGTATTTCAATATTTAAAAGAGCCGGTGAGGCTGGTATAATATTCATATTCTTCACTATTGGACCAATTGATACAGAGGTGTCAATTCTTTAGGTTTATGTTTATTGTTTATTTTTGATTTTCAGGTTTATTTTCCTGGTGTATTGTTGATCTTTATTTTATATATTTTTATTTAGAGGGACGGGGGGCTATTGTTGTTTCTCAAATTTTTATTAGCATTAATGTTCTGCTGCATTTTTCGGGATAAATGCATCTGCAATACAACAATCGCCGAACCCATGGACATGGTTGAGGTCTCGTTGGAACCGGGGCGTTAAGGCATCTTGTGGTTAAAGTTTTGTCCACATCGATCTACATTTGTAGCAGGAATTAGTGAAAAACCGTTGCCAACTTGCCCTAAATCGAAGAACGTTGGCGTACCTTGTTTAGTTTGAGGAGCGGGGTGCTTTGTGACGTCATGAACCGATGTTACGTGAGTCTTCGTCACCAAGCTGAGCACCCAGGCGGTGTCTCTAGGTGCCCGCTGGCGTTCAGAAAGTTGTGCTGCCAAATCTGGTTGCTTCGCGTAGTGCTTATGCTTGTCCAGACAACAGACCGGAGGAGCCCATGTGGCATTCAATGTAAACTCGGAAAATTGTAACTCGTTCTGCGTTTCGCCGAACCCTGAAAACTGTAATACGTACCTAACACGACTAAGCCGCACCCCGTGTATTGCTGCCTGCAGATATATTTTAGGTTTGTTATTTCCACATTTTTCTATCTTCTAGTTAATCTTTCAGTATCTAGCTAATGACAGAAGGAATTTCTGTTTTCTGTCTGTCTGTCTGTCTGTCTGTCTGTCTGTCTGTCTGCCTGCCTGTCTGTTCTTTGATTATCTCAACAACCGTTCATGCGATTTACTTCACACTTGGCAGGTGTATCGCTGGGGACCCAAGGATGTACCATGTCGAAATTGGTGCGACACGTGTAATATCAATAAACTTTCAATAAACAGCGAGCCAGTGGGGGGGCAGGGCTTCTCGTGAAAGCAGTCGGCCCGTTTGGAACAGGCATGTTTGGTGCAGATACGCGACATGTGTCATATCAATAAACTTTGAATAAACTGGCCATGTTCCTGCATCGAAAAGCGCAACTTTGGTGTGTTTTTCCTGTGAGAGAGTGTATTTATGGTTGTTTTTCACCACTCCTTTCACCCATTCACACCTTTGTACATGGAGCAGCTCAAGGCAGTGAGGGCGTTCAGTGTCTTGACGTGTGAACCAGGAATCCTCTGTTTACTGACGACCTGCTCTACCTCCTGAGCCTCCGTGGCCTCTGTATATTATCTTGTAGTCGCCCATATTAACAAATATCGCTATATTTATAATGATTTTATTTACCATAAAGCAATCAATAGATATATCAGATAAATATAAAATGGTTTTCGGGGCGTCCTGGTGGCTCAGCTAGATAAGCGTGCGTACCATACGAGCGGAACGCCCGCAGCAGCTTCCTCTCCAGCCGGCGGTGACTTGCTGTGTGTCTCTCTCTCCACTGTTCTCTAAAATAAATAAATAAAATGTGTTATGAGGAAAGAAATACAGTTTAAGATTTTAATGAAGTCATCAGCCAAATCAAAATCGACAGCCTCCGGAGTCTCCGACGGGGCTGGAACATGATGTTGGGTTCTTCAGGTCAAGGCTCACAGCAGAATAAAATGTGGCTCGATGTCATATTACATTTTTAATACAGATGTGATCTTATTTTTGTGCAACCGACCTAACAAATCCTGGTGGAACCTTGTGCACAAATACACAAGAGCCAATAGAGCCCTGCGTACGAGACGCTCGGCAGGGACGAGGTGATCCAAATAAGAATCGAATAAGAATTTAATTTGGTTTCCGTGGCGATACGCGGCCCCCCCCCCCCCCCTCCCAGAATCCTCTCTGGCCTCCAGTTAATATCACATCGAAAACAACTTTGACATCATCAAAGTTTGCTTTTTAGCGATGTGTCCTTGTTGAAATTGGAGCGATTTTCAGCGCCACAAAAATGTCTTTTGTTTCTTTCCACGGTAGGGTCACTTTTTCTAACATCGTCTTCACTTTCCTTTGACTCTTTAAATCAATCGAATCAAAGCAGAGCAGGATTCTCATTGACGATTTCGATATATTTCTTTCGGAAAGAAAACAATTTCTTTCTGGTTTTCTTGGACCCCCTCCCCCCCGTTGAGCCTCCTCACCGCCGCGGGTCGCTGAGAGAAGGTGGAGGACGCCTTAGGAGTGTGTTCACGCAGGGAAGAGTCGCGCACTCCGTCCTTGAGCTTCAGAGGAAACGAGTCCAAACACACTCTGCTGGAATCTGAGGTGGCGCCGGAATGTCAAACCCCAACCAAAGCGGCGCTACATCACTGAGGCATTGTGGGTACAAACCGCCAACATGAGTCTGGGTGCCCGGCGGACAAGAATCCACCCCTGGGAAACACCAACAGCTCCATCTGAAAGAAAAGCCGCTCCCTTGAAAAAGAGCTCCTCCGCCTCAGAGAGTCCATGTAGGGCGTAGAAGTAGACGTGAGGAACATTTTCACTGTGGAAAAGAGTACGTTTTCCCCCATGAAAAACTCAAAAAGACAACTCAATATGTTTTCAATTGTGCCGAACTTGTGCTGGACTGATGGGACATTCAAATCCAACATCTCCAGAAACACCCCATGGATATTCGTTTCTCACAGATAATTTATGTTCAGTAAATCTCTTTAGCTATGACTCATCTCAGTTCTCCCCTTGTGCTTGTTTACGGCTGTTTTTGTGAATCATTTTGCAAACTCAATGTGCCTCAGTCAATTGTACGAGCGCCATTCGGCAAATTGTCGGTAATATGGCTTCAGCGCCCATTCCATTCTCGCAGAAATAAAATAACTGATATAAGGATTAACGTCATTTATAATCAAAGTTATAAATATAATTAAGTTTTCCTGAGTCTCACAGATTAATAAGGAGAACATCTCAATTATCAAACTTAACTTATTCAAGAGAAAGTCGTAATGAATGGAGGGGATGTTACAAAGTTGTCAGTGTTGCCAAAGTGAAAAATTCCATCCATCTTGGAAAATAGAAAGAATGAAAAGGAGCAGAAATAATCCCCGATCGCTGTGTAATCCCTGAGGAAGGTCTCGTCTCACGAAATATCAAATCCAAAGCAGGGACAAGAAGTTGGGATGGTCTGTGAAATCTGACTGAAACTAGACTAAAACGTAAACAGTTTCCCTAAAACTTGATTAAAACAAAGAAGGATGAAAATTACTTAAAACCAATAAGCATTTATGTTCCAGAGCGAGACCAAAGCCGAAACAGCTGCCAAAGTGAGCACCGGTGGGGACTGAAAATTGATTCAGATTCAGGAGGGCTAGACACACACACACACACACACACACACACACACATACACACACACACACACACACACACACACACACACACCCACACACACACACCCACACCTCACCACCCGCCAGGTCGTTCCGTCACGTTCCACCTTCAGAAGTTTCTTTGGCATCAGAGCTGTTTGATCTGCCCGACGTTTGAAATGACATCAGCAGAAAAATATTGATATAAATAAATAAACCCCACGGAAAAAAAATACTCACTGACAAAAAGCGAAACAGATTTTGAGTCGGTCTCCAAAACATCAAGCCCAGAAGGAAGTCCAGTAGCAGAAATAATAGCAGAAAATAGCCTACAAGCCTTGTCTTCACATGACGGGTATCTGAGAAGTAGAGTCAGTATAATAATATAATATAATATAATAATGATAATATAATAATAAAGATTAAAATTAAAATTATTATTATTATTATTATTATTATTATTGTTGTTATCATTATCATAATAATAATAGTTGTTATTATTATTATTATCTATATAATGATGATAATAATAATAATAGTATTTTATTTTAGTAGTCATCATGAAATAATTCTAAAGATAGACATGTATTCCCTTTATTCCACCAAATACATTTTCATATACAATATAATTGCCAATATACAAAGAAAATAGAATAAATAAAGAAAATGCTAAATACACAAAAATAACCAAATAAAACAAACTAAATATAGCCAAATATGCAGAATACACAAAAAGTAATTCTATGCACAGGATAAATTAAAATGTAATATCTGGGTATAGGTGTCAGTATGGCTGCTAGTATGGTTTTAAAATCAAGATTCTAGATCAAGATTCAAGAAATATATATATTTATATGTGGATATACTGTACAGGATAATTAAATATGAATACGGTTATGTGGACAAAAGGTATCAAGGTTAGATGTTTTTTCCAGGGAGAGGTGAATAACTCTTGGAAACTATATATAATAAAAATAACAGAATGTGGCGCTTGGGAGAGATTTCCCCGGCGCTGTCCACTCCACCACGCCGCTCGCAGGCATCGTTTTCTCTGGATTCCTTTTATTTATTCTTTTTTCCGCATCCGCCTGTCACCCCGGCTCATCTCTGGCATCAATCCACTTCACTGTTCCAATTATGGTTCTTTCCTGCGTTTTATGTTTTCCTTCCTCTTCAGTTTCCTCAGCCAGACTGCCAATCATTTAACTGTTCAATAATTCAGAACTATATTTTTCCTTTCCCCATCTGATAGAAAGGGACTGGGACATTTATTTATTTATTTTTGTCCTTCTCGTTGCTGCGGAAACCGTCCTGGCCTGAGTCCTTGCTGTGAAATTGGAGTGCCAGGCATTAACCCCAGACGGCTATCTACATATTTAATACGCTTATTATGTGTGGCGTCCAGGGCCACGCGCTGTGTGGCCCCGACACCGTAGAGGGCGCCGTACAAAGACACGGAGGTCTGCTGTCGAAACAAAGAGCGAGCCCTCCTCCTCCTCTTTCATCTCTCTGCCTCTCCATTTCTTTCTCCAGCCCATACGAAACATTAAAGGGTGAGCTCGCCGCTCTTCAACCCAGGCCCTATTAAAATTCATTCATAAAACATTTTAAAACTTACCACTCTGCTGCAGCAGAGCACTGTGATTAAATTCAGTGCACAGGGGCAAACGTTTAAGCCTTAATTAACAACATCATAATAACAAATCTCATAATATTGTCAGACAGTGTCTGTATGTTAAACCAGAAAACAACGATCACAAACTGCATTTAATCAGGTTTTTCAAGGTTTTACTTTTGCGAAAAAACACACACAGTAAGAGACTAGAAACAGGAAGTTGCACCGCTTCCTACTGGCAACCTGCCGTAGAGACCTAACGCTCTGGATGTACTGCGACATTTACAAAAAGTCGATTTAAATAAAATGTTATACTGCTGTTATTCAAAACATGTTCAATACATGTACTCAGACATCTCGGCCCATCTCCTTTTCCCATTATCAAAAAGGAGATTTCATGTTTTCTTTTTCCTCAGATCTATTTTACAGCTTTAGATTTTTGGACTGCATCTACTGCAAGCATAGTGAGAAGCTGCAGCAGAGAGGTAAGTTTCTCAACAGTAAAGCCTTATAAATGCAGTTATAAATGCAGATATGAATGCAGTTATGAATGCAGTTATGAATGCAGTTATTAATGACGGGAACCAACATTTTAATAAAATCAGGCATGCCAAACAACAAACAACCTTCAAGCGCCCCAGACTATTAAAAGGTATGAGGTAAGAGGTGCATTCACTCCTATTAATTCCCCCAAACAGAAGCCTTGTGACAACATTATTAACAATGTTTGGCCTGCGACAAGCACCGTGCGCAGCAACATCAACATCCCCCTGGGAGCGTTGCTCTTTTTTTTTTCTTTTTTTTTTTTTTTTGGCTTGTTGATGCAGATGATTAATTTCTCTCACACGAGCGTCTTGTTAGGGAATTAAAGAAATGAGCCCGCGGTGAGAACAGATCCGTGAGTGACCTTGTTCTTTTTTTTTCCCCGGCGTTACAGGGCTGAGTTAATACACGAGAACTAACACGGCGGAACTGCAGTGTGACTTATCACTTTGGGTCCGTGTTTCTCAGGGTAAAGTGGTGTTTCAGAGGATGAAGGGATCGATGGACAACGAGACAGGACAACACACAATGTTAAATGTCCTCTTTTAAATGATAATACGTCCCCACACGCAGCGCCCAGTGTGCTGCCAACCTATGAGGTCATAACATTCATTAATTTCCTTCTGATATTAGAGTGATGCTGAGGGCTCGTCTTGTTGGAGAGTAGGGGCTTCTAGAGTACCTACCTCCCCTCTGCTAGAGGAGAGGTTAGATAGGGTACAGTAGAGGTGGAGAAGTGGGGACATAGTGTAGAGGTAGAGCAGAGGGGAGGTGGAGTAAAGGTAGAGTAGAGGGGGGTAGGGTAGCGATAGAGGGGAGGTGGAGGGGAATACAGTAGGGTGGTTGGGAGGCAGAGTCGAGGGGAGATAAGAGGAGAGGTAGAGTGGAGGTAGAGGAGAATAGAGCGGTGAGGAGGTACAGTCAGGGTGGAGAAAGGGGAGGGGAGGTAGATTACAGGTAGAGCGGAGCAAAGGTAAAACGTGGATTTCAGCAGCTTTTATCCTTCATTCATTTTTCAGAATATATGAGCTTTTTAATCTCCATTAATTTTATATTAAGCATTTTTTTGAATATAGCAACCTCTATTTTCGCCTGCCGTGACCCTGTTCCTGTCTTTCCCTCGCTATGCCTGCACTGCTCCTTTTCCCTTGTTTTGATGCCATGTCCTGACTCCAGTCCAGGAGTTATCGTAGTTATCAACCTGCGTTATGGTAGATTAGCGCCTGTTATCAGCTTCCTCTTTTAACACAGAGATTTCAGAGTTAATGAGTAGCTCTTGACCGGCCGCTCGCTCGTACCTTGGGCTCTGGCAGGAGAGCTTGTTTTTTTAACTCCCACACACAGGGAACACAGGAACTCCCTGGTCCAGGCCAAGGTTGTTATTATAGATTTCCTGATGTGAATCAACCCTAAATAGTCCTGTTAGCGATGTCGCAGGTTGAGGCCTGAAAGCAACAACAAGTCAAACAATGACAGCATGTTATACTGTATTACATATTTTTATTAAAAAAAATATATATATATATGTATATATATATACTGTATCTATATAATATTTATTAAATATTAATGCTCAGATCACGTCATATCATTAAAACTGTATATCTTGCTCATAAGTTCCCTATAGAGTTGAGGGAGGTATAGGTGGAATAGAGGGAGAGCAGAGGTAGAGGTGGAGAAGGGTGGAGGGTCATCCCTCTCTTATTTCTTCTGCAGTAAAACTGTTGTTTTTTTTAATCATTCCATCAAAATATGGAGGTGCGAATGTGTTTCTGCATGGAAGTCACGCGTGACCTCGTTGGGCGTGGCACCGGCGCAGCGTCACGTCAGGTGTGTCCGGCTGCACTAGCTCTCTGGAGTCTGTGGATGCTTATGAAAACTGGGAAACCCTTAACCCTCGATTGTGCAATTTTTTTTTTTTTCGATGGTTTATTCGACCCTAACCCGACCCCTGACCCTGAAAGTAACTGCTCCCAATTAAGGAATTTAGTCATGTGCTGAAATGACAGAAAGTACACTCACCTGAGTGCCTCCTCTGCATCGGTGGGAGCTGCAGGTCAAGATGTGTCGATGGTCTGAAACATGAAAAAATCGAAATGTCAAAATACCAAATGTTGTGCTTTCATGGAAGGACCCATGTGTACGATGCAGAAAAACTCTGTTTGTCGCCCCGACGGTACATTATGTAAAACAGGGTGAAGATGGCTGTCCCCTCCGTCCCCTCCGTCTCCTCCTCCCTTCCATCTCTTCTTTCCTCGGGTTCCCTCTGACGTAGAGTCGGGGGCTGAGATCGGCACCGCTCAGCAAACCCAGTAAATATGTTCCATTTCAGCCCGACTGCTCGCCCTGTCTGTGATGGAGCGATATCTGCTGCGTGCTGCAGGGGACGGGACTAAAAGGACCCGCTGCAATGCATCATGGGACGTCTGACCGGGCCCCGGTGGAGGACGACCCCGGGGAGCGATGAGGATGGATGTGTGGCACTCTGCTTTGGAATAAGGATGCACGGCGCTCCTGTGGCACGGGGGGAGCGCAGACCTACAACACAACGTACGATATCAAGATTATAAAAGGACCTTTTCCATGAGAGATCATAACAATTATTATATAATGTTACATAACTGGCGGCCGGATAGTTTTTGAAATTTGTACCAATCTACAATTATCTTTTCATCCAAATCTCAGACAAATTTCCCTTTGTCTACCTGAATGGTGTTACCCACCTACCTGTCCCTAATTATGACGCTATTGTTATCTTATTGTCGACTGATCAGTGCCACAACGCTCACAAATATATATCTTTACATTTATATTTTTCTAACCCTAACCCAAATAATTGCCAACTGAAGTGTCTAAATTCATCATGACAGCTCTATTTTTGATGCTATATGTGTGAAGACATTATTCTGTTCTGCTGGTGGCAGCCGTTCCCTACTAACATGCATCAACAAACAGCATATTTTCAACCTTTCATACAATATTGCAGTTAAAAAAACACTCAAACACTGGAGTCTAATTCATTGAAGACTGTAACCATATATTATACCGTATTGTAAATAATTCATCTTTGATGGAGGATGATGGATTATTTTGTCACCCAAAGAGGAAGGAAATGTATTTTCATTTCATATCTTATTGATTCAATCTGTCAATCCGATAACATGGAGTGAAAGTGAATGTGACATCTTTAAAGGGGGCCTATTATGCAAAACATACATTTTGGGGATTGGAGGAACACACAAACCGTGAAATAAGACGACCCAAGTCGGTTTATTGGTGAGCTGTCTGCTTCAGAAAACATGTCCGGAAACGATCCGTTCAGCGTGGCTGCCCTCCGACACGTCACCGAGGGAGTCATTCTGACTAGAACCGCCCCCCATTCTCAGAAACTCCACCCACGGCCGGAGCGCGAGCGGACGCGCTGGCATGGATGCTAAGAGCTAAGCATGGATGCTAAGAGCTAAGCATGGATGCTAAGAGCTAAGCATGGGAAGTGCCCTGTTGGCTGCAGAGACCAGCACAAATCTTTTAAAAGAAAGAGGAATTAATACCAACCGTCCGTCCACTGTGTGTTTCTTTCTGCGTGTGTCCACGTTAGGACTGTACTGTCCGCACGATCCCCTCCGCGTTTCTCCAAAAAAAGACGTACATGTATTTATTTTATTAATTTTTATTTCATTTATTTTCCATAATTGAATGAATCTAAAAAGCCCCAAGCCCCGCCCTATTCCGCGCCGCTCCAAGCTCTGCGCTGCTCCGGGCACCGGGGTGAAAGTGGGAACAAACTTTTAAATGAGGCCTCGTAGATCTAACAAGAGTGAAGATTCAGCCACTGGGTTGATTATTCCTCGCCTCAAATTTGTTCAGAAGCAGATTTTGGTGGAGTGATAAGGTGAAATCAGTGAACGTAACGGAGTAAGTAGAATGAAACCCGGAAGTAAGGCTCATGACCCACCGGCTGACAGAACTGGATTTCGAGGCATGTTAGAATGGCTTGAATGAATAAGCTGGTATGAGTGGTATTTTAAGGAAAAAAACTTCAAAAACATGTTTCGGGGACATCAGAGACCTATATTCATTTTTTTACTATTTATTTACTATATATTACTACTAGTTATTAACTTGCATAGAAAGGAGCATAATAGGACCGCTGTAAGTACACGTCGATGAAAACAACATGTTTAACTTGTGATTCATAGAGAAGAAAACCACCCTAAAGTGTCCAACATCCCTCCATTAAAAAGAGTATTTTACAAAACAAACGTCCTGCTGCAGCGTCACACGGTCACCCGGAACGTTCCATGAGCAGCCTACAGTAAATTAAAGAGATTTTCATCGCGTTTAAGCCGACACATCGGCATAATCTAAAACGATTACATTAGTTGGAGGAGGAACGGCCATTATTCAAATAATTTGGTCGCGGTAATTCCTGATGTTGGCACATGTCGCAGTTAAGCTGATTATATCAAAATCAATCCGTCTGCGTGCATTGGCCGTCTGAGTTTGACGACATCAACTTGTTTGTACTGTAATGTATTCCCAAACACGTCTTTTCAGGCGGTAATGTATTCTGACGGCACGCGGGCCGACGCCCAACGATGATATTGACGGGATGGGTTTGAACAGAACCCGCACCCCCGGATTATCATGACACAACATCAAAACTAATGAACGTCCGTTCT
>NC_137205.1:30161023-30206023 GCF_960531495.2 Zeus faber | reverse complement strand
GGTAATGAGAGGGGACGCTGCCTTGTGTGTGTGTGTGTGTGTGTGTGTGCGTGCGTGCGTGCGTGCGTGCGTGCGTGCGTGCGTGCGTGTGTGCGTGCGTGCATCAGGGTTTGCCAGCTGTCTGTAAATGTGCAAACAGTCAGTAAAGATTCATCAGGATTTGGTCGTGGCCCATAGAGAAAGTCTGAAAAGAAGAAACTGTCTGAAAAGATCTTCCACCAGGCTGTCACTCAGAAACTGTGTTGTACCAAAATATTCCTAAAAAATAGTGGTTCACTGATGTCAGTTTTAAAAGTACATGTTTGGTCTCTGTAACCACAGTGACCAATTGAAAAAAAAATCCTCATTTTTTTTATTAAAACTGCTTTATGTGTTACATATTTTTTTCTTGATGTGTCATGTGTCTGCATGGTAAAAAATAAACATTAAAAAAACCGTAAATAAAGTGAAGTTAATGTGAGGTGAATAATTTATATATATATATATATATCCTAAAATATCAAAAAAAATTGCATCCAACCAGAATGGAATGTAAATATTGTCATATACTGTATATAAAAATCTATATATAGACTGACTAAAATTATCTACTAAGTGAAGACGATGGAGAAAAACACAAACAACTTTTCTACCGTTTCATACACGTTGCATTTTCAGAGGAAAGCGACGGCACAAAAAGCAGGATGAGTAAATATTGGAATTCCCAACGTCCCCGGGACAGGGCAGCCTGACATGGGGCTTCCCATGTCAGGACGCAGGGTGGATGCAGGGTGGATGCAGGGTGGATGCGGGGTGAACGCAGCCTATTCAAAAGGTCCAAACCTAAAGTGAAAACCTGTCAGATTTCCACTGGATTGCACAAATTCCCAAAACTCCATTCAAAGCTTGAATGTTTTTCTTTTTTTCCACATCTTTCTTCTTTTCTCCAAACTGTTCCTTCTTCTGATCCGTTTTTTGGTTCTGTTCTGTGAATCTCCATCCACATCGACAGTTCACTGAGCACAACCAGCCGCGCCCACCGTGGCTGCCTGTCACCTCTTGCTGGACCCCGCCACCAACAAAGGGAGGCAGGAGAGGAGGAGGAGCACAATGGATGGATCGCTGTTTCTTACAAAGTACCAGCTCAAAAAAGTACCAAATACGGGATTTTCATCACAAAATCACATTTCAATAAAAGCTCATTTCCCTGGGTGTGAGAGAACCCGAAGCAGCTTTGGCTTCTGATGTAATTAAATGATGTAATTTAGTATCAAAGTATTAAAACTTAGGATATTTTCCCGGAGGTTGTTATAAACCTGGATTTCAGCCTTTCCAGTCACCAAAAGGTTGGGTCGGTATTAATTTTTGTTCTGCGCATTATTTATTTTACGTGGGTTGGGAGTGAGCGGTGGGTGCCAAGACAACGCCACGATGATAAAGCACCTTACACACTATGTACTCTCCCTTTAAAGAGTTCAAATGTTTGTTCTGCGCCCATTTTAATGGAGGCCGAGCAGATAGATGCATACAAACCGCACAGCTTTGTTCATGTAGACGCACACACACACACACACACACACACACACACACACACACACACACACACACACACACACAGATAAACACACACACACAAGCAAACACACACCAATGTAAATCTAAAAACAAGGCAGGATAACATCTGACCTATGCCACTGAAGCTCCTTCCTCCTAATCCTTAGTATACACACGCACACACACACGCGCGCACATGCACACGCCCACACACTCACTCGTTTGGATTTATTTCCAACGTCCCCTGTTTGAGAGAAATCCTGGATTGGTAAATCAAATGGGAGCGGCTCAGGCTTCCAGCGGGTTTGAGCGTCGGAGCAGGAAGACGTGAACGTGCGCTTCCTCCCAGGTGTGGCACGGACAGCCCACACGCAAAAACAAAAAAAAACAGAAATGCTGCCACGGCGGCTGGGAAGGCTTGAGGAGACCACGCCTTTGTTCGGGTTCGATCCCGATCGAAACCTGGTCTTTTAAATGGGACGGGGGGGACGGGGGGGACAGGGGGGACGGGGGTGCTGTCGCGCCATGTGGCCGCTCTGCTTTTCCTTCCTTTCCTGAGTCGACCTCCCAACTGTTTTCCAACATGAGGCACACTGAGTAAAAGCAACAGAGAAACCTTTTATAACTAACAGGCACAAATAAGGTTTTTATTTTTAGAATCTGGAAAAGAGCGACCCGATGCAATTCAGATAACAGCTGTAGCAAAGTCATCAAAAGCTGCAGGGTAAATGGATCTTCAAGAAGTTTACACTCAAATGAGAACAAGAATGGGAGTCATATGAAGAGGAAGAATTTAAAAAGAATAAATCATAATAAAGCTCTAAAATCCTCACAAAAGACAGCGGCACACACTTACAGACTCGTCGTCTGGGACTGAGCGTCTCAGATCAAGCCGAGCGCTCTCCATGACCCTTCAGACAACAGAGTCCCTCATGACTCTCTGATGACATTGAGCCTCTCAGAGGACCTTGAGGACCTTGAGCATGTGTCTGTCGGTGAAAGCTCATCGCTGTGTGCCGCTCCTCGTTCAATCTGCTGATGTCCGTCTGTTCCTATCGAAGGGTTTTCTGATGATGACTGATGTACAGTCTGTCCGGTTGTGCTTATTTTGATTCAGGTAGGAGCTTCAGAGTCAAGGTTAGGGCATCTCTGTTCCCCATCGGTCGCCGTGGGGGAAATGACCTTCACGCCCCCTGACTGGGATGACGACGGCCCCGAGGAAAAGGCTTCCATCGGTAGGACCCAGATCTGGCATCAAACCCCGGGACCTTTTGGCTCGTAGACGAGCTCTCGGGGAGACGGCGAGACTCTCGGCAAATTCATTTCGGATTAAAATCCTCTTGATCTGAAGTCCGTGAAAGGTTAAGGTGAGGAGTCCCGGCGCGTCACGTCTCCGAGTGATGGATGTTTCCATCGCAGCCCCGGGTCCTGGTGATGGATGGAGCGATGGAAGATGCTTTATTGGCGTTTGGTTAGCCCGTCTGGACTGTTCCCCGTCCATCTCTCCCTTTCCAACATCCCGAGGTCATAGAGCGCCATCCTGAACGGGTTCTTCACTATAGATTACATATTCAGTGAGAGTTCAGTGCAGCTGCGAACACGCCCAAAGCTGCCTCCGAGGTATTCGACTCACAATGGTGTGTTGAAACACAGCAGGAGTCAGCTTCTGATGTCAAAACTGCAAAAAAAATAAAATAAAAAATCATTTCCTTTCCTGCTTTTGATTGGCAGAAAGTCAAAACCCGACACCGTGGTGAGTCATCTACGATCAGAATGAAATGGACCGCTGAGGATCGCTCACGCACGCCCAGGTTTGACTGGGACAGCCGCACAAAGTAAAATAAAAATTAAAAAAAAACTGAAACTCTCAGACTTCAAATCAGCAAAACTTCCCTGCCATGGCTGAACGATAAAACTTAATTTAATAGAGAATTCATTCCCACCCCCCACTGGGTGCAGGTGGAGCAAACTGCCAAAAATAAATCTGTCCACAATCAATCAAGAGCAGCCGTGTTTTTGGCGCGTTGCGTCGCTAACATGTCTGCCGAGAATGTGCGGCTCCCAGCTGGTTGTGCTCCGTGACTCAGGGCCCCGCCGCCCCGCGTCCCCACAACTCGCACATTTTAACACCCTCACACCCCGAGAAGCCACCCGTCAAAAAAACTAACAAAAAAAATTAAAAAGAAAACAGCCCCGGTCATTTCTACCTCCATTACGTCGTGACCACTCCTGTAATTCCTCTGTAATTTCATTTTTACAGTCATTTACGGCTCGGTCCTGAAACAAGCCGTAAAACAAGCGCGCGGGCTCATAAAGCCTCCTCCCGGGGCCCCGCGCCCGCCAGCCTACGCCCTTTTATTGACGCGGCGATCTCGTCGCTCCCTCCTCCTTTATCACTTTTTCGTCTACGTTCCGTAGGCTTTTGCGACTGATTGATGGGACGAGAGGCCGGAGGGGAGACGCCGTGTTCCGCCGGATGGAATGAGACTCCGGTGCGGAGCGCGTGGATCCTCCTGGGCTGCCTCCCCTCGGGTCCAAGGACCAGCCCCGCAAACGCTCCCCGGTGGATTCCGCTTCCACGCTCCGCATCGATTTCCTCGCCTCGGGTCCTGCCTCTACGCTCTCCCTCCCTCTCTCTCCCTCTCTCTCTCTGTCTCTCTCTCTTTCTCCTCCCGTTGCCGGCGCTGTCGTTCCTTTGAATAAAGGCCGGGGAGTCGTTCGCTTCTGATCTAAATGTTTGAGAATAACCGCCATGTGAGACGCCGCGCGATCCTTTGGCGCTCCCCTTTCGTGGAGGTGCACCGTAGCCAACGTTTCAAGCGGCTTGGTCACCGTGGAAACAGACGGGCTGCTCTCCCTTTTTCTTTGGGAAGTGAATTCCCATCGACGTGCGGCGCTGTGTCTCGGGACCGTTGGAGTGGGAAAAGATTAAAACTACATTTAAAACTCCCAGGACGCCACCGGCGGGCGAGGCTTTCTGACGTGAATCGATTAGGCCCTGCATTACACACATGACATGATGTGACATTACATATCATATCAAGAAATAGGCAACAATAAAAATAAAGTAATAAGAATAAATAGTGAAAAAAGGGAATGGACATATGCAAAACACTAGGATATGGCTGAAAAATTGGCAATAGACAAAAATCTAATATCTCAAGAGAAGATTAAAAAAAAAATTTAAAATAAGCAATTAAAAGGCAAAAAATATAGAAAGAAAAATAACCCTAAATAGATCGATTTAGATAGATACATAGCGAGGAAAAAAAAAAAGGCAAATAATGAGCAAGAAAATTTGGAAAAATATACATTATACCTGTAAATGAAGTGGTTTGACATCGCTCACGGTTTCTACAGTAGAATATTCCTGGGAAACTGACAAGTTCCTGAGACTGAGGCATTTGATGCGTTTTTTTCTTCTCTGATCCTCAGATTCGTATTTGAAACAGTGAAAACTCTGCATTTCTGGTTGAAAGGCCCCAAGACATTTAATCAAGCAGTGAATAAAGGTATGTGTGTGTGTGTGTGTGTGTGTGTGTGTGTGTGTGTGTGTGTGTGTGTGTGTGTGTGTGTGTGTGTGTGTGTGTGTGTGTGTGGTGGGAGGGTCACGGCCACAGGAACCGTCTCATGCGTCTCCGTGGTTTTCATTCATCGCCTGGATTTAAAAACCACACATCTCTCAACACTGTGGGATAACATCAACATAAAAGCCTACGTATTGATCCCCGTTTTTTTCTTGTTTTTCTTCGTAGGAGAACGATTTGTTTTACCGACATTGACAAATGAGGGCTGTCGATTTTTTATCTTTCAAACGCCTTCTAATTTTTCTCCTTTCTATTTCAGCGAAGGTCACTTCAACATTTTAAAATGCACAGGACTGGTACCGCCGCTGAAGCTGCTCCACATGAGGTTACTTTGTTTCACCCTCCAGCTCGGACAAACCACCCCGTTTTTGGGGGGGGGGCCCTTGGGAAACCCAATGCATTGTTTTGAATTCAGGAACACTCAACACTTAGAAAAGTGTTTGACTGGATGGTGGAACGTGTCCCCGGCGCTTCCCTCCTTCAGATAGTAATTCCCCCGTCGTCGAGACGAGCAGCCGCCTTCGCAGCCTCTTGGTCAATTTCCTCCTCAACAGCTCTACAATTCAATCTCTCAATCACTTCAATATTTCAATTTCAATCGCCGCTTCCGTTTTTTGGTTTTCAGCCGACAATGTTTATGGAAAGTCAGCTGTTGAATATTTACAGGCCCTTTGAAGCCTGCTTCGCGCCGAATACGACAAACGGCCAGGGCCAAACCGGAAGTCCATTCACTTCTACGGAGAGTGGGATTCCACAGCGACAAGCTGCGACGCGCCGAGAGAAGCTCCGCCTCCTCCGCCGCGCAGGATTTCCACGTCTGATCCAGGCTCCGCGATGCCTTCGGGTTTTTCCACTCTTGCGACAAGTTGAAAATAATGACGCAACAAACATTACTTATCGTTAACGTGGGACGTCACCGTATTCACTACGATGATAATTCTATTTTTATATCAGTGAAACGTTTTGTATTTTTTAGTTTAACTCTGTAAAGGATTTTTTGTTTTTTTTAACTCCCATTCATGGAATGTGGTAAAATGTCCAGGCGATCAAACAACTCAAAATCAGCTGGAGACGCAGTTCATCCGATGCGATTACGGACTCGGTGTGAAGCGAGCGTGTCGCTTCCCTCCACCAGACATAAGACTGATTCGATGTGATAGATGAGACCTGTTCCCATCGTTGATACACGCAGAAAGCACTTGTAGCGTCCCGGCTGGATCCGAGCTTCCAACGTTAAAACATCCAACAGATATCACACACGACGTGATTCTCTTGTTTAATTTCGTTCCTTTTTCGTGGTCTCTCGAGCCGAGGCAAATTACGTACAAGGGCAACAAATACCCTTTCAAATGTGAAGCGCGGCACCGGTGTGCCCCAGCATTTCAAATGCCTGCCAAATGGTTTTGTTTGGAACGCCAGATGAGTGGAGGACGGGCGTGGTGCCGCGGGGGGAACAATCTGTTTTTCCTTGTTTGCTTTAAGATCCTGTTTTATTTAGATGCACAAATCTGGCAGCAGCAGGAGACGAGGCACCCGCCAAGCAGCGCTCCTCCAGCCCCGGGCCCCCTGGTGAGCGCCGCGCAGCGCACGCACGCACACGCACGCACACGTACACACATGCACGCACACGCACACACGCACGCACCCATGCACATGCGTGCACAGTCAAACGAGACACCATTTATTATTTGGGTTGTTTTTATTTTATTGTTTTTCTGTTTTTTTGTTTTTTATTCTTCTGCTTTCTTTGTCCATCACTAGGTTGAGTGTATGTTGCCATATTTATATTGTATTACATTTTTATTTTCACATTTTTCCATATATTGCATTTTCCTTTTCCTATTTTATTCCATAGCTTCATTATCTATCTATCTGTCTGTCTCTGTCTGTCCAGCCGCATACTGTATGTGCGTATAAAAGTACACATACAAACACGAACATAGACATTTATTGTATATATTTCTATTCCATGTGCACAATTCATAGATATAATTCCTAAATCTAATTTCTCTAAGTACATCCAGTTTATGAGCTTCCACCGAGTCTCTGCCTCCCTTGTGACAAATGGGCTAAAAAGATTTTCTGCATGACGGGAATGTGTTTGTATATGGAGCCCGGCAGTCAAAAGGCCTGCGATTGGCAGAGTAAATGAACTGCATAGAACTTGAACTGTTATTCATTTAATCCTGTGAAGTCGCAGGGAAACACATCCCTGTCTATCAGCTTTATGCAGACTGCAGTAATTGATTGGAGAGTTTTCCCCCGGCGGGAGAAATTGTGATTTGCTACGTCAGCAAACAAAAGGAGAATATCCTCTGAGAAGCAGAGCCTTTGACTGTGAAACATCCATGAGAGGAACAGTGTTCTGAATTATAAATAACTTGGCAACAGCATTCTCAAGTGAGGTTTCCAAATAGAAAGTGTCCCAAATGAAATAATAATGAATATAATAATAGAACAAATCATATATTATTTTGTGTCATTGTTACTATTAATATTAACAGCAGTGTATGACTAGGGTTATTGTTGGATTTAAGTTTTATAAAGACACATGCTGCCGTGCTCCTTTAAGCAAATTCAACTGTTATGCACATCTGCACATGGTCTTTAAATATACGTTGATTTCTTTCATTATTATTCTTCTTTGCTGTGAAGAAGGAGGAGACAAGCTTATGAGCTAGGAGACAGTCTAGGTGCGAGGAGACACCCAAAGAGCCAGTGTAGGAGCTAGGAGACAGTTGTAGACATTGCTTTTCAAAGGGAAAAACGGGTCCAAGAGCCACGTCATTACGCCACTGTAGACATCTGCATACGTCTCTGCTGTTTCATCAGGATGGGGGAATATAATTATAATTATAATAATAATATATATTATAATAATATAATTATTATTATTATCATTATTATCATTATTATTGTTCTTATTATTATCATAATTATCACTATTATTGTCGTTATTTTTATTATTATCATTATTGTTATTGTTATTATCATTATTATTATTCTTATTGTTAATATTATTATTATTGTTGTTATCATTATTATTGTTATTATTACTCCGATAAAATATGATGCATTTTAAAATATGTCCACTTGATTTGTCCACTTGAGAGGGCAGAACAGAGACCGGCAGCTTGTGAGAAGTGCCGGTGCGCCAAAGAGTAAAACAAAGAGGTGCTGGTACTGCATAGCGGTGAGTACCGGCCCGCTTCGAGCACCAGACAGTCTGTCTGCTCCACCGGGGCCACTGCTCAGATTTTACGATTTTACGTCCGTGCTGAAGCGGTCACAAGGTTTTAGTCGGTCTGGACTGTCCCCGCCCCCCAGCCCCTGACGTAAACAGTTCCTGCTTCTACACGGTAACTATGGATGCCGCTCTGGAACCAGTTTTTCTGGCCGAGAGCTGGTTATTTTGATCTCGAAACACAAAGAACTGGTTTGAGATGAGGCACCGGCTCCAAACCGGCCCTCGAAATGCCTTGGTGGAAAGGGCCCCCTGTCAAGGGTCTGGGACAGTAGTGGACAGGGTTTGGACTAAATCATCTGGAAAAATGAAAGTCCTGTCAGATGGATTAGTTCCAGAGACTAAATGTTGTCAGATTGAGGGTCAGAATCAGTGCCTTTATGGACCAGTCGGTGTTTATTAAGTACCAGGATACCCAGTCCACTGAACTGGTTCTCCTGGCTCCGTGCGCGTCCTGACGCCCTCTCCCGGCGGAGCTCGGCGCTGCAGCTCCTCAGCATCATCATTCCCAGGCTTTCTGCAGCTGGAGCCGCAGCCAATCTCCGTCTTGTGACGCGGCCGTCGAGGTTGGGCTCGCAAGGGTCTGATCCAAATATTTAACACACCCACCGTCGGAAGAAAAAGCCCACACTTTGAGGGGAAAGCAAAAGCAGCGTCGGGTAGCGTAGAGGTCGGTGGGACGGGAGCCGAGGATCCGTGCACCTGTCAGCCCGCCTCCGGTGCGACTGGAGCGGCCGCGGCGGAGCAGAGAACCGGGAAGCACCCGCATCACCTGCTATGGACCGATGAGACCAAGAACACTGCTGTCATCTTTTTAACTTTTGGAGGAGGGACATTTTCAAACGCTTCTCACGTGTGCGTTGCACTTGTAAAACCAAGTGAAGTGAAGATCTCTGCCGCTGCGCGTAACATGCGTCGTTTTGCACAAGATGCACAAGTCCTGGCTTCACCGGGGACGCCCGGCCTGGTCCTGAGCTTGGAGTTTCTCTAATAACCCGGATTATGTTTGGAGGGATCTCGGGAAACCTGCAAACCAATTGCGTTTCTCTATTTTATTTGCGTGCCACTGTCGGACACCCATCCGCACCCACGGGCTGCAGCCCGCGCTGAGGAGAACAGACCCCCCAGAGTCCACCTGATGAAGATGATTTTATTCCGCAAATTCAGAGTTTTCATCCTGATGGTGTTCCTGGTGGCGTGCACCATGCACATCATGATCGACCTGCTGCCCAAGCTGGAGAAGCGGGCGGTGGGAGCGGACGGAGCGGAGGGCGGCTGCCAGTGCGCACAAAGCCCGGCCGAAGAGGCGCAGGGCTGGGGGAAGCAGCGCGCCAGGCCGGTGTCCGGAGCCGGAGCCGCGGCCGCCTGGCCCGACAAGCACACGCTCCGGATCCTGCAGGACTTCAGCAGCGGCCCGGGCTCCAACCACACGTCCCGGTCCCTGGAGAAGATCACGGGGCGGGAGTCCCAGTCCCAGATCCTGCAGGACCGCAAGCCGCTCATCGGAGAGCCGAGCGGGGTTCGCGCTGTCCCGGCTTCCGGTCCCGGTCCCGGCACGTCCCGGCTCTCCGCCCTGTTCCAGCACCGACTGTACCGGACCGACCCCCCGCCGCTCACCGAGGAGGACACGCTGTTTAACGTGAACACGGACATCAGGTTCTACCCCAGAGCGGCGGGGCACCAGGACTGGTGAGTGGGAGAGAGGGACTGGGTGGAGGGACCAGGGAGAGGCACTGGGGAGAGGGTGACAGGTGCATGCACTGGGTACAACACTGAGTTTCATTAGTAATGAACTGTGTTTTAATATTTACCTGCAAGTTGATAGAAATAACGAAACCCCATAACATCAAGAGTTGCACTGATCGGCTGATCAAATTCGACAACCTAAAGCCACTTCCAATGGAAAAAGTCAGAAAACACAATAAAGCTGAAAGACTTATTTCCATCATGGTCCTGAAAGGTGTCGTGTGTAGGTCCTTACGTAGGAGGGGAGAAGGGTCAGTGGTCAGGACGCACCCGTGCCGGCACTGGACCACCAGCAATAATCAACACAATAATTGATAATAATCGATAATAATCGTTATTAATGGATCTCAGAGAGGTGTCCAGCTGTATCATGGAAAGTCATGATCAGTACATCCCAGATGAATAAATACTCAATTTTGTCATTCAAATGCATCCATCGAAACAAAATTCATTATCAAAAAGTCACGATCGGTCCAGCGTGTGACAGCACAAAGAAAGTCAGACCACCTCCTCCTCCTCCTCCTCCTCACCCCCCTCTTCATCCCCCTCCTCATCACCATCATCCCCTCCTCATCCTCCTCTTCATCCTCCTCCACATACTCCTCCTCCTCATACCATTACCCAAACTCTTTTCTCCGTATTATCCGTCATACCTCTCTTTACCTCCAAACTTGCATCCAATCTTCCTTCCCCTGATCCCCCTCTCCTCATCACTCCTCCTCCCATCATCTGCATCTCGTTGCCTCCATCCATCTTGACCCCCCCCCCCCCCTTATTTTTAAATCTCCTGGGATATTGGATGAATCCATTGGATTTCACTCTCTCTCTCCATCCAAATACCTCCTTCCCTTTCTTCTGTCCTATCTGTCTGTCTGTCTGTCTGTCTGTCTGTCTGTCTGTCTGTCTGTCTGTCCATCCGTCTCTACTTTTTGAAAATGTGTATATTTTGTCAGTAATACATTTATGTCCAATAAGGATCAGGGGCAGGACTCAAATTCAATTACTCATGAGAAAAGTTTTTTTTTAAATCCTCCCGCTTCTCACCAAAACGGAGAAAAAAAAATTAACAAATTATAATGAAGAATAAAAAAAATATTTTAAAAAGATTTAAGTCAAAGCCAAAGCTTTAGTCAATCACACCTGGACTACCATTAAAAAATATTTTACTGACCCCCCTCCCCTCGCATCCTCAACCCTCTGCTCTGTCCTTCCCCACCCCTCCCTCCTCCTCCCCCATCCCTCCCCCAGGCACAACGAGGGGAACAACGAGGACGAGTACCCTCCCACGGGGGAGGCGGCCACAGAGTCCTACCCCAGCTGGCTCCGCTTCCACGTGGGCATCAACCGCTACGAGCTGTATGCGCGGCACAGCCCTGTGCTGGAAGCCTTGCTCAAGGACCTGGTCAGCCAGAGGATCACCAGCGTGGGTGAGTACAGTGCAGTCATATAGTACCTTTGTCAGTCCCCCATGGGGCTTAATAAATGGAGTATAGAAGTAGACGTGGACAGCCGAAGTCAGAAGGGGAGTGTTTCTGTGTGTGTGTGTGTGTGTGTGTGTGTGTGTGTGTGTGTGTGTGTGTGTGTGTGTGTGTGTGTGTGTGTGTGTGTGTGTGTTCCTGGTGCACTTCCTGGTGCGAAATGCACCAGGAAGTGCACCAGGAACATGGGACCTCACCAATCAAGTGTACGTTTTTTTTTATTTCGGACCTCACTTTGATACCAGTACAAGGATGTGTGTGCGTGTGTGTGTGTGTCTGTGTGTGTGTGTGTGTGTCTGTGTGTGTGTGTGTGCGTGTCTGTGTGTGTGCCTGTGTCTGTGTGTGTGTGTGTGTATGTATGTGTGTGTGCCTGTGTCTGTGTGTGTGTGTGTGTATGTATGTGTGTGTGTGTGTGTGTGTGTGTGTGTATGTGTGTGTGCGTGTGTGCGTGTGTGCGTGCGTGCGTGCGTGCGTGCGTGCGTGTCAGTATTGTAGCTGCTGAGACCCTGTGTGTTCTTTGTTTTCCAGTAATTAATTTTTCTCTGTTTTGTTGAAACTAACTCAGACATTTAATTAAACTGTCGGCAAGTTTCACAAACAGAACGCGGTGTTGTTTCCAGCGGCAGCTACGGCACGTCGCGCTGGTTTTGGTTTCAGGCGTCGCCCATAGTTTTTACGAGTACGGGCACACGGCCGCGGTAGCGGACGCAGTAGCGCTGCTCTGCAATGTTGGTGGATCCCTCGTTCTTGAACAGGCTTTAACGCAGCACACTCACCGTGGTGAACCGTGGCCTCCGCTGCACCTGATCAGGACGGGTGTGGAGCCTCTGCTCCGCGGCGGTTGAACGACATTTAGCTCTTTGTCTTTTCAATGCTTTTCAGTCAGGATGTGAACGACAGAAACGGAGCCTGGAGCCTTGTAAAGAGGAAATGTGTGACCTTCAGAATGGAAGTCGATGAGTCCATCCGGAACGCTGCGGCGCCCATCTCACCATCTCGCTTTTGCGGGAACTGAAGTAGATCTTTGCACATTATTTTATTATTTTTCTGGCTGCTTGTTTCTTTTGCAGTTTTTTTTTCCTGTCTTGCTGTTGGAATCAGTAGTCGCCCTGCAGATACAGTACATTATAATTGAGAGTTTTTTGTGTTTAATGGACGGAGACAGAGGAGCTATGTCAGCCCCCCTGTGCTTGTTTGTGCTAGAGCTCACGTCGTCTCTTTGTCACTTTGGTTCCTTTTTGGTTTTTCTCTCCATCCGTGAGCCCCCCGGGGCTTAATCCGCGCGGCCCCTCCGATCCTTTCGCAGCCCGTCCCTCCCTCCGTCCAATCGATATTATCCCCTCCATCACCGCCCCGGCAGCTCCCCTCCATCACTCCCCCGGCTGCTCCCTCCGTCAGTTACGCTGCTGCGAGCGGCGAGGCCTCAGGTGGGAGAGCGTCGTGTTTGCCTCTGTTTACAACACCAACGTATCCATCCATCTCCAGAGAGAGGCTGGAAATTACACCTATCTGTCCACACATGCATCCCAAAGCCCTGTAGTGTGTGTGTGTGTGTGTGTGTGTGTGTGTGTGTGTGTGTGTGTGTGTGTGTGTGTGTGTGTGTGTGTGTGTGTGTGTGTGTGTGTGTCTGTGTGTGCGTGCGTGTGCGTGTGCGTGTGTGTGTGTGTGTGCGTGCGTGCGCGCCTCGCGCCCGTCCCAAAAAATGACGCAACAAAGTGTTGGTGCGTGAAAATTTCCCTCCTCAGCAAATCAGCGTTTTAGTCTCCTGCTCTTGCCTCTCGCCACACCTTCATAGTCCACTTCATCCCTCCATCTCTCTCTCTTTCCATTCCTTTCTCTCTAGCCATCGCTTCCTATCGTTTCCATCTCTAACTGTTTTCGCCTCTCTCTCTCTCTCTCTTTCTCGCCGTCGCTCTGTCCGTCTGCGTCTCGCTGAGGTCAGCCGCGGCCTCTCTGCTCATAAATCAAACATGGGTTCCAGCGAAGCGCTGCAGGTTAGAACTGGAGGGATTCATCATTATGGTACAGGAGGGGAAGCTGACGGGGGGTCGGGGGGGGAGGGGGCGGGAGGGGAAGAGGGGAGGAATGGATACATCACAATTCATTTATTCATAGATAGTGGTATCTTCATGAGTAGATATATAGATGTATAGACGGATACACAGATGGACGGACGGACAGACGGACGAAAAGAAAGGTAGAGAACAGCGCGGCACGACACGAGCTTTGTCAGAATGAAAATAATTCAATGTTTTCGGGCTCAGGACAGAACTCAGCCTGGCTTGATCCGGATTTCCTCGTGGATTAACTTCTACCTCCTACCTTTTACCTTTTGTTCGCTTTGGACACAAAATGAAATCATATAATACAGTCTGGTTGTGAATTAATGTCGACTCTGCCAAGTCTGTGGCTTACAGTGATAAGGTCACTGCACGGGGACATTGTTCAGTCTCCAAAGCTGCTCCAGGAACCGGGCTTTGGACGCTCAGATGCACAGTGTGAGGGCAGACGTGCTGCACTCTGCTGCACTTTGCCCACTTGTCAGTGACTCAATTTCGTACAAATAAAAACATTGAATAAAGAGTGAAAGAAAAAAGAAAAGTGAGTGAAAGTAGAATAATGTCAACTCAGTCATATAGATACAGGAGGTACCGTCGATAGATGAACACCAGGTATAAACACAACAGATACTTGTATTATACTGGTAACGTAAAAAAGTACATAAAAAAAACACGGTGCCATAATAATTAAATAATAATAATAATCTGAATACACAAGCTTAGAAATCAACTTTCAAATACACAATTGATTGAATTAAATATAGAAATTAAGTATTTTCTGTATTTCATGCAATCATTTGTGATAAAAGTACAAAGTAAACATGTGGTTCCTTAAAACAGCTAAAAAAAGACAACACACAAGGAACAGTATAACGTAATGTACAGGATGTAACGTGTTGGTTTAAGCGTCTCATAGAGACAATGAGCTGAACTTTAGTATAAACAGCCTCAAAATCACCTCTGAACAGCAGTGTTTGTCTGGGAGAGCGAGAGGAATACAGAGCAGAAGCAGAGAATCAGAGAGAAACCACAAACAAAGAGCGAGAGAAAGGAGGGGAAATCTGAGCGGCTCACAGAGGAGTGGACAGTGTCAACAGACAGTAAAACACAAGAGCCAAGCAGAGAATAGCCAGTCATCCAGAGGGCCAGTCATCCACTGGGCCAGGCAACCACAGGGCCAATCATTCAGAGGGCCAGGCAGTCAACAAGACAGCCAATCCTCCAGAGGGCCCGTCATCCAGAGGGCCAGTCATTCAGAGGGCCGAGCAGTCAACAAGACAGCCAGTCATCCAGAGGGCCAGTCTTCCACAGGGCAGTCATTCAGAGGGCCAGGCAGTCAACAAGGCAGCCAGTTCAGGCCAGTCTTTCAGAGGGCCAGTCGTCCAGAGGGCCAGTCATCCAGAGGGCCAGGGAGTCAACAAGGCGGCCACTCGAGGCCAATCATTCCGAGTGCCAGTCATCCAGAGGGCCAGGCAGTCAGAGGGCGAGTCATCTAGAGGGCTTTAAGAGGGCAGGTCAGTGAGTCAATCAGTCAGTAAGTGGATTCTATAGGGGGTGGGGGATGTTGTGTAATCTGCCAAAATAAATGCGATGGAAAAAAGGGTCAAATCCCCTGAAAGCACGTCCAATAGGACGGAGAACAAGGTGTTTGGACAGCGTCCACAGGACCTCATCCATCTGGGACTGGGCCGATGGGAGAGGACGGATTCAGTGCGAGCCCTGGAGCCTGGACTTTCTGGACCATCTGGACCTTCTGGACCTTCTAGGTCCTGTGTGCATGGGAGGTCACAGGTTCCTCAGAGGGAGACGGGGGGGGGGGGGGGGGGTTCTCTAGTGCTCACTTTAACAAATGTGCTGCCCATCTGGTTGGAACCCGGGCCATTCGAGATATAAACATTTGGCTCAAACTTTGGATGTGTACGTAACAGTAGGGCTGGACGATATATTGTCATAATATGGATTTTGGTCTTATATGTCTAATGTGTTGGTCTTGTATGTCTAAATGTTGTCTTCAAGGAGCATCACAGTCAGTAAGTAATGCAGTTTTCTGAACTTCATAGACTGTTCTATTCAATGCTCATAATGTCTACTTTACTAATGATTGGGTCTCAAATATTCCTTGTATTCATGTAAATATCTCATGAATGCACCAGTGGTCATTCCTAAAATCATCCTCGATATTCGTTTTTATCAATATCCCCCGGCACTCATCTTACCCTTGTGTTTTTCCCTCAGGGATGAAGTCTGGAGGCACTCAGCTGAAGCTCATCATGACCTTCCAGAACTACGGACAAGCCCTGTTCAAACCCATGAAGTAAGTTCAACCACAGCAGAAGCCAAATCTGACCACACACATTTCACCAAACAGATCTGTTTTGGGTTTTTTGAGTTTCAGTTTTGGGTTTTGGGTTTGTCGACATTCAAACCTAATATCCCTGGTGGTCAAAGTCATTCTGGGTGGAGGGGCCGGCAAAGGTTGCTCTTTTAACGGACCTTGCAGGTCAAAATTGAGTTTTGGTCTGTTTACTCGTCACCACACACCTTGGTCATTACTGACCGTTTTCCTGATGACTGGTGTTATTTTTAGATTGTTTAAAATTTTCTCTATTTTGGGGTTTTGGAAAAGTGGAATGATATCGTGAGAAAACGACCTTCAAACTCCACCTCTTTAGATTAGTTAGATTAGATTCAATTTTATTGTCACTAGCAGAGTACAGGTACAGAACCAATGAAATGCAGTTGACGTCTAACCAGAAGTGCAAAAGAAGCATTTAAATACCAAAAGAAGCATTTAAATACCAATACTCTCTACTCCACCTTAAATCTCTTGGATCCACTGACATTTGCACCACCGGGTATCTCTACTTTTCATTCCCGCCTTTTCAAACGGAATGAGACGGACACTTCCTGCTCTCGACGGTCGGTGCACGTAAAATATCCAGAGCTGCTCAGACGGACGTGAGAAAAGATGTCTCCATTTCAATAGCATTTGCAAAGGAGGTTTTTGGCAGATGGTTTACTGGTCTAGAACCTGTTGCTAAAATAACAGTTAACATAATAAAATACTGTTTTTCAGTAAACCAGTCTTTTATTGGACTCATTTTGGGCCTGTTTTCAGTTGTAATTCTTGGGCACGTAACCTGTGTCCCTTGTTCCATCATTCTATTTATGGATTCTCTAATAATCCCGCAGCATCGTCCAATATCAGAGGGCCGCTCAGTCGTCCGCATTTGGCCCCCAGGCCGCACGTTGGACACCCAGGTTCTAGTTCAAACATCTTGGAGGACTCGGTCCCGCGTCACTCGGATCCGTGTGGCCCCTCCCCCTCGTCCCCTCGGTGTCTCACCTCAAAACATTCAGTTTGAAGCCCCTGTCTGGGACTCAAACCCACTGCCACTCTCCCACTCCTCCTCCTCTTCCTCCTCGTCCGCTTCCTCTGGCGGTGCGTCCAGGTTGACTGTCCTCCTCTTCCTCCTCCTCCACCTCCTCCTCTTCCTCCTCCACCTCTTCCTCCTCTTCCTCCTCCTTCTCCTCCTCCTCCTCCTCCACCGCTTCCTCCTCTTCCTCTGGCGGTCTGTCCAGGTTGACTGTACTCTTCCTCCTCCTCCACCTCTTCCTCCGCATCCTCCTCTTCCTCCTCCTCCTCCACCTCTTCCTCCTCCTCCTCCACCTCTTCCTCCTCCTCCACCTCTTCCTCCGCATCCTCCTCTTCCTCCTCCTCCTCCTCCTCTTCCTCCGTGTGATCGGCTCTCGTGGAGGATCGTGGCTTTGTGAGGGGAGGATTGGGGAAGGGAGGTAGAGAGGGATGAAGGAATGAAAAAGCTTCAGTCGTCCTCCCGCTCGGAGTTAGACTGTGGGTTGTTGGTTGGATTCCCAGTCAGTCTGACTGGATAAACAGTGTGCAACGTCCAACTGGGCTGCGATCACAAGCAGCGGCTCAGAAGAACATCTTCATTTGGAGTGGTTTACTGGGAGGTTAAGTGGGGTGTGTGTGTGTGTGTGCGTGCGTGCGTGCGTGCGTGCGTGCGTGCGTGCGTGCGTGCGTGCGTGCGTGTGTGTGCGTGCGCGCGCGCGTGCATGTCAGTGCATGTTAAAGTAAAGTGGTGCAGATGGCTGTTTTATTGATATTATGTACACCCTGTCAAGCCCTGCTATGGATGGAATGTTAAGACAAATTATAATCACAATTTAACCAGAGTATGATCAGAATATAATAAGAATAGAACCAGAATATAATCTGCGCTGCAGTGGCTGCTACGTAGCAACCAGGAGTACCACGGCAACCACAGATCAGCCGTTGTTACATCTGATACTTAATCTGGAAATGTAGATATTTACAGTGTGTGTGTGTATATATTCATATGAAACATGTTGTTTGCTGCTAATGTAGTCCCTGGCTTCTGTTGAAGGTATACATATGTTTTATTTTTGGATTTAAAAGCTGTGATAGAAGTCGGGCTGATTCCATTTTCAGTTCAATTAGTTGTTAAAATTTCTCACAATAACATTTCTAAAACATTTTGAAATACATAAATATCGATACTTCATTTGGGTGCAACCATTTTGAGCACTGAAGTTAAATCCGCCATAGTCACAAATAAATTGGAATATTCAAGTTCTGTTTTGGACTGAATTTTGCAGCAATTCTCATTATGAATAAAGTGTTTATATATGGATATAGAATCATATTGTGAGATCCTGCCCAGTACACATTAATCATGTGGGTGTAAGTCTGAGTTTACGTGTTTGTAATTATTTGGTGCATTTATTTTGGTTTGCACGCCCCTACACATGCAGCACATTCACTGAATATATTGTATATTGGCGGTTCTCAATGGGTGGCTCCTGGTCGAAAACGGAGTCGGTAAACCCCTTACGTCCACAGGCTCAGGGGTTTGCCGGTGGTTTATTCTCCTGGTATAATGAGACATATTCACACTTTACCGCTGTCGACACAAAGCAGCATTTTGGAAATTAGCTCCTATTGTTCCAATGGCTTTTTTTTATTTAATTTATATATATCTCACCTTTGATTTGTGTTTTTGTGTTTTTAACATGTACAGCAGATAATTGCACTGTTCATTTTGTGGAATTAATTAGAATGGTTTAAATGTTCAATTATGTTTTGGGTCGTGACTTAATGACGAATGTGAAATGTGGATTGGACAAGTCGAACCCTGGTAAATAGAACATCTGGATTCTGTATTATTATGCTCATTAAGAGGAATGGGATGAAACAAACAAACAAAACCAGACTGCGACTTCGGTTCTCATGAACCGGAGAGTCCAGCATAACTCCATGTTTCAGATGGAGCCAGCATCCAAAATAAAACACATATTTAAAAAAATAATAATAATAATACATTGAATGTCTCCAAAAAATCGGATAAACATTTTCCCCTTTTCTGATTGTATTGAAATGATGTTAAATAACTTGCACCTCTTTCCTCCTCTCTTCAAACCGAGCCGCGAGTGGGAAGAATGTTTGTTTCCTTGATGCCGTCGGAAAGTTGTTTTGACTTAATTATACGGCAGCCTCCAAATGACAAGCCGGCGCCCGCCGCGCTCCCACATTTAGCCCCGTCACCATCGCCCTCGGCGGGTCCCCGTCCCGAGTCCGCCGCCGCTGTTTACGGACGCCGCGCTCAAGCCCGTCATTTTGGAGACGACAAACACTATCATCTCCTTCTCAGACAGGACCCGGAGATCCCGAGCTTTCCTTCGCTGGTCCGCCTGGTTGTTTTTCGGGGGGGGCGGGGTGGGGTCCCACGTGTATTTTGGGCGCCGCGGCGCACAGCGCGAGCCGTGGTTCAGAGCGGGCGGTGTCGCCTCTGCACTCGCCCCGTTGCGCCGCGTTGCGCGCCGCTTCCAAGGCCGCTGCGGTGCCGGTGCTGTCAGGCTGCCCCGAAAATGACCCGGTGGGCGGAGACGTCTGGAAGAAAGTTGTTTTTGTTTTTTTGTTTTTTTTTTTCAGCCATGCTTATGACGTCTAACTGACAAGTCGTCGCTTTGCTCAGAAAGGTCTCAGTTCCTTCTACTGTGGGCGGAGCTGAGAGAGAGACACGTTCAGGTCAATACTCACATCAAATTAGAATTAGAATAGAAAATGCATTGTAATTGTAAGTTGTAATGAGCTCACAATCTGTGGCGGCATGGACCGGGCTCAGGTACGCTTCGTCAGGTTTTCAGGGTCGAGAACCATATTGTGATTTATTTGTTTGTTTGTTTATTTATTTAAAAAAATATAAATAAAATAAAAATTCACAGCTGAAACTCAATACAATTTAAAATAATAATGAGTCCAGATGAACTCTGTCTGATCCAAATTAAATGTTTTTAATCTCTTGAAAATAGGCTCATAAGCCGGTCGGGTTTGTGACGGGGCGTCGGACTCTTTTTGGAGGTTGGGTTTTTGACGAGTCACTCGGTAAAAAGAGTCGCTGGGTTTTCTGACTCTAGTTTGGCTCGGTCCAACAGGACTCCTGCTGTCAAGCTGTCAGAGCTACTTTTTGGGGTGGAACGCAAAGAGTAAATAAATGAAATTCCATATGAATTACGCCAAACGGCCAGTATTCCGTTTGTGAGTGGGTTCGCTACGAACGACTCGTCCGTGAGCCTTGCATCATGAGTTACATCACGTCGCCCGTGGGAGCTACATCAGTTTTTCAGTAGCCGTGCGAGAAGGAAATGTCAGAAAGTGGTTTTCAAAGCGAGGAAGATCAAGGACTGGACATGCAGAACACGGGGAACAGAGAGAGAGAGAGAGAGAGTCTGAGATGCGGACATAAGCCGCGGGGCGGGGCGGGGCAGGGCGGGGCGGCGGTCAGCGCTGCCAACCCGTCTAGCAGGACGCGCTGCCAGCTGGAGCCACGGACCGGGGGGCTCCGGACGGATGCCCAATCCGCGGCCCCCCCGTGCCGGCTTGTCTCCCTGGCACACGCCCCGCGGTGTCGGCCCCGCCCCGCCTCCTCCCCAAATGTTGCCACGGATCCAGTCCCAGTGCCTGGGGCCGCAATGGACGCCTCGCGCTCATCGGATTCCGTTAACGAGGGGACGGACTATTACACCGTCAACACGCAGGAAAACAACAGCCGGCGTTTCTCCGCGCCACCCGTTCCCTCTCTCCACCCTGCTGAGCTTGATGAGTTGTTTCATTCAAAACGATTCCCATTTTTTCGGAAGTCGACGGCGTTGTCTCCGCAGGTATTACGTCACAGTGCGGCATGAAGAACACGCCGTCATCTCCCCTCGCCGATCGCTCCGCATGTACGTGCCGTGGGAGCGGGGAAGCTGTGGATCGGCCGTCCCTCACATCCGAACAACACATGAGCCTGATCGCTTTGGACGAGCTGGGACGCTCGGCGTCGCGGGCGGCGCTCTGCCGGCCCCGCGATGCTCCAAACGCCCAAGACGCTGTTTGGCGCTTATCCTCCACGGGGAGTCCGTGGCAGCGATCACCACACCACCACACCACCGCCGCCGCAGAGTGTAAAATATCGATTGAGTATCAGTTTTCATCTGACGGCACGCACCAAAACCCTGTCAGAAGACTTCCTTAAAATCAATTTTTCTTTTGCATCCCGGGAGCACGCGAGCGCCGTAGGATTTATCAGCGCGGGGATCACAGGGGATCAGACGCCCCGGGATCCTGTCTTCACGCTATCGAAGCGGAGACTTAAGATTTAAGACGAAAGACGAGATCAAACCCGTCGAAACGGGCGGCAGACGGACGGAGGATTTCCCTGGGATTTCCACCAGATCTTGAGGATTTGTCAACGGGGCCTGAGAATCCGAGCGGGAGTCCTTCGGTGGAAACTGGGAGTAGGGCTCCCTTGATCTACGTACACACCGATCTATCCGTGATCCGCGTTGACTTGAATTCCATCTTTATCCTCATCTTGATCTTCATCTTCATCCTCTCATCATCATCTTCCTCATCTTCCTCACCTTCCTCCTCTCCTCATCCTCACGTTCTCTTCATGGATACACGTCGCTTCTTCCCGTTTGCTGCCTTTCAAAGTGGAGCCTGCGGACCGCACCGCCTGTTTTGAAAGCTACTTAGGCGATAATCCAGTGTCTGGTCTCCATCAGCGGCGCCTTCAAATACCTGCGTGTTGGTGCAAATCCCAGGAAGGCAGCCCCCCTGCCGGGCCTGCGTGGATGACTGTCACCGGAGGCGTCGAGGAATCTCACTTCTTCAATCCCCTGCTCCGCAGCCTTCATCCTGGATGGAATCAGTCAGAAAGAAGAATGGAATTTCAATATAAATCAATGAATTAAAACCAATTTCCCCAAAGGCACGCACACGCACACACGCACGCATGCGCACACACACACACACACACACACACACACACACACACACACACACTTAATTTTTTTTTCATTCTTATATTCGACTCTTATTTTATTTAAAAATAAATAAATAAAGGTTATTTCCTCCTTATAGTTGCCTTGTTATTTTATCTTTCTATGCCCACTACGCAGTTGTTGCCTGTCATGCCCCAAGAATTTCATTGTACCGAATGACCTTGTGTTGTACTGTACACTTGATAAATAAAACACACTTAATTTTGAGCTTTGAACACACACACGCACACACACTCTCTCTAATGACTTCATTATAACCGTACAGAATCTTCATCTGCTTCATAGCTGACGTGTGATGGAAAAAATGGAATCCATTTTTGTCTTTCCACTTACATATTTTTAAAGTAAATGCCATGACCAGTGTGTGTGTGTGTGTGTGTGTGTGTGTGTGTGTGTGTGTGTGTGTGTGTGTGTGTGTGTGTGTGTGTGTGTGTGTGTGTGAGCCTTACGATAGACAGCTGTTCACACAGCTGCAGCTTCTCTCTCTAGCCCTCCCTCTGTGCCTCTCTCTCTCTCCCTTTCCCTGTCACTCTCTCTCCATCCCCCTCTCACTCTAACTCCTTCTCTTTCTCTCCCTCTCTCTCTTTCCCCGTCTCCCTCTCCCCCTCTCTCTGTCGGGGTCACAGAGTTCATTTATCGTTTGCTTCCATCGCTCAGTCAGTCGTCAGGTTACCGTTAAAATCTCCTCAGAAAAGCGTGGAAGGGTGTGAATACGATCACAGATCAAAGATCTCACACACACACACACACACACACACACACACACACACACACACGCACAAACACGCAGACACACAAACACACACACACACACACACACACACACACAACGGAGGACGAGTTCCTCACGTCCGATTCAAATGCTGGGCGGACGCTGAAAAGCTTTTCACGTCGTTTTCTCAAAGCGACGTCGAAACACTTGGATTTTTCATGTTTTTACCTCGATATTGCACTTAGAAACACTTAAAAACACTTCGAAACACTGAGAAACACTAAGAAACTCTTAGAAACACTTATTTTCAAGGAACTGGACAGGAGTGGATTCAGTCATTCTGTCCGTTTGTTTTGTTCGTACTCTCACATAAAATATTAAATCACAAACTGAAGAAAATATGAAACTCGGAAGGTTTTATCAGTGTGTGTGCGTGAGTGTGTGCGTACGTGCTTTCCCACCGTGAGCAGGTGTTTGAGGCGGTCTCAGTCTTTCTTTTTCCAAAAGCAGACGTCAATGAAATAAAAGGATGAGACAAAGAGAGGGGGAGAGAGGAACGACTGTATGTAAAGGACAGAGCGAGAATCCAGCGAAATCAAATGAGAAGCGTGAAGCGTGTGTTTGATTTTAGCAGGAAGAGACGCAAAAGGGGCAGAGGTGAAGAAAACCAGAAGGTTGAATAAAACCAAAGATTTATTTAGAGGGAAGGAGACTTTAGATCTGTGAAACAACTGCGTCCAGCTCCATTTTCCTCATGAGCGTAGAAGAGGCTTCCACGTTTGGGGAGTTGAGGATTCTTAAAGTTCTAAAATCGTCAACTTACATTTCAGTTTTTTAAGGTCCGGTTCAGTTTTTAGGCAGCTCAAGCGTTTTCCGTTCAAAAGTGGGAAAATTCCAAGGTATGCAGCGGGCGTAAGGCGTGGCTAACACAGTGCAAGTGGTTGGCGCAGTGAACCGCACGGCCACTGGGAAATACTTTGAATACTTATTTAAAATGCTTTTGGTTCTCCTGACATCTGACGGAGCTCATCGTCCAAAAACTAAAACTCGACCTCAACAAATCCTGATGTGGGGCCTCATTCAGTCCAAAGCGTGAAAAGTCTCAGAGAACATTCATTACGTCTTTTATAAAACTTTTATCGATATCTTGCATACGCTCTTATTTTGGTAGAAAAGCTGGATGCCAAAATCAGCAGTGTGTTGTTGCTGACCATCCTAAACTGACGCCCGCTTCTTCTTTTATTTTATTTATTTATTCTTTTTTTTTTCCTGTATTTTTTATTTTATTTTTCCCCCTTTTTTCTTTTTCTTTTGTTTCTTCTTTTTTGCCTTTTTCCTCCTTTTCCGTGGCTTTTAAAACGTCAACAATTAAAGAGAAAGTTTCTCTTTGTCACTTTGATTTTCATTTTCTACTTTTGTGTGTGTGTGTGTGTGTGTGTGTGTGTGTGTGTGTGTGTGCGTATGCGCGTGTGTGTGCGTATGTGCGTTTGTGTGTGTGTGTGTGTCTGTGTGTGTGTGTGTGTGTGATGAACTTTCTCTGTAATATGGGTTATTAGATTCCTACACAGATACACACAAACACACACTGAAACACAAACAGGCGATTTTCTTATTTTAGAAACCTCCAGATTAATCTGTATGCACACACAAACCGCCACACACACATGAAACACACAGGCACACATGCACACACACAAACACACATGCACACACACAAACACACATACACACACAGGCACACACTCTGTTTACCTTAACATGCTTCGTATGAATATTTTACTAGGCTGTGTTAATACTTTCATCTCTCTCTCTCTCTCCCTCATTCCCTCATTTTATTTTTCTCTCTCTCACCTCCTCCCATCCCTCTCTCTCTGTCTGCTCTCTGGGCTTTGGGTGTGTTTGATTCGTTGAGGCGGTGCTAATCCTAAGCTTGTCCCTCGCCTCCGTGCGGGGCCGCTGTGCGTCTGTATTTTTAGCTTCTCTCTCTCTCTCTCTCTCTCTCTCTCTGTCTCCCTCTCTCTGGCATTCACACGTGATCAGCTATGAGCCCTCGCTGCATTCAGGCAGCGTTGCCACGCCCGGCGCAGTGCACTGGTCAAAATGTATGCTCCAATCGCGAGTTCAAACAGGTTGACCTTTGACCCGGTCAGCACTGACCTTTTGGTGCCCGTCCAATCACAACACAGTATGCGGCGGCGAAAGCCATTCCGGGTGCAACGCGCTGTTTCATTTTCCATTGACAAATTCAACCGTATCGTTTATAGAACCTTTATGGATATCTTGTGTATTCAACGATCGTCCTCTCATTCACCAACGTGTTCAGAGAAATGTTCTGACGGACGAAACAAAACAAAAACGGCACTGGACAAGCCGAGCTCGTCTTTATTTTGTCACTGCACACACCACAACACATGCATACATGCAGCTGCACACACACACACACACACACACACACACACACGCAATTTAATGGAGGCCGTGGACTTTGTGTTGAAAAGCTGGACAGGTAAAGCTCAGGCTGGGTTCGAGAGCCGTGCGTACGTTACTGAATCTGGATCCTTCTAAACCGACAAACGTGTGTTTCTATCTGCTAATTAGCATAAACCCCGCCCCCATTTCTCCATATAAGGAAGTTTCCTTTTGCAGGCTCAGCGATATGGTGACAAATGTGCTTATTGTAAGGCGTGTGATGCAGACAGAGATGACTGGTATATTTCTTTTCTAAATGAAGGGAGGCTGGGAGGAGCTTTGAGCTGACGTGGCTGTAAACTGCTACTGTCACCGTGTTGAACCCCTTGACATGCCTGTCTGCTGGTTCCCATATTCCAGTTCGACAATGTTATTTACTCGAGCTCTGAGGCCTGTTTGATCGTCCCTGCGCGTATGAGTGTTGAGGCAGTTCTAAATGTGTTCCTAAACTAACAACACAGTCCTGTTAGAACATGTTGATGAAGCTCAAATTCAGTGACTGAGACCGAATGTCTGTGTATTCATTAGAACATCACGTCGACACACAGTCTATCTGAAAACATCAAAGTGGCTAAGGCTCATCAATTCTTTCAGGAGAGTTGAAGAGAGATGATATGAATGTGTAAACTGACTGACTCATTGATTACTCCTGGTTAAGGTCAATAAGGGAGAATCTGGTTAATTACACCTGGAATTAACCTGTCTTGGAAAAAACAGGTGTACATCTGCACAAGTTGTTTGTTATGTGTGTGTGTGCTTGCGTACATTAGGGCTGTAGGGTTGCACAATTAATGGTACATTTATCGCAATGTCGATATTCACACAATTAGTTGTTCGTGGTCGGGGGCAATTAATTATTATTAATATTAATAATATATTATTATTATATATTAATTATTTTTCAATTCACCCGCTATCTGCACCTTCTCAGTGTCCGGCTCACAAAACATATTGTGCTTGTGATACCCCGGCGAGAATACGCCCATAAAGTTTTGCTGATTTTTTTTTGCGTCTGATGGCAATGATCCATGCGGCAAAGGAAATAACGCGTGCGTCAGCGGGAGCCGCTGCAGCCTCCCTGGACACAGGAAACACGTCACACGGGGCTTTTTTGTTTCGTTCAATTAGGAAAAAGTAAATACATCTAAAGTGATAAAAATAAACAGTTTTTATTTGTTTCATGTGGAGAAACCGGCACGGGCACGGCACGGAGATGTGTGTTGGAGTCTCCATTTACGCATTCACACCACTGCTCTACGCCTGCCTGTTTGGAATTATCACCAATTATCAGTCTTAAGAGTAAATATGAAACTTTAAATCATCGTCGCAGAGCAGTTGTTTGGGGGTGCGCACGGGGAGAATATCGAGCAAAACAATTGTGATTGTCATTTTAGCCATAATCATGCAGCCCTAGCGCACGTGCACGTGCAGCGTTATGCGTGCGTGGAGCGCTTGGCAGCCTGCCATGACAGATCCACATCCCAGACTCAAACCATCATTGCATTGGGTACAAACCTGTTTTATTTTAATAAAAAGTGGATTTGGGACCATTGATAATATCTGAAAGTTGTGCCTGTGGTTGTGTTCCCTTGGGGCAGAGTGTGGTCATGGGACCATATGAAATGGATAAAAAACAGCAGATAGACAGACAGACAGACAAGCAGACAGACAGACAGACAAGCAGACAGGCAGGCAGGCAGGCAGATAGATAGATAGATGGACGGACGGGCGGGCAGACGGAAGGATAGATATTTTATTCATTCCGGAGGGAAGTTGGGGTGTCACACATATACAGTTAATAATAATAATAATATTATTACTATGCTGATTATTAATAATCATAATAATAATAAAGCAATAGAATAAAAGTAGCAAAAAATATAATGGCAATATGCAATAAACCTCAAAATTAACTATGAACGGAAAAAGGTGAAAAAATACAGTAAACCTAATGATAACCAATAAAAACAAATCCTAAAACGTAACAAAAAAATTCCGATAACATTTTGGTAATGGACATAAACCTAAAATATACGATGAAAATATGAAATAGTGTTTAGGACATTGGAGTCATATCTCCAATGCTGCAGCTTTGACCTTCCTCCCTGTTTCTGATTCATAAATAACTTTGGTCAAACAGAGAGAGAGAGAGTGTGTGTGTGTGTGTGTGTGTGTGTGTGTGTGTGTGTGTGTGTGTGTGTGTGTGTGTGTGTGTGTGTGTGTGTGTGTGTGTTTAGCAGGTCAAGCAGCGTGTTACGTAACCCAGTGATATGAGGGCAGTCACCAGCTCGCATCAGCTGTGAGCCCGGAGCTGTCAGGTGGTGCTGGTGGTGCTGGTGGTGTCGGTTTGGTGTTAAAAACACGTTCTCCGCTCGGCAGCGCCACAGGCTGACAAACTACATGACATTTTAATAACATTAAAAACATCACATTCTCATCAATTGAAAGAATATGAAGAGAGTTCCAGCCGAGCCGATTTGGGTCGAGGTGCAGGAGCAGGAACAGTCACTGCAAAGGGCAAGATCTGATCAGATCACATCACATCACGTCAGATCAGATCGGATCACATCACATCACATCACATCACATCACATCACATCAGATGAAACAGAGCGCCCCCTGGTGGTTCGTCTGAATCACTGTGAGTGATGCAGGGACCCATTGTGTCTGTGCAGTAGTTATAGTTATTATTAGTTATGCAGTAGTACATATTGTAATATGTATTGATAATTTAATAACACTGTTGACGCTTTACACATTTTTGTTCTTTATTTTTATTTTTTTTGTATATTTGTCAAATTACAACGGAAGTGGAAGACTGAAATGAATAAATGAACTGAACGAATGACTTGAAAGCTGTCGTCTTTTCCCGTTTCCTCATTCCTTCCTCATTCTGCAGTATAGTCAGGATCGTAGGATAATAGTCAGGATAATGGTGCCGGTGCAGGTTTTGCGCTGGTTCCGGCTCCGTCACGACCACACGCACTCCTCCACCCACCGCCAACCCAACCCCGTCATTAGAGCCTGACCTTTCCCAGCTAGATCTGTCCCCGTCCACCCGGATGGATGGAGGGACGGACGGATGGATGACTCCACAGGTGGAATGAAAGGCCTGGTTCTTCGGCAGCGGAGGGGGTGGTTGGGTGGTGGTGGTGGTGGTGGTGGTGGTGGTGGTGTTGGGTGGGGGGGGTTTGGGATCTAAAACTCAGGCCTTTTGTGAGCGAGCACGCCAAGGTTAATACGTCCATTGTGGCTCTGAGCCGCGCTGGCCTCACCCACTCCCAGGCAAGGTGGCAATTACGCTGCATGCGACACCCCCCTCACCCTCCTCCCCTTTGGTCCTGGGGGAGGGACGGTGGGGACGGGAGGGATGGGGGGGGGGGCTGGAGAGAGAATGTGGTCATTGTCTACAAACCACAGCAGCGTCGCTCCCCGGCATCTGCGCTCATTGTCAGGGCAGGATGTAGGAGGGGCTGAGGTGAGGCTGCCCCCGCTCTGGTATCGCCTCACCCAGCCGGGGGAGGGAGGGCGGAACCTGATCCAGGACCCGGGTCAGTCCACCTCGCCCCCCTCCAGACAGAGGAGCCTCTGTACCCAGCCGCAGGTGGACTTTTAGCTTCCACGCCTGCTGGCTGCAGGAGTGGACGCTAATAGGAGCGGGAGCGCTAATGGGGTGGCGCTCCTGTTACTCAGCTAACCCGCCCCACAAAAAGATGTGAGTCTGTAAGATTTTGAGACTCGTGCAGAAGCGTGCAAAGTGTCTTTACTGCGCATCCCAACGGGCGCCGTGGTTCATCTGTACCGGGTGAAGCGGGCGGCCGGGAACCGGAGGGTCGGTGGTTCCATCCTCGGCTCCCCTCGGCTGATTTGCCGACGTGTCCCCGAGCGAGACACCGAACCCCTAAGATCTGACCGACCAGCCGGCGGCACGGCCGACACTGCCGTGGCTGTGTGAGCGTGAGGCACGTGACGTGTAAAGTGCTTTGAGAGCCTCGGTGGCTGGAGAAGCGCTTCATCGGTGTCGTACATTTCCCAGTTACCAGTGCAGCTGCAATCCAGAGCAATTCATAGATTCCCGCTCTCTGGATATAAATGTAAATTAGGCAGAACGCAGGGTGGCCCTCCCCCCAATGTCAGAAAATGATGGAGATTAGATCATGTCTATTAATCCGTAATAATGTTAAACTATCAGTGAAAATGCTTCATTACTCCGTCGCTCACAGAAATCACTTGATTTGTGGCCGATATGAAAATGCTGCTTTTTTTTTTCTTCTTTTTTTTTTCTTCGTTAACTCTTGAATTATTACACTTTTTAATGGCGCCGGTAAAAAAGTGGCAACCCAGTCAAAAAAATAGTCGTGTAAGTAAGTCATTGTGAAAATGTGTGGTGGGCAGCCGCTGGCAGTACACAGACAGAAAGAGAGTCATTATTATTAACAACTACACAAAGATTCCCAATGTCAGTTATTTCTGAAGGATTTTTAGACTAAAGGCAACGGAAATTTTTATTTGTGGTTGCAGAATAGCTAAGTAAAAGATCTATACTGTATATGATATATCACATCACTTCCATAAGAAATGTAAAATAAAATGGAACACATCAAGGTTGGATAAAACCAGCGTCAGTGTGGTTTTTGAATATAGATCCAAATACCTTTTGAATACCTTGAATACCTAAAGTTATTTAGCACTGGATTGGAATTCAAAACTCTGCATGGTTCCTTAGATTTCCAAAAAATGCCTCAAAAGAAAAAGGAGCGTTTAGTCAGTTCATTCGTTCCTTGACCCTGAGGAATGACACATAATTAACACATCATTTCAGGAAGAAATACAATTCCATGAGAAGACAACACGAGACTCTCTCACAGCTTTCTACAGTCAATTTTCTAAATAATGTTTTTTGCAGATTTCTCTTAATTGTCATTGGGGCAAAAGTTTTGTAATTAATGTGATAAACATGAATAAACAATAAACAGCGTAATAAAAAATTCTGTGTTCCATTAGACGACGGCTCTCCTCAGAAATTCAACAATAATTGTAAAACAAAGAAAAATAAAATGCAAAACCACCTTGACATTCCTCCAATTATCAATTAAATTCACAAAAAAAGCTTAAAATAAACCAGTGCATTTTTGTGTATTATTGTAGTGCTATGGTTGATGGTTGTTGGTGATTTAAATTGTTAAAATTCCTCCAGGTATTTCTGAAATCAATGTAAATACGGGTCATTGCTAATACTCCACATTCATTTAAAGGGCCGGTCTGCATTAATACGGGGACCTCCTTTGGCCCTGCAGCGGGCAGCCTTGCGGGGTCCAGGCCAGTGTTTGGGCTTCTATTCAGGTCCGTCCTCGTCAGGGTGAAGAACCTCTCCTCCTCCTCTTCCCTGTCAGCTCCAAATGAGCTCCTGGAGTGAGCTCGGTCCGAGCTACGGAACTGTTTTTCCGTTAACTTCCTCCCCCGGCTTCCTCCTCCACTTCCTCCCCCCCTGGGGTGACACGGGCCGCAGCCCAGCTCTGAGCCGCCACTTAGCCCCTGATGGATGGCTTCTATTTGGGAAACGGCATCTGACCACAAACCACCGAGCACAACGGGCCGAGCGCCCGACGGACACAAATAGACAAGTTGAGCTCCGGGAGGAACAAGCCTCAAAACATCCGCGGCTCAGTGGCTTTTTGTTTTTTTTGGGAGAACCTCGGCCGCAAAATAACTTTCTCCAAAACACCATTTTTTTATTTATTTTTTTATTTTTTTTTTTTTTTCAACGCCATCTCTTTTCTATGTGTGTGCGTGTGTCCGTGGGGATCAGACAACTTCTCCGTTGACGTGGTTCGGTCTCGCTTGATGTGATGGGATCTGGAGGAAATAACTCGACTGGAAATGAGCTGTTCATTCCAGTGTCCAGAATGGAAGGAGGGATGATGCAGGGATGGAGGGATGGATGGGTGGATGGAGGGAGGGATGTAAGGAGGGATGACAGAATGATGGGTGAATTGAAGGAGGGAGGGATGGAATGAGGGATGGACTTATGTTTGGATGGAAGGATGGATTAATGGTTGGATGGATGGAAGGAGGGATGAATTAATGTTTGGATGGAAGGATGGATTAATGGTTGGATGGAGGGATGTATTAATGGTTGGATTGATGGAAGGAGGGATGAATTCATGGTTGGATGGAGGGATGATTAATGGCTGGATGGATGGATTAATGGATGGATGGATGGATTGAAGGAGGGATGGGTGGAGAGATGGATTAATGGCTGGAAGGATGGATGGAAGGAGGGATGGATTAATGGTTGGATGGATGGATGGATGGAAGGAGGGATAGATTAATGGTTGGTTGGATGGATGGAAGGAGGGATGGAGGGATGGATGGAGGGATGGGAGGAAGCGTGGAAGGAGGGATGATAGATGGAGGGATGGAAAAAAAGCAAGCACCCAGGGTGATTAGTGAGCGAGTTGCTTTGGGGACTAAATGAAAGGCGGTGCTGCAGGGTGTCATGGCCATACGTGGCCTCTAGGGGCCGACTTAACCAGCCTCACGCTGTGCGAATCAGCGAAATCAGCAAGTTAATTTTACTCAACTCACCTGATGGAAAGTCATTCACCTTATTCACATTTTGTCCCTTTAAATGTTTCTAGTGACATGGGCTGAAAAGCCAGAGGACATTTGGATGGAAACCCAAGATTGTAGGCGTACCAAATGTGTACTATGTACTTGTATGTAACTATGTGCATACAAGTAAATAGTAACTATGTACATGCAAGTACATAGTAACTATGTATATGCAAGTACATAGTTAGTATGTACATGTATGTGCATACTTTCCTCTACTTTAGTTAACTTTACTTTAGGTACTTTAGAGTGTGAGTAAAAAGTCTTCTCTGCATCGCTGTCAACTCTCCGGTTTCACCGTATTTCACCGTTTTTCCCGCTGTCCTCCCGTGTTATTATATTTTATTTCCTCCCAAATATCCCGTATTTTTTCCCTCTGCAAAGAGAACGTTTGGCGGCGCCGCCCACCTCCGCGATCTCTGCCCCGCTGACCGCTGCGTGATCCGCTGCGCCTCCCCCTGCGCCTCCCCCTGCGCCTCCCCCCTGCGCCTCCCCCTGCGCCTCCCCCTGCGCCTCCCCCTGCGCCTCCCCGCTCCACGTTTTGGTTTTGTTTTTTCAAACAAAACCGATAAGAAACACGGTGGGACGTCATCATGACGACACTGCATGCAGACATTCACCTGCGTGCTGCCCTCACAATGCAGTGTGGGATATTCCACCAGACGTACAATGACTTCCACACTGCTGCATGTGTACTACGCTTTGGGACCGACCCAACACACACACATTGAACCCTAACCACTGGAATTGTTTGTACTTTTTGTCGATGTTTGTTTTCCTCGTGAACACAGAGCGAACAGATCAGGTTTGATGGCTCACGTTTGTCTCCTCTAACAACAGAATGTTCCACGATGTTCAATCTCAGTTTTGGAAAGAGTTCAATCCCAGTTGGGAAGGAGTCAGTGTTGAGCTTTGACTCTTCCTCGTCCCAGCTCCCAGTGTGGGTGAGGGAGGCTCGTGGGATTCCTCAAAAAATAAATAAGAACCTTGAAATTGTGGAGAAGCTTTGAGTGAAGACGCCTTTCAGGGCATTGAACCACCTCCGACCTCGTGCTCTCCCTCTCCCTCCTCCTCTTCCTCCTCATCTTCCTCTTCCTCCTCCTCTTACTCTTCCTCTTCGTATTGCTCCTCTTCCTCTTGCTCCTCCTCTTCCTCTTCTTTTACCTCCTCGTCTTCCTCCTCTTCTTCTTCCTCCTCCTCTTACCCTTCCTTTTCCTCTTCCTCTTCTTCTTCTTCTTCCTCTTACTCTTGCTCCTCCTCCTTCTCTTCCTCTTCCTCTTGCTCCTCCTCTTCCTCTTCTTTTACCTCCTCTTCCTCTTGCTCCTCCTCTTGCTCCTCCTCCTTCTCTTCCTCTTCCTCCCCCTCCTCCTCCTCCTCTTCCTCTTTTTCAACTCTCTGCTGCTTTCTGGCAATTTGCACCAACGGGAGCTGCTGCTACGCCCACGGTGGAGGGTCTGAAATGCATGTCCGCTGCTCTTTGTCGGTGGAGGATTTCATTGAGCCGCTTGGATATTTGGAGAAAACAATGTTTGATAAACTACGATCAGTGATGGTGACTTAACCAACTTTTCTGGGGGATGTTTGAGCATCAGCAGATTACCTGGTTACCATTCACTGAAGGGGCTGTGAGCTCTTTGGCAGCAGTTGGTTTTCCTCTTCACGGGGCCCACCCAGCGTTCCCGGTGTTCCCAACATTCCCGACAGCCCTGCCCTCCTCGGCCCTCTGGTCCTTGGACAAAAAAAGGAGAACGATGCTCTTACCTCTGCTTTATTAAATGAAAAGCCGTGGTGGCATCCCAGCTGTTCACCGCGTAACAATGATGCGAAACTGAAGATTCATTCATTACATAGAATAACAATACAAATATGAATATTAATAAGGAAGGCGTGTGGAGGTTTTTACATGTTATTTCACTTGGCAACAATCAATCAACAACAATCAGTCAATCAACAATCAGTCAGCGAAGCTTCTTCTCTTCAGTTTCTTTTTTCCAGTTTGGACTGATGATGGATGGATGGAAGGATGACATATTGGTTCGAAGGATGGATGGATGGACTGATGATTGATGGCTGGAACGATGGACGGATGGGCGGACAGATGGAGGGGCGGATGGATGGTGGAGGGGTTTGAGGCGCTGACCCCCCACCCCGCCCCCTCCAGCAGCATATTCTCCCTCCCTCCTCCTCCCTCCGGAGGCTTCCTGATGGGATGATCCGGAAAAGAGAATTGTGGAGAAATCGCTCCCTCCTCTGAAACACCTTCCTACACCAATGAGACGCTGAAGAAACGCTCTGTTATTCATATATAAATGCTGACTCCATCAACAACAGTAAAACAACAGAGTAAAAAGGGTCTTTATGAGGGAAAACCCCAAAAACAGCAACAATTAAACTAAAGTCTGTGAACTGACTCAGCGGCGTCAGGAGTCTCGTTTAAAGTTTGTTTAAAGTCCATGGAGCAGAAGAACGGAGAGTCAGGTTTTAGGAGCTCAAGTCTGATCCGGTCCTTAAAAAAACAACTGGATCAACACAAACATGGCACCAATGTTGGTTTGAAAGTGGCTTCGAGCCCCAGATCTTTGCATGGCGGCGGACCCCGCCACCAACGATGGGAACGGCACACAGTATAGAGGAACGCATGCATAACGCAAAATACGTTGAATGTCTGTTTCTTCTTTAAAATGCCAGCTAGGTGATGCGTCAAATATGGGATTTTTTCAACCAAAATAATCTTAGGGATTACCACTTTAATATGCGCTCATCGAGACTTTGTTGGGTCATGTGAGTGGAATGGATGAACTTAAATCTGTGGGGTTTTTTTTAAGTATTTTTGTTTCGTAAGCGTTGAGCACAACAGTGTCAGATGCAGAGCGGTCCCAACAGAAACACATTGTGTAGATGGAAGATAGGAACGGCAAAAAGAAAAGCAGGAGAATCTTAAAAAACACATTTGGTGCATGCATGAAATATATGAATTTCCTATACATCCGCGTGTGTTTGTATCTCCATCTTTTCTTGAAACGGGAATTCTCCCCCGAGATCCTTCGAAAGAGGCTGATCCTCGGGAGCAGGTGATGGCAATCCAGATTGCCAAGGATAAAAAATAAATAGTACGCGACACATTTTCAGTACGCGACACATGCTGTGTACTTTTATATATATATATATATATATATATATATATATATATATATATATTTATTTATTTATTTTATTATTATTTTTTTTTTTTTTCCACTAAGCCACGGCTGACAGGAGGAGAGACGGCGCAAGAAAGGAAAGACAGAGAGAAGGAGAGAGACATAGAGAGAGAGACAGAGAGAGAGAGAGACTGTAGGCATGAGACCTGTTCAAGTGATTGACTTTATAATCCCCTTGATGAAAACACACACACACACACACACACACACGTGCGCACGCATGCGGTGCTGCTCGAGTGGGTGAAGATGAATGTCTCCCCCTTCCCTCACCCTCTCTGCTTCACCCTCTCTGATTTCCAGATTAACACCGACGACAATTCATTTTAATGGGTTAGCGTCACTTCTTCGTTGTTGCCGAAGCAGTAATACTGCCCTCCGAAAAAAAAAAAAACAACCTTCTTCCAGAGGAAGAAAGATTTAAGGACTGTGCACCGAGAGAGTGTATTAGATATAGAGATACATAGATATAGAAAATCATTACTATAACAGCCATCATAATAGTCAGTCACATGTGAAAGGACTCTTCATGGAACCTGGGGACATAACGCTCAGTCAGGCTGAGGCCGTCACATCCATGGAACTGTTTACTCATGAGGGATTTTTGTATTTTTCTGTTTACTTGTTTTATTAACTGATAATACTGGGTTAAACGAGCGGTCGAGCATTCCAGGCTTAGCGTTTATCAGAAAGAGATTAGAGCGATGATTTCAGTACGCGACACATTCATGACCCGGGATCAGGCGTGGCGTCTGTAATTAAAGGGCAAATGTGTCATTTATTTTATCCGATTTAGTCGTTTAATCAAAATAATGGTGTGTATTCATCCGTGCTGTGACAGGTGGCCGCCATGAGGCACAAAACTACACGGGGTAAAGTTAAGATCCCACCTGGAACCCAGGAGGCTTCTCCCTTTTATCATGTTCCACAAACGAACGTTTCAGACCAACGCTGCCATTCCACCAAGGTGGGGGGAACAAAATGAGGCCGGGAGCCCTCTGAAACAGGAACCTCTAGCCGCCCCTGGAAGGGTCCTTGGTTGCTTACCCATCCTGCGATTGGTTCCATGCCTCAGTTCTGGTTGCATCGGTCGCTGTGTTTGGCGTTGTGGCTTTCCATTTTCTCTGATAAAACCAAGCAGCAAGTGGGAAGCGAGGACCAGCGGCAGGCAGGGAGTGTTAAAACCGCTGTTTGGGGCTGTGTAAAACTGGTTCAGGATTCAAGATTTCAAAGAGGTTTATTTGTCACATATACATACGTACGTTCATACATATATGCAGTGAAATGTCACTGCAACGCACCCGGAGAGGATGCGCCGGTGAGCGCTCCGCGGTTCCCATTCTCTTGATAAGTACCAACTTGCTTGCGTGGCCTGTTTTGGGACTAGGAACGGCTCAAGTGACGCCCATTTGGGAACCAAGTTCCTGCGGTTGTGAACAGGTCTAAGTTCCCAAGTACCGGGAACTACGTTTCTAACTCTTAAGATTTAATTGAAAATGATCGTTATTTATTTAGCATCCTTTGAGTTTGGGTGTCTGGGCTCGACTGCTCATCCCGCCTGGCGACCTGTAAAGAAAACATGCAGTACTTTAGGAGTAGAGGGATCTACAAATATAGGACTGATGAGTTTGAATCCCCCCCGCCCGTTGGATAGACGAGTGGAGCCCAACGGGTGGAGGCAGGGGAGGTGGAGGGACTGGCTGCTTCAACAGGCAGGGCCCGTTCAGGGCGGGGAAGCGTGTGGCGCCGTCAAGTTGTCTGACAGAACTATCTCCGCAAGTTACATCTCATTTGTGGTTCCTGAAATGGTTCCTGTGGTGGATAAACAACCATTTACCAACAAGACTTACATAGACACCTGCATTGTTGTTCGGTTTAACAATAATAATATATAATCTAGCAGCTGCCAGGGGTCTCCAGACCATGTGGGGGTTATTGTCCATATTCATGCCCTCATCCGCCCACCATCCAATAACTCAACTAAGAACTGAGAACCTTTTATAAATCCCATAGAACCATGTGTGGAACACGAGGAACCATCCAACAACTGGGTTTCTGTCTGATTTCCCCAAAATAGAATGATTGTGGGCAAATTTACAAGATATGACAAAAACAAAATTTTGCTCATTTTTTTACATTACATTGCATTTAGCAGACGCTTTTATCCAAAGCGACTTACAATTATTCAAACACCGACGGAGGCAGCCATCAGGAGCAATTAGGGGTTAAGTGTCTTGCTCAAGGACACTACAGCATGCTAGCAGGAGGAGCCTGGGATCCAACCAGCAACCTTTAGATGACTAGACCACCAGCTCTACCTCCTGAGCTACCATGCAACTTGTTGCAACATGCAATTTTTATTATTTCTGGCCATTAAACCTAATAACACAAAGCCAGAGTCTTTCATAAGTATTCCAGGAGCGTGCTCAGAACCCGGGGGAGCCCGTTAAGATGATTGTGTGTGGAAGGCTCCCAAAAGCCCGGTTGTAATTCTCTGCAGCTCTGCATCACTACTTCACAGTGGTTCCAGGTCTTTTAAAGGCATGCTCCGTGGAGAGATAACGCCCGGGGGAGCAGGGGAGAGCAGGGGGGGCCGGGCCGGGCTCCACTGAATGTACCGTGCCAGTCAATTAAAGCCAGGGGGTAAAAAAAGAATAAGGTCGTTCAGGAATTAGCTTAAAGGGAATAAAACGGAGTGGAGTTGACGTACAGTAGTGACAGCATTGTGGTTGCAGCACGCTATGTGTGCACCCGTCATGTGATGGCTGCACTCACTTCCTGCTTTGCCCAAACGCTACCTTGGAGATTGTGAAATTTTACAATCAACCGTTTTTGTCCACAGGCCTCGCCCTTGATATTTGTAACCAAAGGCTTCCTTTCACACACTGCGTCATGAGGAACAATGTCTTTGGTTGCTCTGTACAACAGGGTCAAGACGGCCCGTTACCCTCTTATCCACAGAGGCTCCCAGAAAGTTCTGGCAGTGTCCAAAATGTTGTGCTGTAATCTTGGCCATGGCAAGGAAGGCTTCCTGGTGAGCGACCAAGGAGCACGGGATGAAACAACGCCACCCTGTACTCTGGAAAATAGTCCAGCATTTTTACTTTAAGGGGTAAAAAACTTGGTCATGTCAATGGTACCCTTGCCAAATAGTTAAATGTGGACCAAAAGTGGACCGAAAGTGGACAATGTGGACCAAAAGTGGACCAGTTAGATACAAATCTGTCACCAGTGGTACAAAATGATGAACAAGTCCCCGTTCCACGGGTACAATGAGGGCACTGCTGGTGTGACAGGTAGGGTTAGTACCTCTTGGTTCCTCTTAAGGTACAATGTTGGATTTTCTTAGGTTCCGTGACCAATAGGAGCTTCAGCTGCGGCCAAACCCACACGGCGTGTGGATTCCTTAACTTAAGTCTAGTTCACTAAGAAGATTTGGGCGGCAGGAGGGTTTACACGTCCACAACCCAGAGTCTGACTCATTCTCATGAGGACGGCGTCGACGACAGGATCGGGAAAAAGTATGATCATGGTGACCATCGAGAATTTTGACCCTACTGTATATGTCATAATATGTCATGATATGGTCTGTAGATTGGAAGTCTAGACATTTCAAGATTTCAAGATTTTGTTTCATGATTTCATCACCTCAAGAGGTCAAATGATATTAAACTGATGAATATGCGAAAGAAAGAATGAAAGATATTCCAGCTGCTGAATAAGACATGGACTCCCTCTCCCTCCCTTCCTCCCTCACCCTGTCTCTCTCTCTCTCTCTCTCTCTCTCTTCCTCCTTCTCCCTCTCCCTCCCTCTCTCTCCCTCTCTCTCTCTCCCTCCCTCCCTCCCTCCCTCACCCTGTCTCTCTCTCTCACTCTCTCTCTCTCGCCATTAGCCTTCCATAAAATCATACCATAAAATCGTAAACTGCTCAGATTTAGCTTTGAGAACCACGGCATCAGTGTCTGCCTGAATCTTTTATGAGGAAGTGAGCGGCAGAGCCGTCAGGAAGGGAGGAAAAGATAAAAAGAGGGAGGGGGTGGGGGTGGAATCGAGGCGATGAAGAGAAGAGGGAAGGGAAAATAAGTGATATGGATTCACAGGGCGAGTGGAAGGGTAGAAACCTGACAGATGGAGGGAGCGTATGGCTTCTGACAGAGGCACAGTGGAGCGGAGTTAAGCAACAGACCTAAACACACACACACACACACACTCGGGCTGCACGATCTATCGTTTCAGCATCGTCATGGCGCATGCGCGGTGGGACGTGCGGCGTGGAGTACTTTCCCGCTGCTTGAACATAATGCTCCCCGATGTACGCGTTCTTGTTCGGGTCGGGGGGACTGGACCGCGCATTTTCTTCCTGCTCATCGGTTCCGAACCTTTTTCATGTCTCGGTCGCAGATTGGCTCCCGACTCTCTCGCCTTCTCTTGTCGCGGACGAGCAAATGTCGTGATCATCCATCCAATGGGTGATGTCCCCAAGCGCCACGTTCCCCCGTGGTTGTTTACATGGCTCCCAGGTGCAGACTAGGCACCGTGGAAGCAGCAGATCTGCCGCTGATTCGCGTCATAGCGATAGAAAATGAATCGGTGTGCACACACACTTCTGTTTACACCCTAGACCACGGCTGACCTGACCTCAGCAAATGCTCCAAGGTTTTGGCTTAAATTCACTAAATGTATATATTTTTTAACTAATATTTTTCTGTTATTTTATTAAATCGTTTTGATTTGTTATTGTTTTTGTTGACCATTCCTTATAAGAAAGAGTAATATTTATTTTTATGGATGAAGGGGAAAAAAAAACCTTTCTGCCGCAGTTTACTGATTAAAGTCGAAATGTGCCAAGAATAAAGATTATTATTATTATTTATTTTTTTTATTACTATGCAGAGGCACTCCTTTACAAAATCACCCCAATCATTCTAGAATGATTCATTCTTTCCAAACAGAACTATTCAAGTCATTGGGTGAAGATTCCTGTATTTTTTTCACATCGCAATATACAGGTACATCTCATAAAATTTGAATATCATGAAAAATCAATATCAGTATTTTTTGTCACTCATTTCAAAAAGTGAAACCCGTATATTATATAGATTCATTACACGTAGAGTGAAATATTTCAAGCCTTTATTTATGAAATTTTGATGTTTGTGGCTATAGATAATGAAAACCCTCAAAAGGTTATTGCTCAGGAAGCTGCTTGTTCACAGAGCGCTGTATCCAAGCATATTCATAGAAAGTTGAGTGGAAGGAAAAAGTGTGGTAGGAAAAGGTGCACCAGCAAAAGGGAGAACCGCAGCCGTGAGAGGACTGTCAAGCAAAATCCATTCAGGAATTTGGGGGAGCTTCACAAGGAGTGGACTGAGGCTGAAGTCAGCGCATCAAGAGCCACTACGCACAGATGAATCCTAGGCACGGGCTACAAATGTGGCATTCCTCTTGTCAAGCCACTCCCGAACCAGAGACGACGTCAGAAGCGTCTTACCTGGGCTGTGGAGAAAAAGAACTGGACTGTTGCTCAGTTGTCCAAAGTCTTCTTTTCAGATGAAAGTAAATTTTGCATGTCATTTGGAAATCAAGGTCCCAGAGTCTAGAGGAAAAGTGGAGAGGCACAGAATCCACGTTCCTTGAAGTCCAGTGTGAAGTTTCCACAGTCGGTGATGATTTGGGCTGCCATGTCATCTGCTGGTGTTGGTCCACTGTGTTTTCTGAAGTCCACAGTCAACACAGCCATCGACCAGGACATTTTAGAGCACTTCATGCTTCCTTCTGCTGACAAGCTTGATGGAGATGCTGATTTAATTTTCCAGCAGGACTTGGCACCTACCCACACTGCCAAAGGTACCAAAAGCTGGTTCAATGACCATGGTGTTACTGTGCTTGACTGGCCAGCAAACTCGCCTGATCTGAACCCCATGGAGAATCTATGGAGTAATGTCAAAAGGAAGATGAGAGACACCCAGACCCAACAACGCAGATGACCTGAAGGCTGCTATCAAAGCAACCTGGGCTTCCATTACACCTGAGCAGTGCAACGGGCTGATCACCTCCGTGCCACGCCGCATTGATGCACTAATTCATGCAAAAGGAGGCCCAACCAAGTATCGAGTGCATAGAAATGATCATACTTTCCAGAAACCTGACATTTCTGTTTAAAATATCCTTTTTTTATTGATCTTATGTAATGTTCAAATTTCCTGAGACACTGAATTTTGGGTTTTCATTATCTATAGCCACAATCGTCAAAATTTCAAGAAATAAAGGCTTGAAATATTTCACTCCATGTGTAATGAATCGATATCATATATGGGTTTCACTTTCTGAAATGTGTGACAAAAAATATTGAACTTTTGCATGATATTCGAATTTTACGAGATGTACCTGTACGTGTCTCAGAAAAGAAAATATTGCAATATTGTCAGTATTTTCCAATATTGTGTAACCCTAGCACGCATGCACACACGCACATACACACACACACACACACACACACACACACAAAAGTGCACACACAAACATGCAGCTCACACACACATGCACACACAGACAAGTGCACGCACACACAGCAGATCCGCACGCACGCACACACACACACACAAGCACATACACACAGCACACACACACGCAAGCACACACACACACAAGCACACACACGCACACATACACACACACAAGCACACACACACACAAGCACACACACGCACACATACACACACACAAGCACACACACACACACACACACACACACACACACACACACACACACACAAGCACACACACACACACACACACACAAGCACACACACACACACACACACACACACACACAAGCACACACACACACACACACACACAAGCACACACACACGTTATTTAGATGCGTGGGAATCTCCTGTTTGGACGGACACCACCCTTAATGAGAATCGATCCCGTTCAGCGATGGCGTAGCATCACTTAGCTTAGCGTCCCTCCGAGAAAAGCAGCTGGCATCCCATAATATGCTGCAGAGAGCCATTCCTAAATGCACAGTGGAGTCTGATTACGAGGAATCTGTCGTGGTTAAACATTGTTGCATCGTAGTTGTTGTACTTCTCGAGACAACGTGACGTTCAGTCAAACTTTGTCAGGTTTATGAAACATATATATTTTTTGTTATTTCCGAACCCTGCGTTACGAGCTGCAGTGTGTCGATGCTGTTTGAAAGTCGCATATCATCTGCTTTAGGATTTCGCCGACACATCGAGGTTGCATCGTTGACCGTCAGAAATCATCCAGGTTGACAGAGAAGCTTCGTCAACCTGGCGCCCCCTGGTGGACAAGCGGTGCTGGATATAAATATTTATTTTGCGTGCACTGTCAATATTTTAATATATTAATCAAGACTTTTAGAATATATTTTAATAACCCACTGAACATTTCGATGACAACTCACATTTAAACCCAATGAGGCCGACAGCTGCACTGCGAGTGCCAAACAAACACTGTTTCTGATAAAGTACCAGCTAAATATAGTGTCAAATATGTTTTTTTTCTAACAAATGAATGTCACGGATTTCCACTTTAAGGGTCATTTAAAAGAAGGTTGTTTGTTTTGAAAGTTGTGCACAGCCTCCGCCTTTTTTGCTTTACAGTGTCTCTTCAGATTTCCAACTTCAAACCTCTCTCAGTGCTGTGAGACACTCCGACGGTGTCGCCCTTCTTGTCGCCCTCCCAACTTTTCAAGGATAGTGGTTTCCCTGGGAAAGCCCCCGCCCCCAAAAAATAAAATAAGGTCAAATAAAATGATGAATCCGCTGAGTCCTGGAACAGTCGTCTCAAAACGCCCTTTAACACCCAGACATTCCTCAGTCATAGAACCACTCTTGTTTTATTACCTGTCTGGTGGATCTGCACATCTATAACTTAGGTGTGTGAGTGTGCATGTGTGTATAGGGTGTTGACTCTGAAGGTGTGTGTTGTTTTTCATGTTTTCTTGGGGGTTTTTTTTTTTTTTGTCTTTTCTTCCACTTTGGCACAAACTAGTTTTCTTTTCAAAGGTTTCTATAAATAAACTTGAACTTGATCTCGAACAGAAGCGGCGAGAGGGTGCGGAGTTCAGTGTTCAGGAAGAGGGTTTACACACACACACACACACACACACATACTGCACACACAGTGCACACACATGCATTTCCTGATGCTGTCCTCCTGGCTCCTGAAATTATTTTTTTACTCACACACACACACACATATATTTATATATATATATATATATATATATATATACACACATTATTCCAGTATATTTTAAGAAACCTCTTAGAAAAGCCATAACTTAACAAAAGGCTTACCAAGTGATTTCGGTTATGTTAAAACCAGCAGATAAACATGCCAGCGCTGAATGTTTAGAAGAAGTGTGTGTGTGTGTGTGTGTGTGTGTGTGTGTGTGTGTGTGTGTGTGTGTGTGTGTGTGTGTGTGTGTGTGTGTGTGTGTGTGTGTGTGTGTTCAGGTGTGTCCAACATATATCACACACACATACACACACACACACACACACCGTCCCACTCCGCATGTAATCCTAGAGAAATTGGACACAGGGCCAGACACAGACAAAGGACCCTGTCAGTGTGTGTGTGTGTGTGTGTGTGTATGTGCGTGTGTATGTGTGCGTGTGTGTGTGCATGTGTGTGTGTGTGTGTGTGTGTGTGTGTGTGTGTGTGTGTGTGTGTGTGTGTGTGTGTGTGTGTGTGAGTGTCTGTGGGCATCCATCTGTGGAAGGAGGGTTAAATCTGCTGTGGATTACTAATAGATGATAGAACTCTCCTTTGCCCTCTGTATCTCTCTCTCTCTCTTTGACCCTCTTTCTCTCCCCCTCTCTCTCTCTCTCCCTCTTTCTCTCCCCCTCTCTCTCTCTCTCCTCAGATCAGTGGAGATGCTTTTATTCTACAAGGTCAGCAGAGTGTGTAGAGCGAGCTGCTATGTCCTGTATTTCAACAGGAGTCTGTGTGTGCCTGTGTGTCTGTGTGTGTGTGTCTGTGTGTCTGTGTGTGTGTGCCTGTGTGTCTGTGTGTGTGCCTGTGTGTCTGTGTGTGTGTCTGTGTGTCTGTGTGTGTGTGTCTGTGTGTCTGTGTGTGTGTGTCTGTGTGTCTGTGTGTGTGTGTCTGTGTGTCTGTGTGTGTGTGCCATGTGTGTGTGTACGTGCGTGTGTGTGTGTGCTTGCGTGTGTCTGTGTGTGTGCGTGTGCTTGGGTGTGTGCGTGCGTGTGTGTGTGTGCTTGCGTGTGTCTGTGTGTGTGTCTGTGGCATGTGTGTGTCTGTGTGTGTGTGTGTGTGTGTGTGTGTGTGTCTGTGTGTGTGTGTGTGTGTCTGTGTGTGTCTGTGTGTGTGTGTGTGTGTGTCTGTGTGTGTCTGTGTGTGTGTGTGTGTGTGTGTGTCTGTGTGTGTCTGTGTGTGTGTGGCATGTGTGTGTACGTGCGTGCTTGCGTGTGTGTGTGTGTGTGTGTGTGTGTGTGTGTGTGTGTGTGTGTGTGTGTGTGTGTGTGTGTGTGTGTGTGTGTGTGCGTGCGTGCGTGTGTGTGTGTGTGTGAAGTTTGCGACCAGCAGCAGTCCAACAGATTCCCTGTTGTTGCTTCTTCATCCCAACTTGTGTCCCAGTGTTGATGTGGCTGTGTCAGTGTGCTACAGCCGCTCTGCTCACCTGCTGTTACGATTATTTACCTGTTTTATTATGACACGCCTCTAAATGCTCAGTGGCCACCATCAGGCCATCAGTTATTCCTGAATAATGCTGAATGTAGTGTGTTAATGATGAGCGTTGTCAAGGGCGACCGGTTCTCCGCCTGCTTTCCCCTCACTCCGCCTCCATGCTTACACGAACACCTGCTGTTGGCGCCACCTCGTGACGCGTCACGGGAACTACAGGAGAGGACTTGACGAGATGGACGATGGTGGAGGTTGACGTTGACGACCCCACCGTCCCCCCGCTGCGTCTCATTTCACCATG
>NC_137205.1:30143523-30156023 GCF_960531495.2 Zeus faber | reverse complement strand
CTCTCGCACATACAAACACACACACACACAATGTTATTAAGTATTTCATCAGGTATTTAATACTCTCCCGGATCTCCCTGTGCCTCAGGATCCTGGACTTCCGCAGAGTCCCCCCGGTGGCCGGCAGACTGGTCAACATGACGAGGGAGATCCGAGACGTGACGCGGGACAAGAAGCTGTGGAGGACGTTCTTCATCTCCCCAGGTACCCACCACAACAACCCTCCCAAAAGTACTTCCAGTGTGCTGATACACCACCGCTTATGTTATGGAATAAAGCACCCATGCCTATTCTTAAATATACAATAGAATAGTAAAAAGGTAAATATAGTTAAAATGTATATATATATATCCATATACAGCACGTGACATACATACGTGACATTTTGATCAATTTGAATATAAATCCAGATTTTTATTTTTCATTACAATGTACTATAGTAAAAACTAAAGATATTTGCTTTGAATAGATATGGAATAAAAAAAAGTCTCTGGAACTGAATGTACTTAAGTGAGTAAAAACAGTTGAAAAATGAACAAAAGTACAGTACTTCAAGTACCTGTACTTCATTTTTTTTCTTAGTTACTTTCCACCACTTTGATTGACAAGAAATATTTCAGTAACTGTAAACAACCACCAGGTGACACTACAGCTCAAACCTCTATTCATAAGAGGCCTGTATTGTGGAATTAAAATAAATCTATTATATTACATTATATTATATTATATTAAATTAGATGATATGATATATGATATTATATTATATTATATTATATTAAATTATATTATATTATATTATATTATATTATATTATATTATATTATTATTATATTATGTTATATTATATTATATTATATTATATTATATTATATTATATTATATTATTATTATATTATTTTATATTATATTATATTATTATATTATTATATTATATTATACTATATTATATTATATTATTATTATATTATATTACATTATATTACATTGTATTATTTTATATTATATTATATTACATTGTATTATTATATTATATTACATTGTATTATATTATATTATATTACATTGTATTATATTATATTATATTATATTATATTATATTATATTATATTATATTATATTATATTATATTATATTATATTATTATATTATTATATTATATTACATTGTACTATATCCATCTCTCTCTGCAGCCAACAACGTGTGTTTCTACGGCGAGTGCTCGTACTACTGCTCCACGGAGCACGCTCTGTGTGGGAAGCCGGACCAGATGGAGGGCTCGCTGGCCGCCTTCCTGCCCGACCTGGCGCTGGCCAAGCGCAAGACCTGGAGGAACCCCTGGAGGCGCTCCTACCACAAGCGCAAGAAAGCAGAGTGGGTGCACGCAACATGGCCGCCGCCTCCTCGAGCTGCACTTCAGTGGGAATGGTCCAACCGGGGCGGGGCCGTCGCATTTGATGTGGCCCTTAGCTGGGGGGGTGGGGGGTGTCTTGCTGACACAGGACCCGGGGATAACTCGTAGGGGTAATTGCCAAGTTTCAGATTATTGCGCCGAGTACATTTTCATGTAGGAGGAATTTGTCGTGGGTGCGTTTCTCTACAGACAGTTATGGTAAAAATACAGCTTAACAGTCTGAAAAATAAAAGATAAAATTCACCAAAAATAAAATTGATTTAAGAATTTAAAAAAAATTGCCAAATATACAAATTAGAAACAGCCAAATATATAAAAATATGCAGAATATATAATCCTAACTAGTAAAATGTTATACTTGATATTTTTATTCATTGTAAATCTACACTGTTTATTGTTTGCTGTCTATTACTTTATTATTTAAGTTTTTTGTATTTTATTTTATTTTAGCTTTTCCTCTTGTGTGTTAGTGCACATACTGTAACCTTTCTGTAGAATCAGTTTATTCCTTGAATATATTTTCATATATGAGGAATTAGTCATGGTGAGAATCTGTGTGTTTCTCTACAGTCTGGAAAAAAAGGGAAAATATACATAAATCCTATTTTATTTTATTTTATCTCATTTTTAAATCCTGGTTAAATTGAGTTTCAGAAATTCTCTCAGTGACCAGTAAAAAAAGATGAGTCTTGTTTTGTGGTGATCTATGTGATCTATATATATATATATATCTATATCTATATCAATATCTATCTATATATATCTATATATCTACAGTATGTCTGTCTATATCTACGTCTATATTGTTCTATATCTATATATGTCTAAATCTGTATCTTTATCTATCTACACCTATATCGATCTATATCTACATCTATATTGTTCTATATCTTTCTATATATATATCGTTCTATATCTATATATATTTATCTTTATCTATCTAGATCTACATGTATATCATTCTATATCTATGTTTAGATCTAGCTATACATCTATATCATTCTATATCTATATTGTTCTATATCTATCCATATCTATATCTGTATATATCTACAGCTATATCTATATCTACAACTATATAGTTTTATATCTATGTCTATATCTATCTACATCTATATCGTTCTATATCTATCTATGTCTACATCTTTATCTATGTGGTGATGTGTGCAGGTGGGAGGTGGACCAGGACTACTGTGACGAGGTGAAGCAGACGCCTCCTTACGACCGCGGCACTCGGCTCCTGGACGTCATGGACATGACCATCTTCGACTTCCTCATGGGTGAGGAGGACATTGAGGAACTGGAACACTGAGGTCCAGGAGGTTCTACAGTAGGTCCTCCAGGAGGTTCTACAGTAGGTCCTCCAGTAGGTCCTCCAGGAGGTTCTACAGTAGGTCCTCCAGGAGGTTCTACAGTAGGTCCTCCAGTAGGTCCTCCAGGAGGTTCTACAGTAGGTCCTCCAAGAGGTTCTACAGTAGGTCCTCCAGGAGGTTCTACAGTAGGTTCTACAGTAGGTCCTCCAGGAGGTTCTTCAGTAGGTCCTCAAGCAGGTCCTCCAGGATGTCCTCCAGGATGTCCTCCAGGATGTCCTCCAGGAGGTTCTACAGTAGGTCCTCCAGGAGGTTCTACAGTAGGTCCTCCGGCAAGTCCTCCAGGAGCTTCTCCAGGACCTACCCAGATCCTAGAAGCTCATGTCCAACCTGAGCTACCGGCGCTACGTTTCCCCAAAATGCTGCAAAAAGATGGAGGGGACGCTCCGGGATGTTTGGGAAATATGAACGTAATGCATGCTAACCATGTTAGCTCAGTGAATGGCTGTAGATGGGTTCAACTAGCCTAGCTCCTTTGAAATTAACAAAATACACCTTCAAGGCTCTCAGAAAGCTGCATTATCTCTCAGGTGTTCATAGCAGCGTGTCGGTATTTCAGTTGTGGACTCCTTGTTTGAAGTTAGGATGAACAGTGTCAAATCTTTTCTACATCTTGTTCTTTGTCTTTGAGCAGGAAACATGGACCGGCATCACTACGAAACCTTCGAGAGGTTCGGCAACGACACCTTCATCATCCACCTGGACAACGGGCGCGGGTGAGAGCTCCGGAGAGAAGGCTCCGCTTCAGTACTGATCCAAAACATGTCGTCTGAAGGGATTTTAGGAAAAAAAATTTTATTGATATACGGAAGAAAGAACAGACACATGAACATCAACAGCATTGGAACAAATACACAATGATTCATTTGATCTATTTGATTTATTTTTATTTGATTTGTTGTATTTATTCCGTCCCCTGCAGGTTTGGAAAGCACTCCCATGACGAGCTCTCCATCCTGGTTCCTCTCAGCCAGTGCTGCAGGTCAGATTGATTTTTGATGCTTTTTGATTTTCAAAATTCAAATGCACTTGTCCTTCCATGTCAAGAGGGAAGTTCTGTTCTGCTTTCTGATCATCAGAGGCTTTAAAAAAGAACTGACTCAGAAAGTGCAAAATAAACAATACGTAGAAAACTAAAGATGAACAGAAAGAAATATACCCTATGAAATAAACCATAAACAGGAGAAAAATATACAACAAACCTAAATGAGGAGGAAGAACAATTGGACGTATACAATAAACATGAAAAATGAAATAATAACAAAAAATAATAATGAACCAGAGAACTAATCCAAAATGTTACAATGAATAATGCAGTAGTACAATAAACATAATGATGAATTATAAAATCAACCTAAAAATAGTAATTAATAAAATAATAATTAAAATAAACAATAACAAATACATTCATATACAATATTTATTTATGTATTTTTTTTATTATTATTAATATTATTGGAGGAGCCATTTATGTTTTTTTTGTAGGCATGTCATATTATTATTTCTAGATATATCTTTCAGTTTTATTTTGGCCACTCGGTGGTGCTCATTCGATGCACAGGGTTGCAGTATGTTCGGGCTTGGAGGGGAATGCAGGCGCACGGGGAGCTCAGACCAGGAACAACACACACGACCTGCAGATGTGTTGTGTTGGGTCTGCGTGACATCACTCCTAACCCTAACTACCTGTGTGTTGGTGGCAACAAAAAGGACACGGCAAAAAAAATCCATTACGATTATTATTATTATTATTATTATTATTATTATTATTTATTTATTTATTTATTTATTTGAATAATAAATAGAAATAGAAATATACAAGAAGACTCCGCTCCAGACGCTTTTTACTTTTAACTTCCTGTCTAAAACTCCTTTCACTTCCTGTGTTGTGATGACCGTGGTCAGGGTGCGGAGGTCCACCTACCTGCGCCTCCAGCTGCTGGCCGAGGAGGAGTACCGCCTGAGCTCCCTGATGGAGGAGTCCCTGCTGGGGGACCGCCTGGCCCCGCTGCTGCTGCGGCCCCACCTGGACGCCATGGACCGCCGGCTGCGCCTGGTGCTCCGGGTCCTGGCCGGCTGCGTGGACAAGGAGGGCTACGGCGCCGTGGTGGAGGGCGACCCGGCCGCCGGGGACGCGGGCCCCCGCGGGAGCCCCCCGGGACACAGGTAGTGAGGCCCGGACGGCACTGGGGGTCCCGCCGCCGGCCGCCTTGGACCTTCTGGTGAATTTGGGGAAAGGGCGGGACCAAAAGGACCTAAAGAGACCAAAAGGACCAAGGGACCAAAGGGACCTTAAAGGATCTAAAGGACAAAATGACCAAGGGACCTGAAAAGGAGCAGAAGGACATCGGTCCTGGCGACGGGACCGATGGGATGGAGACGAAATACTGAATTCAGTGAATTCTGGGACTGACGTCGCCTCTGAACTCTGTCAAACCTGTTTCTACGGAATCTACCGTCCACAGACAGAACTCAAAACGAAGCTCCTGTGTGTGTGTGTGTGTGTGTGTGTCTGTGTGTGTGTGTGTGTGTGTGTGTGTGTGTGTGTGTGTGTGTGTGTGTGTGTGTGTGTGTGTGTGTGTGTGTGTGTGTGTGTGTGTGTGTGTGTGTCTGTGTGTGTCTGTGTGTGTGTCTGTGTGTGTCTGTGTGTGTGTGTGTGTGTGTGTGTGTTTTTGCAAATAACTACAGATTCTTTGGGGGGTGTTTTGTTTCGTTTCATTTTCTTTTCATGAGTGCTGCGTCCAGTTGTGACCACCGGGGGGCGACTGTTTATTTTACCTCGTTGGGACTGAATGAGATGTCGCGGACGCGCTTTACACCAACCTGCAGCGACGCGGGTGCGAGCGCTGCGTGAGGCTTGAAGATGAGCTTGTTCAGGTCAAGGAGCTTTTACTTTAGAACCCATCACCGCACTCCTGCTCTTCTCTCTCTCTCTCTCTTTCTCTTCAGAATCAGTTATTCCTCCATCTACTTATGAGAGGGAGTGGACAGCAAAGAAATCATCTAGAGTTTAATTCTTCTTTCCTTCTGTTCTCACGTTGCCTTATTCCCTTTGTTATTTTATTTTATCTTGTTATTTTATTTTTTTGTTTTATTTTATTTTGTTGTTTTATTCCATTTTTTTATTTATTTTATTTTGTTATTTTATCTTTTTTTGTTATTTTATTCGATATATTTTTTATTTTATTATTTCTATCCTCCCGGTTTCAAGAACATTCCTCTGGTATTGAATGTGATGAAGTGCAAACGTTTTCTTTTTTCTTTTCGAAGCCAAAACTCAACCATGTGCTGTTGCCGTGGAGATTAAACCCCCTTTTCACTACAAATACAACGGCACGCAAACTTTATGTAAATGTAAATGAAGCGGTTGTGAAGGACGACAGGACGGCAGCGAGGACGAGCTGCGTGTTCACACCAACAAATAATTATTTATTATTCTGTTTCTGAGACTTTGGGACGAACGAGGGAGAAACGTTTGGAGCCTGTTTGTTTGTTTGTAAACGACGCTCGGATGGAACAGGAAGAACCACAAACACTGGAGGGTCTGCTGGGTCCCTGCCCCGCCACAGGGTTTGCCTTGGGTACCTGTACCTGTACCCGTACTTGTACCTGTACCTGTACCTGTACTTGTACCTTAACTTGTACCTGCACCTGTACTTGTACCTGTACCTGTACCTGTACTTTTACTTGTACTAGTACCTTTACTTGTACCTGTTCTTGTACTTGTACTTGTACCTGTACTTTTACTTGTACTTGTACTTGTACCTGTACTTGTACTTGTACTTAGATTTTCATATACTCAGTGTAAATACAGATAAACACTCTGTTTTCTGCTCTTGAATTGTTACTGTGAAGACTTGTTTACTACATGATTAAGGTGTGCAATAAAAGCAACAGTGAGTAAATGGCTCTGTTACTAATACCACTAGTACTACTACTACTACTACTACTACTACTAATATGACTACTACTACTTCTTATAAAACTACTACTTATTCTACTACTAATACTACTCCTACTAATGCGACTACGACTACTATTACTACTACCAGTAGCATAACATGATGGTGATAGGCCCCAGTGCACACACACCCACATGGGTCCAGGTTCTATAAGGAAACGGAGTAAAGTGAAATTGTACTTTTTTAGATGTACTAGGGGGAGCTAGGTGAAATCAAAGACGAGGCTGCTTCAGCAGAATGGAAACACTGGACCTCCAGGATCTCAAGAACCCCAGGACCTCCAGGACATCTAGGATCTAAAAGACCTCCAGCACATCCAGGATCTCAAGGACCTCCAGGACATCCAGGATCTCAAGGACCTCCAGGATCTCAAGAACCTCCAGGACATCTAGGATCTAAAAGACCTGCAGCACCTCCAGGATCTCAAGGACCTCCAGGACATCTAGGATCTCAAAGACCTCTAGCACATCCAGAAGTTCCAGGACCTCCAGGAAATCCAGCCCTGCAGGTCAGAGCTGAGGGCAGGTTACTGTATATGGCACTCACTGTTACAACCATTACCATCTCAAAAACATTTTAGGAACGTTATATCACAATAACACAACTGCAAATAGTTATATCACTATATATAACACAACTTCAAATAGTTATATCACAATAACACAACTGCAAATAGTTATATCACTATATATAACACAACTTCAAATAGTTATATCACTATATATAACACAACTTCAAATAGTTATATCACTACATATAAAACAACTTAAAAGTTATATCACTATAACATAACTTCAAATAGTTATATCACTATATATAACAACTTCAAATAGTTATATCACTATATATAACACAACTTCAAATAGTTATATCACTATATAGAAAACAACTTAAAAGTTATATCACTATAACACAACTTCAAATAGTTATATCACTATATATAACACAACTTCAAATAGTTATATCACTATATATAACACAACTTTGAATAGTTATATCACTATATATGAAACGACTTAAAATAGTTATATCACTATGTATAACACAACTTCAAATAGTATTATCACTATATATAACAACTTCAAATAGTTATATCACTATATATAACACAACTTCAAATAGTTATATCACTATATATAACACAACTTCAAATAGTTATATAACTTTATATGAAACAACTTAAAATAGTTTATCACTATATATAACACAACTTCAAATAGTTATATCACTATATATAACACAACTTCAAATAGTTATATCACTATATATAACAACTTCAAATAGTTATATCACTATATATAACACAACTTCAAATAGTTATATAACTATATATAACACAACTTCAAATAGTTATATCACTATATATAACACAACTTCAAATAGTTATATCACTATAACACAACTTCAAATAGTTATATCACTATATATAACACAACTTCAAATAGTTATATCACTATATATGAAACAACTTAAAATAGTTTATCACTATATATAACACAACTTCAAATGGTTATATCACAATAACACAACTGCAAATAGTTATATCACTATATATAACACAACTTCAAATAGTTATATCACTATATATAACACAACTTCAAATAGTTATATCACTATATATAACAACTTCAAATAGTTATATCACTATATATAACACAACTTCAAATAGTTATATCACTATATATAACACAACTTCAAATAGTTATATCACTATATATAACACAACTTCAAATAGTTATATCACTATAACACAACTTCAAATAGTTATATCACTATATATAACACAACTTCAAATAGTTATATCACTATATATGACACAACTTCAAATAGTTATATCACTATATATAACACAACTTCAAATAGTTATATCACAATAACACAACTGCAAATAGTTATATCACTATATATAACACAACTTCAAAAAGTTATATTACTATATATAACACAACTTCAAATAGTTATATCACTACATATAAAACAACTTAAAAGTTATATCACTATAACACAACTTCAAATAGTTATATCACTATATATAACAACTTCAAATAGTTATATCACTATATATAACACAACTTCAAATAGTTATATCACTATATAGAAAACAACTTAAAAGTTATATCACTATAACACAACTTCAAATAGTTATATCACTATATATAACACAACTTCAAATAGTTAGATCACTATATATAACAACTTCAAATAGTTATATCACTATATATAACACAACTTCAAATAGTTATATCACTATATATAACACAACTTCAAATAGTTATATCACTATATATAACAACTTCAAATAGTTATATCACTATATATAACACAACTTCAAATAGTTATATCACTATATATAACACAACTTCAAATAGTTATATCACTATATATAACACAACTTCAAATAGTTATATCACTATAACACAACTTCAAATAGTTATATCACTATATATAACACAACTTCAAATAGTTATATCACTATATATGAAACAACTTAAAATAGTTTATCACTATATATAACACAACTTCAAATGGTTATATCACAATAACACAACTGCAAATAGTTATATCACTATATATAACACAACTTCAAATAGTTATATCACTATATATAACACAACTTCAAATAGTTATATCACTATATATAACAACTTCAAATAGTTATATCACTATATATAACACAACTTCAAATAGTTATATCACTATATATAACACAACTTCAAATAGTTATATCACTATATATAACACAACTTCAAATAGTTATATCACTATAACACAACTTCAAATAGTTATATCACTATATATAACACAACTTCAAATAGTTATATCACTATATATAACACAACTTCAAATAGTTATATCACAATAACACAACTGCAAATAGTTATATCACTATATATAACACAACTTCAAATAGTTATATCACTATATATAACACAACTTCAAATAGTTATATCACTATATATAACACAACTTCAAATAGTTATATCACAATAACACAACTGCAAATAGTTATATCACTATATATAACACAACTTCAAATAGTTATATCACTATCTATAACACAACTTCAAATAGTTATATCACTACATATAAAACAACTTAAAAGTTATATCACTATAACACAACTTCAAATAGTTATATCACTATATATAACAACTTCAAATAGTTATATCACTATATATAACACAACTTCAAATAGTTATATCACTATATAGAAAACAACTTAAAAGTTATATCACTATAACACAACTTCAAATAGTTATATCACTATATATAACACAACTTCAAATAGTTATATCACTATATATAACACAACTTCGAATAGTTATATCACTATATATGAAACGACTTAAAATAGTTATATCACTATCTATAACACAACTTCAAATAGTATTATCACTATATATAACAACTTCAAATAGTTATATCACTATATATAACACAACTTCAAATAGTTATATCACTACATATAAAACAACTTAAAAGTTATATCACTATAACACAACTTAAAATAGTTATATCACTATATATAACACAACTTCAAATAGTTAGATCACTATATATAACAACTTCAAATAGTTATATCACTATATATAACACAACTTCAAATAGTTATATCACTATATATAACACAACTTCAAATAGTTATATAACTTTATATGAAACAACTTAAAATAGTTATATCACTATATATAACACAACTTCAAATAGTATTATCACTATATATAACAACTTCAAATAGTTATATCACTATATATAACACAACTTCAAATAGTTATATCACTATATATAACACAACTTCAAATAGTTATATAACTTTATATGAAACAACTTAAAATAGTTTATCACTATATATAACACAACTTCAAATAGTTATATCACTATATATAACACAACTTCAAATAGTTATATCACTATATATAACAACTTCAAATAGTTATATCACTATATATAACACAACTTCAAATAGTTATATCACTATATATAACACAACTTCAAATAGTTATATCACTATATATAACACAACTTCAAATAGTTATATCACTATAACACAACTTCAAATAGTTATATCACTATATATAACACAACTTCAAATAGTTATATCACTATATATGAAACAACTTAAAATAGTTTATCACTATATATAACACAACTTCAAATGGTTATATCACAATAACACAACTGCAAATAGTTATATCACTATATATAACACAACTTCAAATAGTTATATCACTATATATAACACAACTTCAAATAGTTATATCACTATATATAACAACTTCAAATAGTTATATAACTATATATAACACAACTTCAAATAGTTATATCACTATATATAACACAACTTCAAATAGTTATATCACTATATATGACACAACTTCAAATAGTTATATCACTATATATAACACAACTTCAAATAGTTATATCACTATATATAACACAACTTCAAATAGTTATATCACTATAACACAACTTCAAATAGTTATATCACTATATATGAAACAACTTAAAATAGTTTATCACTATATATAACACAACTTCAAATGGTTATATCACAATAACACAACTTCAAATAGTTATATCACTATATAGAAAACAACTTAAAATAGTTATATCACTATATGTAACACAACTTCAAATAGTTATATCACTATATATAACACGACTTCAAATAGTTATATCACTTTATATAAAACAACTTAAAAGTTATATCACTATAGCACAATTTCAAATAGTTATATCACAATAACACAACTGCAAATAGGTTTATCACTATATATAACACAACTTCAAATAGTTATATCACTATAACACAACTTCAAATAGTTATATCACTATATATGAAACAACTTAAAATAGTTTATCACTATATATGACACAACTTCAAATAGTTATATCACTATATATAACACGACTTCAAATAGTTATATCACTTTATATAAAACAACTTAAAAGTTATATCACTATAGCACAATTTCAAATAGTTATATCACAATAACACAACTGCAAATAGGTTTATCACTATATATAACACAACTTCAAATAGATATATCACTATAACACAACTTCAAATAGTTATATCACTATATATGAAACAACTTAAAATAGTTTATCACTATATATAACACAACTTCAAATAGTTATATCACAATAACACAACTTAAAATAGTTATATCACTTCATATAAAACACTTCAAATAGTTATATCACTATATATGAAACAACTTAAAATAGTTATATCACTATATATAACAAAACTTCAAATAGTTATATCACAATAACACAACTTCAAATAGTTATATCACTATATATGAAACAACTTCAAATAGTTTATCACTATATATAACACAACTTCAAATAGTTATATCACTACATATAACAGACTTCAAATAGTTATATCACTATATAGAAAACAACTTAAAATAGTTATATCACTTTATATAAAACACTTCAAATAGTTATATCACAATAACACAACTTCAAATAGTTATATCACTTTATATAAAACACTTCAAATAGTTATATCACTTTATATAAAACACTTCAAATAGTTATATCACTATATATGAAACAACTTAAAATAGTTTATCACGATATATAACACAACTTCAAATAGTTATATCACTTTATATAAAACTCTTCAAATAGTTATATCACAATAACACAACTTCAAATAGTTTTATCACAATAACACAACTTCAAATAGTTTTATCACAATAACACAACTTCAAATAGTTATATCACGATATATAAAACAAC
>NC_137205.1:30116112-30118612 GCF_960531495.2 Zeus faber | reverse complement strand
GTTTGCTGATTTGCATCCCCAGTTGGTAAAGGGGGAAGCTGGTGACCACCATCAGCCTTCTGCTTCCCCCTGTAGGACCCCTCTACAGGATCCCTCCGCAGGGAGGGTCCAGGGCCGGTGCTGTGTGGGTCCAGGGCCGGCGTTCTACGGGGCCACACCACAAACATTTAAAGACCAGAGCAGTCAACAGACGCCGGGCCCCCTCGCTCCCTTGCCCCCTCGCCGACTCCCTCCCTCCCTCGCCCCCTCGCCCCCTCGCCCCCTCGCTCCCTCGCCCCCTCGCTCCCTCGCCCCCTCACCAACTCCCTCCCTCGCCCCCTCGCTCCCTCGCCCCTCGCCCCCTTGCCCCCTCACTCCCTCGCCCCTCGCCGACTCCCTCCCTCCCTCCCTCGCTCCCTCGGCCCCTCCCCCCCTCGCTCTCTCGCTCCCTCGCCCCCTTCCTCCCCCCCTCCCTCGCTCCCTCGCCCTGTGCCTATATTTATTCATGTGGTTTGTCACCCGCCCACGCCCACAGACACAATGCGCGTGCACGGCCACAGAGCAGCCACAGAGCATCGCTGCAGACGGACGACGATCGCAATCAAATAAATCAACATTATAGAAGAATACATCTCTCATGGAGCCGTCTCCAGCTCTCAGTCCCTCTCTCTCTTTCTCTCCCTCCCTCCCTGGTTTGTCAACATCCTCCTCTTCATCAAGTCTTTTCATCTTCGTCATCTATTTGTTAATTCCCTTGCTCCCTGTTATACGTCTCCCTCTCTCTCTCTCCCTCTCTCTCTCCCAGGTTTGTCAATATCCTATTCTCTTCTTCCTGCGTTTTTATCCTTCCCCTTTCTCCCTGCATCCATCTCTCTCCCCCTTTCTCACCACCCCCCCCCCTTCTCCCCCTCTCTCCCCCTCTCTCTGCCTTTTCCATCTTCAGCTCACATCTGCCAGTCTAACACTTATCTTCACCCTTTCAGCACGCTCCGCGCATCCCCATTACACTTCATAATTGGGGCTTTCTTTTTAGCTCTCTCTCGCTCTCTCCCTCCCTCCCTCCCCCTCTTTCTCCCTCTTTCTGTCTCTCACTCTCTCTCTCTCTCTCTCTCTCTCTCTCTCTCTCTCTCTCTCTTTCCGTCTCTCTCTCTCTCTCTCTCCTGGATGACGCATGATTGCATTTACCGTCTCATCAAAACTGGCACATGCAAAGAATCAGATGCGCAGGCTTGTGTTTGCACGCGCACACACACACACACACACACACACACACACACACACACACACACACACACACACACACACACACACACACACACACACATTCACATGCGCATCCTTTCTTCCACACTAATTTATTCACTGTGCCCGTGTCATCGTCAAGGTTACCAGCCGAGGGGGCGATGGTGAGAGGAGGAAGGTGGAATTGTGGGTAATGTAGGAAACGCAGTATTGTTCATCGGTGGCACCTGAGTTTAAATATTACACAATGTGTTGTGCGTCAGCAGTGTATGGTTGTTCTTCAATCGTGTAACTCCTATTAATCCTATTGTCAAGGTGAATATGAGGTATAATTTCATAAATGACAGTCTTTAAACCATTATAAATGACTGGAGGTGTGTTGGAGGTTGAGGAGAATGGCAGACTGTTGCATTTGTCTGACACACACACACACACACACACACACACACACACACACACACACACACACACACACACACACGTGCGCGGCACGCGCACACACACACACACACACACACCACATATACGTATATACTATATACAGTATATAGTGAGGGTAGAGTCATGGCACAGGAATAACCTTCCCCCTCTTGCCTTTTTCCAGGGACAAACAAGACTTTTCCTGGTCTCTCTCTCTCCTTCCTTCTCCTTCTTTCTCTCTCTCTTTCCCTCGCTCTCTCTCTCTATGTCTCTGTTGCTCTCTCTCTCTCTGTCCTTGGGTGTCTGCAGCCAGCTGTGGCTTTGGGCCATTTGCACCCCCCCCCACCACACACACACACACACACACACACACACACACACACACACACACACACACCCACGCACACACACACACACACACGCACACACACACACACACATCCATTTTCCCCATCACCGATTCCGCCAGCAGACACTCCCCCCTCTCTCTCACTTTCCCTCCCCCTCCTCCTCCTCCGTCTCTTCTCGCTCCTCCTCTGTCCCCGCGGCTGTCGAGGCTCCATTGTCACGGCAACCGCTGATGGTAATCCACGGCGACCGAGGTCCGGCACTCTATCGCGCCACTGCGCCAAAAAAAATCCTCACGGATGCGTAGCCGTGCGTCAATGGCAGGGATGTAAACACGACACGTGCACACCATTCACTCCCTGTGGGGGAGGTCAGTTCATGCAGCCGCCATCTTGGTCACCCGGGCGGCTGACGAGATCAGGATGATGATGATGTCTTATATCTCTACAGCTGTGTGTTTTCACATATCATATTATGTCGCTCCGATGAATTGAATATAACACAAAGAGTT
>NC_137205.1:30106112-30108612 GCF_960531495.2 Zeus faber | reverse complement strand
CTTTAAATCGACAACTCAATTTGAGCACGGCAAGGAGGCAACCAAAACAAAACCTCGCTTTATATACGTCCGATATTAATGTTGAGTTGAGGTAAAATGTATGACAACGACAAAGGAGTTCATCCCTCCACTGTATCGCTCTCTCTATCTTCACCTACCGAGCTGTCTTTCTCTCTCTCCACTTGTCTGTCGGGTATATCTGGCTGTCTTCTCGTCTTTCTATCTCTCCGCTGTTGCTTCCTTTTCTCCGGGCTCACGCTGCTGCCTCGGTGGTAAATTAAACATCTGACACCTCCCCTCCCTTTCTCGCTTTCTTTCCCTTTCTCGCACCGTCTATCACTCACTCTCTTTTCATCCTTTCTCTCGCTCTTTTGCTCTCTCCGTCATCACTTTCTAATTTTACTATTCATCACACCCTGTCTATCTATCTATCTATCTATCTATCTATCTATCTATCTATCTATCTATCTATCTATCTATCGATCTCATTTCTGCTCTTTCTAGCAAATGTCAAAAAGTGACGTACATTCTAGATTGAAGGATGGAAAGAAAGAGACAGACGGACAAACAGACAGATAGAAGAGTAGATGGACCGACGGGCAGTCAGAAAAAAGGGTAGAAGGACAACAGACGTAGGAGGATAGAAGGACTGACGGACAGACAGACACACAGACAGACACACAGACAGACAGACACAAAAGACAGAAGGAGAGAAGGACAGACGGAAAGAAAGAAGGATAGAATGACAGACAACAAGAAGGCTAGAGGGACCGAGGGACAGACAGATAGAACGACCAACAGACAGACAGACAGGAGGAGAGGAGGACAGACGGGCAGTTAGATTGGTTGATCGATTCTTCGATTCTTCGATTGACTGATTGATTGATTGATTGATTGATTGATCGATCGATCGGTGGACTGAGGGTACCAGAGCGAGAGCGACACGGGGAGGGAGAGCGACGTCGGAGCGGCGCTGCAGGGTCGGATCTCTGCGGATCTGTTTTTAGAAGCAGCTGAGTTGGTGGATCGCCACCCGGGAGAGAGAGAGCGGGAGAAAAGAGAGAGCGGGAGGAGAGAGAGAGCGGGAGGAAAGAGAGAGCGGGAGGAAAGAGAGAGAGGGGGGGGGGAGAGAGAGAGAGAGAGAGAGAGAGAGAGGGACATGAAACAGAGGATTAGAGGCTTAGTTAGCCTGCATGAAATCCCCTTTTCCTCTTGCGTCCTACAAAGGGAAAGAAGGCAATTGGCCACATTATACAAAGAGGCAGGCGGGTGGAGGCGCGGGCGGAGGTGGCGGAGGCGCGGGCGGAGGGTGGCGATGGTGGTGGAGGCGGAGGCGTGGGTGGTGGTGGGTGGTGCAGTGAAATCTCTCTGAACCGTCACTGTGGTTGTTGTTGTCGTTGTTTTTCCCCTTTTCATGTTTCCGCTCTGCCTGACTGCCACCGCACCTGTGACATCACATTCATCAATACAGGGCGCCGCACTGAGTGCTTTTTCACCCCCCCCTCCCCTTTTTTGGCAAGAGAGAGAGTGGAGAGGGGAGAGAGAGGGAGAGAGAGAGGGGGGAGGTAGTGGGGGAGGGAGGGAGATCAGGAGAAGAAAGTGACATTGGCCTTGAAACCTTCTATTATGTTGCCTCCAGGACACTCAGCCAGGCAGCACATTCGGAGGGAGAGATGGAGGGAGGGTGTGAGAGGGAGGGAGGGGGAGGGAGAGACAAACAGAGGGAGGGAGGGGAAGGGAGGGAGAGAGACAGACAGACAGACAGCTGGAGAGAGAGGGGGACAGAGGGAAGGAGAGAGGGAGGGAGAAAGAGAATGAGGGAGACAGGGAGAGGGAGAGGCGGCGGGAGAGGGAGGGAGCGAGGGAAAGGGATGGAGGGAGAGAGGGAGAGAAAGGGAGGGAGAGAGGGAGACAGCACAATAGAGAGAGGGGGAGAGAGAGAGGGAGCGAGGGAGAGAGAGACAGAGAAAGATAGAGCGGGAGGCAAAGAGAGAAAGAGAGAGAGAGAGAGATAGAGAGGGAGAGTGAGCGATGGAGGGTGAGCGATGGAGGGTGAGGGAGAGAGAGAGAGAAAGAGAGCGAGCCATAGAGAGGGAAGCAGGGAGAGAGCGAGAGGGAGGCGGTTGCCATGGTGACTTCCCGGGAGATGCGAGCGCACTTGTTTATCTGTTGGCCAGGGGAGTGTGCACGGGGTGTGTGGGGTAAAGGGAGGAGGGGGAGGCTTCTTGCAGAGCAGATGTGCACGTGCGTGTGTGCGTGCATGTTTGTAAATGCTTTTGTGTGTGTGTGTGTGTGTGTGTGTGTGTGTGTGTGTGTGTGTGTGTGTGTGTGCATACAACATGTGTGCGTCACTGAAAATTCACAGCGGAGCTCACAAGCTGATCGCACGCAACGTAAACAAAGCTCCTCGTCCACGTTTGCGCACACACGCACACACACACACACACACACACACACACACACACACACACACACACACACACACACAAACCATACAAAT
>NC_137205.1:30072748-30080248 GCF_960531495.2 Zeus faber | reverse complement strand
TGTGTGTGTGTGTGTGTGGTGTGTGTGTGTGTGTGTGTGTGTGTGTGTGTGTGTGCGAGTGTGTGTGTGCGAGTGTGTGTGTGCGAGTGTGTGTGTGCGTGTGTGTGTGTGTGTGTGTATGTGTGTGTGCGAGTGTGTGTGTGTGTGTACATGGAAGAAGCTAACTGTGTAACTTCCTGCCTCGGTGTGCCTGAGTCTTGAACTTGAAAAGTGTGTTTGTGTGCCGTTCCTTCTCCTCCACTCCTCTCATTTAGTACTTCATCCTTTGCACCTTCCTCTTTCCGACATGCAGAACCAGAAATAATGACAAAGAATGGCACATGCACACCACACACACACACACACACACACACGCACACACACGCACACACACACACACACACACACGCACACACACACGCACACACACACGCACACACACACACACACACACGCACACACACACACACACACACCCTCGGAGCGGAGCTGCAGCGAGTGGAGAACAGAGCGATGGAGGCTGAGCTGCATCTAAACCCCTCACGCTGTTTGTAGAGCTAATGAAGTGTGATGCCTGTCTGACAAAACACGGATAAAAAATAAATATATAAAATACCACATCTGCAAACAGACAGACAGACAGACAGACAGACAGACAGACAGACAGGCAGGCAGGCAGATAGACAGATAGACAGATAGACAGATAGATAGATAGAGGGACAGACAGACAGACAGACAGACAGACAGACAGACAGACAAATAGACAGACTATTCTGGGGTTATCTGGGGTTCTGCAGGTCACGCCCCTGCCTCTGCGTATTAACTTTGAGACGAGACATAACTCTTATTTATGCCCCCACGGCCGGCCCTCGACCACCATATGCACACACACACTGTAGATCTTCTCTTTCCCACTTCACTGCCCCTTTTTTTCTACCTCTCTCTCTCTCCCTCTCCCTCTCTCTCTCTCTCCCTCCCTCCCTCCCTCCCTCCTTTCCCTTCTCGCCCTGTCATGTCGCGTTGTCTCATGTCGAGACACATGCGTACACGCATCACCTCTGCTCCACCTTGAGAGGCTGAAACTAACACTGACCCTCCCACTGAGGGGTCATCTCACACACACACACACACACACACACACACAAATAAAGACACGAATAAAGTTAAATGTTGGGAATGACGAGGAGCATGTGTGCATTCAGACTAAATTAGTTATGATTGGTAAATGTCATTTTTATCATGGTTTGGCATACATGTGTGTTAAGGGGGAAACATAACAGAATAGTTGTTGAGTTTCAATGATATCCTTGCCCTACAATGTAAGTGTACGCGTATGTGTTTGTGTGTGCGTGTGTGTTTGTGTGTGTGTGTGTGTGTGTGTGTGTTTTATTACCTGGGATACTTTCTTGAGCTTTTTCTTGAGCCGCACAGGGATCTGGCGGGCAGCCTGATCCCTCCAGGTGTAACTATTAAATAGAATTAGATTGAGGATGAGAGGTGAGGATGCCTGCAGGATAAATGCCTTGCTCAACAGTAATAAATCGGGTAATAACCCCATTTCTCTTATTTTTCTCTCTCCCTTTTGTTCCCTCCGTCCTTCCCTTCCCCTCTTCTCCCTCTCTCTTCCTGCATCCAGAGCCTCTGACCCCCCCCCCCCCCAACTCCTTCCCTGACTCACCCAACCTCCCCCTACCCGCTTCATCTGCAGACGGAGAGAGAGACATGCAGTCCTTCCGTGAGCGCAGTGGTGGTTACCACAGCAACCAACCCTGTTACCAGCAGGAGCCCCATGAATTATCCCGCCTTGAGACCTACAGGCAGCATCCTCACCACCCCCACCCACAGCATCCACACCCTGGGCCCGGCCCACATCCGGGCCCCGGCCCTGGGCTGAGCAGGCCGGGCTATGATGCCCACCCACTGGCTACCCCAACAGGCATGCCCTCAGGTGGGGGTCCAGCTACTGGGGTAGGACCTAAGGACTGTTACAGCCAGCAAACCTACCCCAGCTACACAGGCAGCAGTGGTGGGAATGGGGGCGGGAATGTGGGATCTGTACCCCCGCAGGCAAAGAAGCCCTACCGGGGAAGCAAAGTGACTCCCCCGCCCCCCAGCCAACTCCTACAAAGCCCTGGAGGCTACAATAACCACATGGGGTCTGCCGGTTACTCAGCCCAATATCTGAATGAGGGCCACCTTCAGCAAAAGTGGGAAGATTCAGCCCAGCTAGCTCAGTATGACCAGGAGCTGGTGGGGCGGATGGAACCCGGTGCGCCCCCTCCTGGATCATCCCAGTATATGGACCAGAACATGTTGAGCCACTCACAAGGGCAGTGCCACCAGCCCTCCACCCCAGCCTTCACTAGCCCCCACCACCAGACCCACCCATCAAACCCAGCACCTTCCCCACTCATGTACCCTCAGAGTCACCTGCACTACCCCCAGCACTCACCCTCTCCTGCCCCTTACATGGAAAAATGCAACCCCATGCCCCACTGCTACAAAGGCTATAACATGCCCACAAATTCCCAGTATGGCAGACAGATGAACAGCCATGGAAGTCTGAAACAGGGGGGCTACAGGCCCAACCAAAACAGTTATGGCTACCAGCAGCCTTCTTCCAGGGGCTATGAGTCCCAGCCCCCTCTACAGGCTATGTCCAATGCCCAGGAGCCCCATTCCAAATACTACAGCCAATCCCAGCAAAGCTACTGCCTGTCGGAGCTGTCTGTCAGATCACCAGAGCAGTACTACCAAACCTGTAGTCCCTCCTCTAGTCACTCTCCTGCACGCTCCGTAGGTCGCTCACCGTCCTACAGCTCCACGCCCTCACCACTAATGACCAATCCAGAGACTTTTCAATATGGCCAACCTCCCATGACCCCTGGGGCAGCATCCTCCTCTTCATCCTCCTCAGCAGGCATGCAGGACCAAGGCAATGCCACCACAATGCTTATGCCCCCACGTACACACCCTTCTCCTAATGTGCCCCATGGGGCCTCCCACAGCTACACTACCACCTCACAAGGCCCCACCATGAAAGAACGTTTCTCAGAGAAGCTGCTTTCTAACCCTAGCTTGTGGAGTCTCAACGCCCTCACCTCTCAGGTGGAGAACATCTCCAACAATGTGCAGCAACTTCTGCTCTCAGAGGCCCTGGTGGCAAATAAGAAAGGCAGCAAGCGCAGCAGTGGAGGGAGCAACAGCAGTGCTGGCAGTGTAGGCTCCTCTAAGAAAGGGGATGAGTATAAAAGCCCTCCTTACTCAGATGGAGGAGGTGTTGTTAGTGGAGGCCCCATGCAGGACCCTTACTCCACCCCACAGCACCAGCCATTGCAAATGGAGCTTCACGAGGGAGGCTACTCAAGTAGTAGTGATGAGCAACTTGACAGGGGCTACTACTACTGCAGCCAGGGCCGAAGTCCAGCTCAGGCCCCTAACAACACCCACCTCAGCCTCGACACAGGCTCCTCCTGCTCCATGACATCTCCAGATGATGTGTCGACCAAGTCTGGTGATTCTGGTCTCCACAACCTAACACCTGACCCGAGGTCTCAATCCGGGCATGGGGGCGACGGCATGAGCACACCAGCAAAGAGTATAGGGGATGAGAGATCCCCTACCAGCGTCAGTATCCATAGTCCTCTGAAACAAGAGCGGGACTCACCTCCAGATATACAACGCATTAGTGAACCTGTGAAAGAGAACTTTGAAGAATCAGCATGGACAGAGAAACCAGCTGACGAAGAGGAGTTAATGATGAAAATGACTCCTGACCATGAGAAACACTCTGTGCATTCACCCGAGAAGCTAGAGAATTGGTCAGAGGACAAGAAAGGTCCAGCTCTGTACACTAAAATAAACAAAGGGCTGACAGGGCAGAGCTTCTGCTATGATGAGAATGTGTACCATGAGGTTCAGAGCAAATATGAACCTGATGCGAGAGACTCAGTTGAGCAGTCTCCGGCCGCTCTCTCTGACTCCAGCCACAAGGGACACCTAGGACAAGATATGAAATCAGAGGCCTTCAAGTCAGAGTCTCCAACTGCATCGGAGAGCTCAGTGAAAACATCACCGTTCTTTTCCAGATGTGACCTTGAACATAATCAATATTCCATAGAGAAAGAGGAAAGCTCAGAGAATGACTCGCCCGTCCCCCAAACAGAGGTGTCGGATGAGAGTAGGTCAGAAAGGAAAGAAACCAGAGAAGAGGGTGAGGATGAAGATCATGAGGGAGGAGAGGAGGAAGAGGAAAAAATACACGAACAGCAGCAACGTTCTGTGTCGCCACTTCTTTCTCCAGAGGTTAGAGAAGAGGTGGGGGAGGTGGATGGAGTCTGTATGCCATCGACAGAGGAGGACATGAATAATAGAGAGGGGCCAGAGAAGTCTTCTGGGGATCCCTGTAGCAGCCCAGAGAGCCACAGCACTGAGCCTCATACCGACACCGAGCATGTAGGGACAGCCAAACACCCAGATGCAGCAGCAACAGCAACAGATGTTTCCGAAAGGGGTTCATCCATCGGTGACACAGTTCCTCAGCCTCATTCCTCGATGCCTGTTTTCTCAGTTCTCAATGACAAGATGGCACCAATGGCCCAAGCCAGGGATCATATTGATCACAGTGATGCTAAGGTGCTGGAGCCCGATTCCCCCCAACTGCCCGGGAAGTCAATACTTCCCTCTGCCCCTTCCTGGGCCGACACCCCACCCTCCCCAAAGAAAGGTGATGAGGACATGGAGCCAGGCATCAGCTGTCCCAGCGCTGTGACCCCTTCGGCCAAGCCTGAGCCTGTGGTCTCATCTGCCCAGCCCCGGGCATTCGGACGCAAGCACGCCAGGGGCAAAAGAAGAGCCATGCACACAGGTGTTGGAATCAGGCGGCAGCTGAGCTTAGAGACAGAGGGCGAGAAGGAGGAGGAAGGAGCCCCCTCACCTACTCAGAAATCCTGCATGCCCCCAAGCAAAACTATGCTACTCTCAGATCAAATGGACATAGCTCACCAGGAATCCATTTCGAGCCAGACACCCAAATTACTGACAGAAGGTTTTCGTTCAAGAATGTGCACTCGTTCATTCAATGCACCAGATATCCCCACAAAAATTGAGCCTCACGTGAAAAAAAAATCGGAGGCAAAGACGGGTTTAAAACCGGGATCCAAACCTGGGCCAAAACTGGGACCAACACAGAGTCCAAAACCTGGAGCAAAGCCAGGCCAAAAATCGGGTCCTAAGCCTATTGTAAAGCCAGGAGCTAAACCCGGGCTAAAGCCTGGACCTAAACCAGGCCCAAAACCTGTAGTAAAACCTGCAACAAATTTACCAGACGTGACCCTGAAAGTTGAAGCTGCAGTAAAACGAAAACCAGGCCCCAAACCCAGTTCCAAGCCTGGATCAAAGCCAGGAGCTAAAGCTGGTCTAAAGCCAGGTCTAAAATCAGGTCCTAAACCAGGGCAAAAACCAGCAGGTTCGGCAGGTTCAGGTACTGATGTTGTGGCCCCCAAAGCCACAGTGGGTCGTCCTAAAGGGTCAGTTTCTAAAGCAAAGTTGATACAAAAGGAAGAAACCATGCAGACTTTTGTAGACTTGCCCTCTAAAGGCAAAAAGAATATGAAAGCTACCATACCACAAACAGACCAGGACACAAAACAGCTCAACTTGGATGAAAAACAGGAAACTACCGAATCAAAAGGATCAGGAAAAGATAACAAAAATATGGTTCTGAGATCCCGAAAGTCTTCAAGAGACAAACCTTCAAAGGAGAAAGAAAAGGTCCAGGGGGAAGAAGTGTTACCCCAAAGTCTGACAGAAATAAAAGCCAGTGACGTCTCTATAAATGCTGAAGAACTGACTAGTATCGAACAGAATCTGACTATCACTCCAAATACAGACAAAAACCCTGATGTTTCAATAACTCCACCTGCCCTACTTACCCCAACTGTACCAAATGCCCAACCTGAAGGAAATCTGTTATTTTCACTGAAGCGCAAAGTCTGCCCAGAATCCTCACCAACACCAGTAAAGAAAAAGAGAGGCCCAAAGCCCAAACCAAAACCTCTACCACCTGAAACCCCCCTGGTGGAGCAGGTTGAAGCCAAGTCGAAGGAGAAGGGCGCACAGGGGCCCAAACGAAAGCGAGGACCACCCAAAAAGTTTTCCTTGAACATTCCCCAAACCAAAGACATGCCAACTGTGGGGGAATGTGACATCACTATTGATGCCCCCACTGTGCCCCCCCAATGCCCCACTAAAACAAAGGTTCTCCCACCACGCAAGGGCAGGGGTCAGAAATATGAGGCCATGGTGCAGAAAATCACATCTCCCAGCTCAAAGAAACACCTCCAAATAGCACAGATAGAGAGCACTCTAACTGATGATTCAATAGCCAAGGATTTGCCTCAGCGTATCTTGAAAGAGAGTGATACGCCAATTCCAGCGGATAGCAAAGAAAGGGAACAGGGTGAGTTGAAATCCACTGAGGTAAGACATGATCGAGTGAGACAAGAGGAGGGGGGGGGTGACACAAGAGGAGCCCGCTCAAGGGGGGGAGAGGCCAGAGGGAAGACAAAAGGAGTCCAAGTCAGGGGGAGTAAGACACAGCGTAAGAGAAGAGGCAGTAAGGCAGGAGGAGTTGAGACCACAAAACATTGAACCAGAGGGAAAGAGAAGGGAGAAGACGATAGAGAGTGGAGGGAAACAAGCTGGGGCGGTTGGCAACATGGTTTGGAACTCGACGGAGGTGGGCATCAAGGCTGAGTGGTTGCAGGAGCCCTCGGCAGGGCTAATGGACTTGCCCACCAAGCCTGCCAGAACCAAGAGGAAGAGATGGGCTTTGGTGGAGAGTACAGACAGCTCGGTGATTAGTCTGGAAGCTGGGAGCCTGATAGTCACCACACCGAGGCTAGCCAAACAAAGGGCCATTAAGAACAACCACGAGATGCATCTAAAGCAGAAGAGAAAGAGGAGAAAAGGACAGGGACCCTTAGAGGAAGGGGAAGGGGCAGAAGAGAGTGTTGAAATTGCAGAGCAACAACAACAGTATGAGGGTGAAACAGAGGCAATCTCTAAAGAGCCCTCTATGCCTCTCGCAACTGGCCCCAGTACAGTCGCGGAGGTCCCCCACCTTACAAGTACAGAGCTTGTGGAGAAAACCCGGAGAGGCAGGAAACCCTTGGCAACCCACACCAAGAGGAAACAAGGCAAGGCCGCGGCAGAGAAGATCCCCGGCAAACCTGTGAAGGTGCACAAAAAGCCCGGGCCAAAGCCAGGGATGAAAGACGCCATAGAGGTCATTGAGGCAGTGGTGAGGGCAGCTGGGTGTGAACAGACAGAGAAAGAGGAGCGGGAAAAGCAAGAGAGAGAAAACAAGGAAAAAGAAAAGGAGGGAAAAGAAAAGAAGGAGAAAAAGCAGAAAGGCATCATGGGTCCTGTTGTCACAGTGTCTGAAAAACGGACCGAGAAAATTACCGTCAAAAGGTTAAGACGTAAACCCCTTGAAAAAGATACAAAACTGTCCTTCCG
>NC_137205.1:30060248-30062748 GCF_960531495.2 Zeus faber | reverse complement strand
AAAGGATCTGCTGCTAACGTCTTGGTGCCAGATACCACAGGACACCTTCAGAGGTCTGGTGGAGTCCATGACACATGGGGGGGCTACACAATATTAGTGGTGCTTTTCATGTTGTGGTTGGTGTGTGTGTGTGTGTGTGTGTGTGTGTATGTGTATATACAGACGTGGACAAATTTGTTTGTACCGTTACAGCTCATTGAAACAATGCTTAATTTCTCCTGAAAAGTGATGAAATTGAAAGCAATGTTCTCATGTATACCTGCATGCCTTTGGTATGTCAGAGTAAAGCAAAGAAACTGTGAAAAGAGATCAATTGTTGCTAAAGAGATCAATTATATTCTAAAATGGCCTGGACAGATTTGTTGGTACCCCTTAGAAAAGATTATAAATAACTGGATTATAGTGGTAATTCAAACTAACTGTTTTCTTTAATTGGTATCACACACGTCTTCAACCTTATAATCAGTCATTCATCCTATTTAAATGGGGAAAAGTAGTCACTCTGCTGTTTGGTATCATCGTGTGCACCACACGGAACAGGGACCAGAGAAAGCAAAGGAGAGAGTTGTCTGAGGAGATCACAAAGAATTTGGTAGACAAGCACGTTAAAGGTAAAGGCTATAGGACCATCTCCAAGCAGCTTGATGTTCCTGTCACCACAGCTGCAAAAACTAAGATGGCCTCGACAAATTTGTTGGTACCCTTCCACGAAAAAAGAACTCACAATTTTCCCTGAAATAACTTGAAACTCACAAAAGTAATTGGCATCCATCATTGTTTATTCCATATTTAATAGAAATCAGAGTTGGCTTTTGATTTGCTTCAACAGAATATTTTTCATAATAAAACAAATGAAAATGGTATGGACAAATGATGGGATCCTTAACCTAATATTTTGTAGCACAACCTTTAGAGGCAATCAAGCGATTTCTGTTAATCTCTAGTTTTGTCCTTATCCATTCTTGCTGCTTTGAGCTGTGTGTTTTGGGTCATTATCCTGTTGGAGGACCCATGACCTGCAACTGAGACAGAGCTTTCTGACACTGGGCAGTATGTTTTTCTCCAGAATGGCCTTGATAGTCTTGAGATTTCATTGTGCCCTGCACAGATTCAAGGCCCCCTGTGCCAGACACAGCCCCAAAACATAACGAGCCTCCTCCATGTTTCACAGTAGGTATGGTGTTCTTCTCTTTGAAAGCCTCATTTTTTCATCTGTGAACATAGGGCTGATGTGACTTGCCAAAACGCTCCAGTTTTGACTCATCTGGCCAAAGGACACTCTCCCAGAAGCGTTGTGGCTTGTCAATATGCATTTTAGAAAATTCCGGTTCAGCTTTTTTCATGTTTTTCTTTCAAAAGGGGAATCCTCCTGGGTCTCCTTCCATGGGGCACACTGTCACTTAAAAAGCAAAGGATATTGCGATCAGTCACTGATGTACCTTGGCCTTGGAGTTCAGCTTGTACCTCTTTGGAAGTTGTCCTTGGCTCTTTTCCTACCATTCACACAATCCTTCTGTTCAATCTGGGGTCGATTTTCCTCTTGCGGCCGCATCCAGGGAGGTTGGCTCCAGATCCATGGATCTTAAACTTCATAATAATATTTGCAACTGAAGTGACAGGAACATCAAGCTGCTTGGAGATGGTCCTATAGCCTTTACCTTTCACGTGCTTGTCCACCATTTTCTTTGTGATCTCCTCAGACAACTCTCTTCTTTGCTTTCTCTGGTCCCTGTTCAGTGTGGTGCAAACGATGATACCAAACAGCAGAGTGACTACTTTTCTGCATTTAAATAGGATGAATGAATGATTATAACATTGAAGACGTGTGTGATACCAATTAAAGAAAACAGTTAGTTTGAATTACCACTATAATCCAATTATTAATAATCTTTTCTAAGGGGTACCAACAAATCTGTCCAGGCCATTTTAGAAAATAAATGATGTATTTTCTTTATTCAGACATACCAAAGGCATGCAAGCATACATGAGAAAATTGCTTTTAATGTCATCACTTTTCAGGGGGAATGAAGCATTGTTCCCATGAGCTGTAAGGGCACCAACAAATTTGTGTGTGTGTGTATATATAGTATCTATCTATCTATATCTATATCTATATCTATATATCTCTCATTTTCACGCACCACATTGAAATTCCTCTGTGCACACCACAGTTTGAATACCACCAGGTCTGTGGGCGGTCCTGTTTTAAAAGTGGGCTGAGTGGCATTGATCGATCAAATTTGTGAATCCCCACCGATATAACAAGGTCAATTTGAGCAATGAGTGAAAACAATACATTATTGATCACACCTTTAAAAATAAATTATGAAGCGACTCAGGGCTACAGGAACTGAATTTGAATAGAATATTTAAAAAAATGTAACCGTGTGCGAATGCTGAAATTGCCAGCATTGTATTTTTTTTATGAAGAAGTAATTGATTATAAATGCCTTGGCTAACGTTAGCGATTCAACAGTGTGCGAAGTCTGAGGAGGTTCCC